>NC_090439.1:567909301-568218870 GCF_031143425.1 Pleurodeles waltl
TCCTGCATGGGACACTTGTATTTTGCTTAAGTAAATTACCACAACAGCCTATTTTGTGAATAAAGATGTTTAATTCACTCTCAAAAATATTTGTGTGTACTGATCGAAACTACTTGCTCTTCATTTTCTAGTCAACAATTATTGGCTTCTTTAACGGATGCTCCAAGGTGGATGGTGATGGCGAGAAGACTTCTAGCTTCCTCCATGCGATATCAGCCCTTTCCATGTGCAATGACCTCTCGAAGTAGCCCTTTTAGGATGACTCAACTAAAAGGTTCTCTCAGGTCAGGTTAATATTCCTGAATCAGGATTTCAACGCCTCCTTATTGTTGGAGGATCTGCAAGATTGGACACATGTTCGTAAATTTACTGATTGGTTTTAGGAGTGTTTCTTTCCTATAAGTGATGCAGCTGACATGCTAATGGTCCTGTCAATGCTGATCAATCGCTCTGCGCGTCAGCACGTATTTGTTGACGTTGCAGAAATAGTCAGAGAGGTTGCTAGTCATTTCAATGTCCATACAGTTCCTATTTTTTTTAGATATTATTTCCTACTATATTTTATACAATGGTTTGCCTCTATCATGATTTGTATTAGTGCGCACCTTTGCATCTTATGTTGGATGCTGAAAGAAAGCATTGCATTTATTTGAACTAGTAATACAAGCAAAACTAACGTGAAGCTTCCATTATTTGAAAAAGTAAAAAACTAAATACTTGCCATTCAGGGAATATGGAAGGCAATTTTCAGATTACTGTGAATTGAACCACTAATTTTGATCCAAATATATTCTTGAAAGGAAACATGTGAAAGTATCTATTACCGAATGCCCTGTAGTCGATAAAATAAGATATAAGTATTTATATACATCATCTACCACTGGCATTCAGTTAGAACGTAGTGCCTTGGTATAGAGCACCGCTGGCCTATTTGGTTTTTAGTTGAATGTCAGCTCTTTGAGTTATGGATGGATATAGAACAATTTGAACTTCAAGGAAGGGACATTGTGAAATGGACTATGCTGCATTGGCTCGCAAACCTGTCTTTCACGATCTTACCAAGGGCACACCAACGGCTTGGATCAGGAGTAGTGTAGTCCCTATGTGGACTTTGGTGATCAGAGAACTGGCCCATCTCTCTTTCTCTCTCTCTCTTGCAAACCCAAATCAGGAATCAGAACTTTAACATTCTCCTTAAGAATGGCAGAAACCGGTCCATATGTTTACAGGATTAATAGGCGAATTACACGAAATAGGCCATCCATAAACTTAGCATTAAAGCATACAAATCATAAGTGCCAATAACTCAGTAAAGGTCAATGGAAAATCCATCATAGAATTTCTTTGTAAGAACAGGTTGTTTTTTGTTTTTATTTTCTTACAGAGAAAAACACATCCTTGTGTAGGATTTTGGACAATGGGTTTAATATTACTACACAAGTACATGGTTCTCAGGATATGCATTAATAAGGGACAAGCAGAAAGAAACATTTTGCTACAAAATACATTTGAAGATTCTCTCATAATACTATTGTTCATTTTGCTACAATATATATATGTTGACACACTGCACAAGTGAAAATCTGAGATGGTTGAGATGTCCTTGGTTGGGAGATCACGTTAAGATGCTTCTGGCAACTCTTACTTACTTTGATGCAAAGCTTACAGTTATCTATTTAGAAAAAAAGAAACAGCAGTACTAATCATCACATGGTGAATAACGACATCATTTAAAGGTGGAAGAAAATGTGAACACAGATCATCTTAGTGCAATCCCGATTTCTAAAATATTTAAAGCTAAGAAAGAAAACAGCTCTCACAGCTGTCTGCACTGTAGTGCTACACCAGACCCACTGGCCAAATACTTGTCACCATCTCCTGTGCATCTTTGGTTGTAACAAACAGATTTTCAGCTACAAGTTTGAAGACCAGCATAAATAATACAAATATCATTTGGTACGACTAGGCACCTCAGCCGATCTGACTGAAAAGCTTGCCACCTTCGATTTCTCTCAGCCTACTCGCCATCAGGACTTCCTGACATACCGGAGCCAGAAGTATAAAAAAATTACAACAAAGCAAAAGGCCTCCTTCATATAATCACCTGGGATGTGGAACAAAATTCTCGTATTCGAATAGGAATTTGTGATAAAGCCTTCAATCCGATTATATTCTAATGGGGCAACAAAGAGCATGGTGGGACGTTTTTGTATCTGTAAAAAACAAAGTTCATATTCATCCCAAGGAGCTCAGAATGATAATCCAGAAGCTGTTGGAGTAGTGTGTTACTTGTATATGGAAAGTGCTGTGAATCCTAAGGTTGGTTTACCATCAGTTCCATGCCCCCTGAAACAAAGAAGAACACAACTGAAAGTAAAGTGGAGAAAAACATACCTTCCTAATAGAATATGTAAAAACAGTTCTAGATTTATTGCAATATGTCCTGAAACAACATTTTGAAACAAAAATTGCTACAATAAAAGGCACTATTAAAGATATGGCATGCCCTCGTCAGTCTAAGTGACTAAGGGATCCGGTAATCCATGAGTATATTGTACCAGAGGAGAAGTAAGTGAGAAAGAAAGAAATGTATACATCACTCTAGCATCCTCAAGGATCATCACTCAGCCCCACCCTCTTAATGCTTACATGACACCACTGGCCAACATTGTCAGAACCCACAGATTCAACATCATAGCATATGCCCATGACACACAACTCATCCTCTCCCTCTACAAAGACATCATCAACATCAAAATCAACTTCCACAACTGTATGACAAGTGTTGCCAAAAGGATGAGGGACAACTGTAGGAAGCTCAACGCGGACAAGTCAGCGGTACTGATCTTTTGCAACCAAAAATCCCCATGGGATGCCTCCTGTTGCCCCACATATCTCAGACCAGCACCAACCCAGATCAACCATGTTAGAAATCTAGGTATCATCTTGGACAACAAATTAACCATGACTTCCCAGGTCAACTCCGTCTCCACCTCCTGCATCTTCATCCTATGCATGCTTCGCAAGGTCTTCAAATGGTTATCCCAGAGCTTAAGATGCACAATCCCTCATTCTTTCATCTCCGGTCGATTGGACTACAGCAACCCTCTCTCTGCAGTGTTGCAGACCACCTCCTCCAAACGCTACTTGCCATACAGAACGCCACGGCCAGGCTTGTCCCCAACCTCCCACAACGATCCCACATCACGCCGTACCTCAGAGAACTCCATGGGAACCTAGTCCAAAAAGATGCCAGTTCAAACTATGGAGCCAAGCATATAAGGCTCTACACAACTGTGGACCCACCTACAAAAACTACTGCTTGAATTTTCACCAGCCCACCAGACAACTCTGCTCTGCTTCCCTTTCGATAACCTACTTCCCTCACATCCAATGAAGCGGGCGGAGAGGACGCTTCTTCTCCTGTCTAGCAGCAAAGTCATGGAACAAACTACCCCTACATCTCCAGACTCCCCAACTCTTCTAGAGTTCTGAAAGTCATTGCAGACCTGACTCTTCAGCTGAACCACAGGACCCTGCCAGCCCCTGGATGCCTTCACTGGTGACAGGTTGCACTCTAGAAATCAACTGACTGATTGATTGAGCATCAGTCTCCTTTTATAGATACTTTTGTCAATTATGAAAACATATTTGATTAAGTAAGTAGTGAAACATGGTTCCTCTCAAAGTACTAAGGGGGTCATTACGACCTCGGCGGTCTTTTCAAAAGACCGCCGAGGCTGCGGGAGACAGAATACCGCCATTGCCGGCGGTATTTCTGTCTCCCTATTATGACATTTCCGCTGGGCCGGTGGACGGTAACAGTGTTACTGTCCGCTGGCCCAGCGGAAATGTCACATCAACATTGCAGCCGGCTCGTAATAGAGCCGGTAGCAATGCTGATGTGCAGCGGGTGCAGTAGCACCTGTCGCGCATTTCACTGCCGCAAATTCGGGCAGTGAAATGCGCGACAGGGCTATGCCTGGGGGCCCCTGCACTGCCCATGCCTAGTGCACGGGCAGTGCATCGGCCCCCAGGGGCACCCCAAGTCCCCTTACCGCCGGCCTTTCCAGTACGGTGTGTACCGCCATGGACAGGCCGGCGGTCGGGGACTCATAATCCCCAGGGCAGCGGTGCTGGCACCGCTGCCCTGGGGATTATGACCGCCAGGCGGAATCCTGGCAGGAAAGTGGAGGGGCCGGCGGTATGGCCGTGGCAATTACTCCATGGTCATAATTGCTGGCGGAACACCGCCAGCCTGTTGGTGGTGTTACCGCCAACATACCGCCGGCCGCCAGGGTCGTAATGACCCCCTAAGTCTAATTACTTAATTACAAAGTATACCTTCCATCCATTATTAGTCATACATTGAAACATATTTTACAATAGAAATCGTTGTGAAAAACGTAATTCCATCTACAGATGTCAGAATTTGTGAAAAGTCATAGTGTATGCAGCAATAATTGTATTATATATCCACAAAATACATTAACTACTGAATTGATGCACTTCTGCGAACTGCGCCCTTACACTTCATAAAGATGAAAGCCAGAGACAATTACAAGAAAGCGTGAAAACATTATCTCCACATCACTCGAGTGATAAGCTCATATGCTCTGTATGACCCAACCCACTCCCCTTGTAATATTCGAGCTGGTTGGCATTTTCTGGAATGAAAGCTGACTTCAGAGGTTTTCATTCCAGAACCTGGGGGTTTGGTTGAGAATATCAAGATGGTGGGCTTTTGTTAGCTATCAATTCCTTAGAGGGAGAGGAAAAGCAAATTACATTTAGCCAGATTCCCTATATATTACAAAATGACAAGACAATGGTCCTTTCCCCAATCATATCGCAATTTCAGTCTAGCCACCTATGTGGTTAATAAGGAAATTAAATAGATATGGGTAACTGTCAGGCTTTTAGCTAAAACTAGAAGCATCCTAAGCTCTGAACCTGTCTACTTCTGAGGAGTTTGTCAGACATATCAAGAAGAAGAGTACTTTGTACTCCTTTACTTACCTGGGTGTCATGATAGCTCCCGCTATAAATAGAGTAATACAACTTAATCAACACCCTTTCATATGAGAGACACCAGTGCTTAAGAAAGAGTGCGAGCCCAGGGCTCAGCTCAGAAGCCCGCGACCAGTGCAATCAAATGTTAGCGCACCAAATACTAAGGCTCCAGAGTCCTAAATGCAACTCATGTCTCTTTAACCCACTAGCAGACAGTCCATTCCAGTTTCTCCTTTCTCTTCCTCTGTCATTCCCTTTGGTTGGTTTTTCACTCTCTTGCTCTCCTAAATGTCTGATGCTTTAAAATAAATGCCAGTCCCCAAAAATGAGTGGAGGTGACCCCCACCGCCAAACATCAAACTCTCCCTCTTAGGGTAACAATATGCATAGTACAACACCTTCAAGGGCCAGGGTACAGTTTCATTTCGAAGGGAATTGCTATGCAATTTCTGGAAAGTAGATAAAGGACTCTGGGGTGGTCGGTAGCCAGTTTGCTATTTTCAGGAGGCATACCTACATATTTTATTGGAACGATGCATGTAAGGAATAGAGAGATAATTATACTTCACCAACCACGCCATGGACAGTTGCCCACTTTGGATAGCACCATGGCTAAGCATGACCCACAGTCTAGCAGTACGTACCATCCCAGTGACCACAGCATTTCCAACGATTTAGGACAAGGTGTGCATAATGAGAGACTTCACATTTTACTTCTTTCTCTCTACCAGGCAGTGACCATGGCTCCACTCATGCTTTCTTGAACTGAGGGATTGAAGAGTGAAAAGAAAAGAGGCGCACAAAGGTTGGAGATGTATTTCATAATGGGACAATCAGATCTTTTTGACTTCTAATGAAGTATCTGACCTGAGACCTGAAATCAATAGGTTTAGATACAGTAAACATAGGCATTGGTTCTTCCTATTAAATTTGCAGGCTTTAGGCCATCTACTGATACTGAGAGGTGAATCTATTCAACTGATGAGTACAAGCTCCTAGTATCCACTCTCTATTGACACCTGTTAAACAATAAGACAATCCAGAAGAAATTCTTCAATACTACACAGGAGCGAGAGCTTCAACTGAAGCTGTAAGAAGGTCTGTGGACAACACATACTAGACAGAACATATAAGACAGCCAGAAGTGTGTTGTAAAATACATTTATCTTACAAACTATTGCTCTGATGGCATTGAACTTCAGCCAGGTTTCCTACCTGCATGCATGGAAATCAGGTAGACACCGTCAGGGGTGTGTGAAGAGGTCACACTACTAGGTATATTCCAGAAATGTCCTAAACACAAAAAATAAACTGGAGGAAATAGGGCACGCAAGTGACCATACATAAGACCTCTCCTTGGTTAGGGAGGCAGAAGGTAACC
Organism: Pleurodeles waltl; assembly: GCF_031143425.1. NCBI lineage: Eukaryota > Metazoa > Chordata > Amphibia > Caudata > Salamandridae > Pleurodeles > Pleurodeles waltl. Next base: position 567,915,696 of record NC_090439.1, read on the forward strand.
TGATGTGTTGTCTACTGCAGTGGCTGTTTGTTAGAAATTGGTACTCTAGTTGGCAGACGTATGCACCCTGTCCAAGAAGAGACCACAATCCCGGTCAGGGTAAGCTGAATACATACTTCAAGATAACCTGAGCTCACCCTGTGGTAGCTTGGCACCGGCCAGTCAGTTATCTAAAGAGAAATGTGTAAGTATTTGTGCAACACACACAGTAACACAATGAAAACACCACAAAATGACTCCACGCTGATTTAGACAAATAGACATTAATTTTGTAGATAAATCAAGACCAAAATGACAAAACTCCAGTCAGTAAAAGTCAAGATGTATATTTTTAAAGAATAAACAAAAAATAGTGCTTAGAAGTCAATAAAAGGTTACTTGAGGTCATGGCGCTAGACCAGGGTAGATCCAAATTTCAGAACCCATGCAGGACCTGCTGAGAAAGTACTTTGGAAGCAAGAAGCATCAACATCAAGGACTCAATGCGTGGGCCAGAGGAGGAGATGCTTAATTGTTGATTGAGGAGATGTAGGCGATGCATCGGTTCCGAGCTGCAAAGCATCGAGGACATGTCAAAGATCAGGCAGAGTGGGGCATCGAGGTGAAGTGTCATCACTGAATCGATGGGTTGGAGCGATGGGTCAGTGCCAAACACGCAAAATCGAAGATACGTCAGAGTCCTGGGACGATGTGTTGTGAAGTCAGCGATGCGGTGTCCATGGCCTGAGCAGCACTGATGCATTGTTGTCAAGTGGAAATGTGCCAGTTCCAATCGGCACAACGTCACCGATGTGTTTGTTTTCTTGAGTTGTAGCACAGATACTCACTTCCAAGAGCCCTGGACTGGATTGGCACCAATTGGTAGAGCAGGACTCACAGCAGACGGAGTCCAGGTGCTGGTTGCAGGCAATCTTTGATGTACCTGAGAATGCAGAAAACAGGGGCAAGCCAACAAGCCCTTGGAGTTACTCTGGTTTCAGATGAGAGGGGTCCAGTCCTTCCTCAGCAGTGCAGCGATCAGCAGGCAGCTGGGTAACTCATCAAAACAGAAAGCAGTCATTCTTGTAAAGCAGTCCAGCAGATTGGCACCCCTTGTAGCACAGTAGTTCGTGGCAGAGTTCTTCATAGGCCAAGTAGTGTACAGTCTTGGTAGGGTCAGAGGCCCAGTACTTATACCCAAAAGTGCCTTTTAAGTGGGGATGACTTCAAAGAAGGGCCTTTGAAGTGCACAGATGTCCTTTGTCCCTAGCCCTGGCTCTAGACTATCAGTAGGGGGCAATCAGTCCTTTGTGTGGAGACAGGCAGTCCCTATTCAGGTGTCAGTGTCATATCCCTCTCCGGCTTCCTGTCCAAGAAGAGCTATCAGAATGCCGGTGAATGCAGATGAGTTCCTTGTCACAGCCAGCCTTCCTGTGTTTGTAGCTGTTTAGAGGGAATGGACCAAGTGTAGCTCTCACCTACCCCAGACATGTATTGGAGACAGGCTACAAGGCACTCAGAGCAGTAAGAGGAGAAAAAATGCCCACTTTCTAAAAGTGGACTTTCTAAAACAGTAATGTTAAATCCAACTTAACCATTAAAGAGGTTTTAACATTGCCATTTTAATGTTATGAAACATGATTCAGCTACTCCTTTCCAATAAGGAATTCCAAATTAAATTAAAAGTGTATTAAGGAATTCCAAATGCTAGCCTATGAAAGGAGTAGGGCTCACATTAGTGAAAAATGACGTTGGGAGTTTTCACTAACAGGATATGTAAAACTTAAAAGTATATGTCTTACCTTTTTGTTACATAGCACCCTCCCCTATGGGATACCATAGGGGTGAGATACATGTAATAAAAGGGGAGTTTATGGCTTGGCAAGGGTTTTAAATGCCAAATCAAAGTCGCAGTCAAACTGCACCTGAGACATGTTTAAGGGCTACATCAGTGGGTAGCACAATCAGTGTTGCAGGCCCACTAGTAGCATTTAATTTACAGGCCCTGGGTATATGGTCTACCACTTTACAAGGGACTTACAATTAATTTAAATATGCCAATGAGGTATATGCTAATCAAATCATGTTCTAGGGAGACAGCATGTACTTTACAACTGGTCAGCAGTGATAAAGTGCTCAGAGTCCCAAAGCCAACAAAAACAAATTCAGCAAAAAGTGGAGGGTAAAAGGCAAAAGGTTTGGGGTGACCCTGCAGAAAGGGGATTTTTTAACACAATTCCCCTCCAGCCTAAAGCCAGGGTAGATTAATCAATATATTGATGAACTTCCCTACTTAGAGCTATAGAACATTGGCAAAGGCTCACTACTGTAGGATCACTTGCCAGTTCTATGCCTCTCTGAACCCAGTCGGGTACCTCTATGTATACCCTTGGGGCCACTGAGTTGACCCATGAGAAAGCCTTCTCCTCACCTGTGGACCCCATCTATGCAGCACCTAACCTTAATTCGCTCACGGATGCATCCTAGTAGACAGACAGCACCACCATGGCTAACAAAGTCATGTGGCCCATTCCACACCTTGGATCAGACTTCTCTCCACAGCCTAAGGAAAACTCTGTCCACAAAGACAGCAACCAACAGATGCCACTGACAGCTGTCAGTTTTAAGAGCCAGGCCCCAAGCCATCCAGTGGTCTCTAACCTCTGTGGTTTCTCAGAGTGGGGGGCAGTAGTCCCAGGTGTTTTGCACCCTTTCTCCACTCCACCTCCCACCAGTTCAGGGGTAGTAGCCTTAGACTGCTCGTTCAACCCCAGGTCTGTAGCTTTAGGCTGAACAGGGGACAGGGGTGAATCCTCCCTCAGCCTGCCCCTACAACTGGGCTCCTGTACTCTCCTCTGGAGAGCAGTACCCCAGACAACTGAACTGCCTGGAATCCCTTGGGGACCCCCCTTCCAGTTCTCTTGCCACCAGAGGCAACTCATTCCTCAGAATGCAGTCTATGGGCATCTGGGGAATAACTATGAGCCTCCTCTTCGTCACATCCCCACCCCACTCCAGGAGATAACAGGGCCATAGGGTGGAAAACATTTTACCAATGGGCTGGGCTCACCCAACACACCTGGCCGGTGTACTGCTCTAGGGAAATTAACTTTTCCACCATCATGGTATGGCAGCCCCGGTGTCCCACAGAGCAGTGACTGGGACCCCATTCACTCCCATCTGCGGGATGATTCCCACCATCAGGGATCACCAGCTCACCCCTGAGTCTATCTTCCAACTAAGGGAGATGAGGGCATATTCTATCTCCTGCCCCTGGGGACTGCCTTCTCCTAAGGCCACATAGGGTACTCCTGCAGAGTTCCCATCAGCGGCTGGTTTCTTTGGACAGACAGAGTCCCCCTGCTTGTATCCTAGTTGAGAACAATAAAAGCAGTGGTGTTGGAAATGGGGCATCCAGGGCCACCACCAACCATACCTCCTTCCTTCCTCTCAGAAGGGACATGGGACATGGACTCTTATTCTGAGACTTGTCTGGGTCTCCCTTGACCTCCCCCTCACTCTGCTGGAGGGAACCTGAACGACCCTTCCTGGGGTCTCCTCCAGGTACCTTTTTGGACACCATGGTGCTGAACCAGATATCTGCCTCTTCAGCAAGCTTCCTGGGGTTAGTAATTTTCGTCTCAACTGGGTGTTGGCCCAGCTCTAGAAAACAAATTTCAAGCATGTGCTCCTTTGAAATTAAGTTGTACAGCCCTGAATTATGGTAAACTTTGCTGCCTGTTACCGAACCCTTCAGTGCCTTGCTGGCATAATCCAGGAAATCCACCCATGTTTGTGATGAGATCTCCTGGCTGCCCCTGAATTTGAGCCTGTATCTCTCAGGAGTTAGTCCAAACTTACTGACTAAGATGGCCTTCATAGCAGTGTAGTATGTCTGGTCCTCTACCTCTAATTTAAGGAGTGTGTCCCTCCCCACAATGGGAATATACTTCCATAAAGTACCACCCCAGAACTCCCTTGGCACCTTGTGCACTCTTAAAGCCCCTTCAAAGGCTGAAGCTGAAAAACATTTGTCTATGTCATCCCCCATCACATAACTAGGCACCAATTCCTTGGGTGTCTGGACTCTGGACTCACCAATGGACAATGCAGCTATTCTGCCACCATAACTGTTACTGGACCCTACTTCTAGGTGTCAGGGAGTCCGGATCCTCGGAGTTTGCGTCTGTTCCCAATATGTCCACCTAGTGGCATCTCCAAACTCTACTAGCTATTATAGCACAGAGTTAAAGAATGGCCAAGTGGGGGATGGGGTTTTAGGTTGGGAACAGCGGGGAAGGAGACCTGTGGAAGCAAAAGTTAAGAACACAATAGCAAGATTATTCACATTGACTTTCATAAGCTTTGTTCCTAATATTTATATACTGATAACAAGAATGATCAAGAGCTTTCCTATATCATGACCTTATTAGTTCTGGGTACCTGGAAAATAAACAAAGATTATGCAAACCTTCATATGAGCGTTTTGTAGAATAAAATCTTATGCTCTGAACCTTGGACTGACTCTAGTCATTTCTTGGAATAGCAACTACATAATAACCGTAATCAATGAACACATTAGTTTTTAGGAATAAACTGCGATAGACTCATGAATGATACTGTAAGGACACACTCTGTCTTGACTTTCAAGATTCAATTGCTTAGAAATTATTATACACATTAATATCAAACTGTGCATCAAGATTTCAATGCCTAGAAATGATCGCGCACTCTGCCGATCTGAAACACAAGGGTTAAATGTCAAGAATGAATCACGCACTCTGCTACTGATTCAACCATCAGGATTTAAATGTCAAGATACGATCGCGCACTCTGCGGATCTGAACTGCAAGAGTTCAATACCAAGAAAACCCTTGCAAACCCGATTTAACCAAAAGACCCAAAACTCGAGTATTTCTGAAAACAGAATCGGGGGCCTAACCCGACCTCCGCCTTACCGCCCCGCTTGAAGATCACCAAGGAAATGAGGACAGGGCCTGGAAATCCTAGGTAGGCCTCTGGAACAGGAGCTCAGGAAAATGCTGCTGCTCTGTATGGGGACCTCTGAATAGTGAGCACGTGGAGCTGGGCTGAGTCTCTTAAATAGACCCAGGCCCCGCCCACATGCCACACCCAGCCAGACTGCAGGAAAGGATTCTAGAAAGGCTCAGAATAGGGACCACACCCTAACCACACCCTGTAATCCTGCAGCAAAGTCTTGAAAATGAGCAATACATTGCAAACAGCATTAATGACATTTCAAGATGAATCTCTGCAATGCAAAAGGTTAACATACTGCATTAACACATAATGCATGAATTATTACATTACATAAGGATTGGCTTTTTGCATTACGTCACCCGTACAGCGCACACTGTCCTGATGTTGACACTAGGGCTTTTATGTCCAGCTCTTTAGGGTTCAGCTCCTGGGTAAGTGTCCTCTCCTCCATGGCCAGCCTCCTTTCCTCTTGAGCCTGCTCCAATTTAGCAAGTTCTACCTTGTGTTTCCTTTCCTCCCTCCTGTCTGTCATCTCTGGAGACAGGTTATTGGAGGAGACACCGCTCCCTGATCTGAGAACCAGCACTGCTTCTGGCAAGCTGTTGGCCTTCTCCACAGGTAGTTCCAGAGGCACAGCAGTCTCCAGATTCAGATCCCACTACTACTCAGGAAATTCCTGCTCCTTCTCTGAGATATCATCTCCTGCAACCTGGGCCTCTGCCCAGGCCCTCAGGGCTTTTTGCAGCTCCACCTTCCTGGTAAAGGCTTTTGTAGAAACTTGAAATTCCTTACAAAAATCTTTCAGCTGGGGCACAGTCTAAGACTCTAACCTGGACAGCTCAAATTCAATTCCTGCATGTGCAGGTGCTGCTTCGCCAAAGCAAGACATAATTTAGCAGAAAAATGAAAAAGCCAATCAGGGAGAATTGAAAAAAATCTAAATGGTCTTAGTGTAAAGTTGTAGTAAACACTGAGTTACTATTTGGTATTGTACAAACACAAGTTATATGCTCACTGCACATCACCAAAGTTAGAAATTGGGTTTCTAATTGGCAGAGGTATGCACCCTGTCCAAGAAGAGACCACAATCATCGTCAGGGTAAGCTAGATACACACTTAAAGATAACCTGAGCTCACCCTCTGGTAGCTTGGCAAAGGTCAGGCAATCTTATCTAAAACAATGTGTAAAATATTTGTGCAACACACACCAGTAGCACAATGAAAACACCACAAAATGACTCCACACAGGTCTAAAAAATAGACCATAATTTTGTGGATAAATCAAGACCAAAATAACAAGAATACAGTTAGATATTAATTTTTTAAGAATAAACCAAAAAAAATTAAAATATTGCTTAGACATCACATAGTGCTAAAAGGTTACTTAAGATCACATTAGTTCAGGTCAACAATGATGGAGGGCAGGCCAGCTACAGAACCCACTAAGATTCTGCTGAGAAAGTACCTTGGATGGAAGACGGGTTGGCGTTAAGGACTGCAAGAAACAGTGGAGGAGATGCTGAGATGTCGATCGAAGAGAGTAGGCAATGCATCAGTTCTGAGCTGCACAATATTGAGGACGCATCAAAGATCAGGTAGTGTTGGGCATTGAGATGAATCCTTGTTATCAAACCACTGGGTTGGATCGATGCATCAAGCCCAGCTGCACAGAGTCGAAGATGCGTCGGAGTCCCGGAATGATGTGTCACAAAGTCAGCAATGTGCTGTCCACGGCTTGGGCAGCAATGTGCCAGTGTTGAGTGCAAATGCTCTGGTTCCGATTGGCGCAGCTTCATCAATGCATTGGTTTTCTTGAGTTGCAGCACAGGTATTCACATCCAAGGGCCCAGACCTGGATTGGCACCACTTGGCAGAGCAGGACTCACAGTAGACAGAGTTCAGGTGCTGGTTGCAGGCAGTCGTTGATGTCCCTGAGCCTGCAGGAGAACAGGGGGCAAGCCAACAAGCCATTTGAGCCACTCTGGGTTCAGATGAGAGGCATCCAGTCCTTGCTCAACAGGGCAGAGATCAGAAGGCAGCAGGGTAACTCATCAAATCCAGTAGAGTGGCACTCTTTGTAGCACAGCAGTCATTAGTCCTGGCAGAGTTTTTTACAGGTCCAGTACTGTGTATTGTTTTGGTAGGGTCAGAAGCCCAGCGCTTCTACTCCAAAGTGCCAGTGAAGTGGGGGTGACTTAAAAGAAGTGTCCTGAAGTGCACAGGGATCCTTTCATCCTAATTTTGGCTCCAGGGTAATCAGTCCTTTGTGTGGGGACAAGCACTCAATATACAACTGTAAGTGTCAACTCCCAGTCCCGCTTCCTGCCTGGGAAGAGCTATCAGAAAGCAGATGAATGCAGGTGAGTTCCCTGTCACACCCAGCCTTCCTGTGTTTGTGGCTGTCTAGAAGGAATGCACAAAGTGCAGCTGTCACCTACCCCAGATGTGTATTGGAGACAGGCGCAGGGCACACAGATCACTAAGAGCAGAGAAATGCCCACTTTCTAAAAGTGGCATTTCCACATAGTAATGTTTATTTCAACTTTGCCATTAAAGAGGATTTATCATTACCCTTCCATGGATATAAAACATGATGCAGCTCTCCTTCCCAATCAGGAAGTGCAATTTAAATGTGTATTAAGGAATTCCCAATTCCCAATGCCTCACAAGAGTAAAACTGACTTTTGGTGTTTTTCACTACCTGTGTCGCGTATGTTCTAATCATCCTAATTTGGCTACTGGATCTGAACCTGCTCCAGGTGACACCTGTCAACCCAGTCCGGGTTTGTTCTGGCTAACTAGCAGCGCTTCATCTCCACCCAAGAGCACGGATGATTTGGGCAACCGGGCGCATGACATAAATGACTCCTCAGGGAAATCGTAGTCACTCAGATCTCATACGTTTTCCTCAGTTACATTAGTCTCATGTATGCAAGGGAAATCAGAGGCAGGATAAAGTTCAATAAGGTTTTATTGAAGTAACTGCATCTTGGATAATAAAGCATGGATTGTAGTAACCAGGACGATGAAGCACAACAGGATTAAAAAAAGTGACAAGTAGAGTAAAACACAGGAATAATTCTACCATATTGTCACTAGGGTTTGTATAGATAGTTCCTACATAGGCTATGTTAGAGCACAGCATGTTAAGTTCTAATTCTGCCCTTCAGGTTCCCCCTGGGAAGACATCATCCCTCATACCTGAGCAAGAGTAGTCTACATAAGCAGCTGCAGCGAAGCACTCAGCAATCAGCATACAGTCGTGGTCATCTGGCTGGAGTCTCCCGCTAATGTACAAATGGTCAAAGTATTGTTTTTATAAAAAAACAACTGATGTTCCAAGAAAGGATCACACATAAGAGTGTGTATGTTTCTGTGAACATTGGAGACATAGCGTACCACATTTGCCGGCAACCTAAATCACTGCAGCCTTCAGAAAAGCACAGAGTGAAAGAAATGTCTTTATTTAAGAATGCAGTGCTGACCAGTGCTGAGGAGCAACTAGATAGAGAAAATAAAACAAGACTGCAAATGCGGCCATTATTAAAATAATATAACGAAGCTAGAATAAAAACATATCTAGGTTAAAGTGCACAACGGCAGACCTAGTTTGCGAAAATAACGTGTATAAAGCCATAGCTAAAATGGCTACACAACATCAGCACCTGTAAAATTTAAGAGTACATGTCCTACCTTTTTGTTACGTAGCACCCTGCTTGTGGCCTATCTTAGGGGTGACTTATAAGTAATGAAAGACGAGTTTAAGCCTTTGCAAGTGGTTTTAAATGCCAATTCGAAGCAGCAGACAAGCAGACCTGAGACTCGTTTAAAGGGCTACTTCAGTGGGTGGCACAATCAGTGCTGCAGTCCCACTAGTAGAATTTTATTTCCAGGCTCTGGGTATTTGTATAGAGCCTAGCACTTTACAAGGGACTTACAAGTAAATTAAATATTCCAATGAGATATATACCAATCAAATCATGTTTTAGGGCGAGAGCACATGCACTTTTTATCACTGGCAAGCAGTGGTAAAGTGCTCAGAGTCCCAAGGCCAACAAAAACGAATTCAGCAAAAAGTGGAGGGTAAAAGGCAAAATGTTTGGTGGCGACCCAGCAGAAAGGGCCATTTCCCACACTGCTTTGTTACATTGCAGTAAGGGAAAGCACATTTATCAGGTGATGCTGATTGCTAAAAGGCAGTGTCTTTGTTCTCAGGACTGAGACCCCAGAAACACAGGACTACCTACATAAACTGTGGCATCTCTTGGCTATGGAACAATTAATCAATCAAAAAGATATATGGGGTAACCCCTTACTCACTGCACTCTCTGGAGTAATATCTTGTGAACTAAAAAGGAAATGAGAAGCAGAAAAAATTATTATACAGCCTCATCATACCTCCCACCAACACCAGAAAATATGTTTGGAGTATGACAACTAAATTGTGAGGAGTACAATCATATAATCATTTCTTTAAATATCAAATACAGGTCTCATAATCTTCGCCTTCAGTTTTACATTTATTTGTGACTGAATTTCATCTAACATGGTGGGACAAAACTCTTCTTTTTTGTAAAATAATAAAACATATCATAGGGTATACATATATATAAAAAATCACTCCTTGAAAACGTACAACTGACCTAACAATCCATCTTTTTTTTTTATTGTACCCAAAGGTGGTTATATGTATTAGTATAATCCACCAACCAGGTCGCCTTCCACTGGACACACTTCCAACAGATTCTTATGTGTGCTCATTTGATACATGGACCACCAATTCCTAGCATTTTCTATTTCCAATTTGGCTCCTTGAAAACAATATGGTTGATGCGTTTTGGCCTTATTAGGTTGTCGGCCCCATCAGGACCTATGGTTGATAGGAAATTCTATAAAATTAAAAACAAGTATATGCAGATTTAATTTTTCAATTTTCTCTAAATATACCTTAAACCCTCCACCATCAAGAAAATAAAATATTTTCAACAGGCACTTTAGATGTGTTCATGCCCGGTCCGTTCCATAATTAATCAGTAAGATTTACTTAGGATGGGTTTAATTGGTGTACAGCATGGTCACCGATGGGTGTGGGGTGAGGGTATGGGGTGACTTACATTGTGTAAGCAATTTGTTTTAGGAAATGTTGATTTAATTTGAAGACAGATCAAATAGATACGTTCTGAGGTACGGGCAGGTAATACGATTGATTAACATGATTCCTATGAGCATGATGATTGTTGGCAACACCACTTTATTTGGTGCCTTTTAACAGTACATATATAATAAAGACTTTATGGTTGTGGTTTGATATGCTTGTTGATGCACTCTCGTAATGGTATTTTGGTGTTGGCATGCCAATAATTAAAGTAATAACCCTCATCAGAGACATATATTCATGTTTTTAGTGATTTGAGGTAAATAAGTAATAACATTTACTATATTTTCAACAGGCAGTTTAGATGTCTTCATGCCCGATTTGTTCCGTAATGGATCAGTAAGACTTACTTAGTCTGGGTTTAATTGGTGTAAGGCTTGGTCACCAATGGGTGTGGGATGACTTACATTGCCTAAACAATTTGTTACAGGAAATGTTGATTTAATGTCGGAGACCAATCGAATAGATACATTCTGTGGCCCAGGCAGATAGTAGAGTAGATTAACATGATTCCTATGAGCATGATGATTGTTGGCAATACCACTTTATGTGGTGGCTATTAACAGTACATATAAAATAAAGACTATAGTTGTTTGAAGAAATTGGCTTTCAACTTCCCCATTTTTGGGTGTACACTGTTGTGATAAGCTTATTGATACACTCTAATAATAGTATTCTTTTGTTTGCAAGCCAAAACTTAAAGTAATAACTCATTAGAAACATATATTCAAGTTTTTAGTGATTTGGGTTGTGTCATGATTTACTCTTCGCTTACGGCTCGGGCCAGCTGAAAACTGTGGGATGGTCTTGATCCTTGTAGGTCCTGCTTTGACCAAGGTAAAGTGGCCCTTTCTGGTAGCCATGGTGCTGCTGACAATGGGACGTCAAAAGGCAGTCCGTGCAGTCAAGAAGGCGTCCCAGAGGAAAAATCTAAAGTGAAAAAACCTCTATGGCTGGAACTCCCTGGAACATAGAATAAGCATACGAAAAAAGGTAAGTCTTCCAATGAAAACAAAACAAAGACTTGAAGAAACTGGAACAGGTGAAGAAAAAGGTTTGAGGAAAAACAACCGGAGCGTGATCACCACCAAAGGAAGTGTTGTAGCGCAAGGAGAGCAAGAATCCCACTCGTTATATACCCTAAAACAGGAAGTGACAGACAAGAAGAAAAAAGACGCCATTGGATTGGGAAAGGACCATAGGGGAACATAGATGAAGACTCCATTTAAAAAAAGGATCCTAATGCATGCAGGGAAAGAGGTAGAAGAAGGGCATTCTGAGAGAAAGAAGAACATGGCGCCTATTTGTAAAAATGAAGGAAAGAAAAAAAGGAGAAAGAAGAGAAAAGAAGACAAAGAAAAGAACAGGTAACACCAGGCAAGTGAGAGGTGGGGGGGCACCTACTTCTAATTTCGAGAGTGCGCCGGGCCCTGAACTCGCCAAGGTCCGATGCCCAATCTAGGGCCTTGTGCGAGATAAGGTCATAAAAAAGAGGCATGGCACTCCCTGCGGCCGAGAAAACGAACCGCAGCTCCAGCTGCGACCCAAGCCGATCTTCCTGCTCAGGCCACAGTGGACTGCAGCACAACAATAGGTCCCCCCAGGAGCCCCGGGTTTGTTGGGATACAGACGGAAAAAACAACGGATCAAAAGCAGAGCGTGAACAGAAGAGGCATCTTCCCAAGAACACTTGATAAGAGGATAACCCTTTCAATGAATGAGATATTGGAGATGGTTTCGGAATATACGAGAATCACATATTTCTTGGATCTCAAACTCGGGTTCGTCATTCATTAACAGAGGAGGAGGATAGGTGAATTGTCTATGAAAAGGATCAGGCTTTTAGGGCTTCAGTTGTGAGCCGTGAAATACAGGATGTATTTTCCACGTTCGAGGCAAACGAAGACAGAAGGACACTGGATTGATCTTTTGAAGAATTGAAAAGGGTCCATAATAGCAGGGTTTGAACTTGTTTTGTTACAGACAGAGGGGCAAAAAATCGGGAAGAAAGCCGTACTTTGTCTTGGATTTGATAGGATGGAGCACCAATCAATCAGTCAATCAGGAATTTGTAAAGCGCACTACTCACCTATGGGGGGGGGGAAATGGAGGGAGGTGCTGCTACTGCTAGAACAGCCAGGTCTTGAGAAGTTTCCTGAAGGTAAGGAGATCTTTGGTCTGGCAAAGGTGGGTGGGAAGAATGCTCCATGTTTTGGTGGCGAGGTGCGAGAATGATCTACTGCTGGTGTTAGTTCTGTGGACACCTGGGATGGTTGCGAGGGCAAGGTCGACGGAGCGGAGATGCCAGGTCGGGGTGTAGAAGGAGAGCCGTCTGTTGAGGTATTCTGGTCCGCTGTTGTGCAGTGCTTTGTTAGCATGGGTGAGGAGTTTGAAGGTGATTCTCTTGTTGAGTGGGAGCCAATGCAGGTTTCTCAGGTGGTCTGTGATGGGGTGGTGGCGGGGGATGTCCTGGATGATGCATGTGGAGGCATTCTGGATGCGTTGCAGCCTCTTCTGGAGTTTGGCTGTGGTTCCTGCGTAGAGGACATTGTCGTAGTCAAGTTTGCTCCTTACGAGGGCTGAGAGCATCATATCGTCTCTTATCAGCCATCCTTTTTATCTGTTGTTTGGTAGACAGAAAGTTAGAATGTATAAGGCATTGAATGTTACATAATCTTCAAGAAAGTGAGGTGATTGCATGAAGTGTAGAAGAGTCTTTTAGAATAGCAGGAAAGGACTTGGGATGAAAACCATATGAGCAGAAAACCGGAGTGACTTTTGAGGCACTTTGTACTGTATTATTATATGAAAACTCAGCAATGGGTAAATACGTGGACCAGTCTGAGTGGTATTGCAAAAACAGCGTAGATATTGTTTGCCTCCTTGATTCAGGCGTTCCGTTTGCCCATTAGTCTGAGGATGATATCCAGAAGATAAGGCTACCTTGATATGTAGGGTTTCACAGAAATGCTTCCAAAAACGTGATATGTATTGAGGGCCAGGGTCTGAAATAATAACTTGAGGGAGACCATGAAGACGAAAAATTTGTGTATAAAGATTTGACTTAATTCTTTGGATGTGGGTAGTTTCTTTAGTGCAGTAAAATGAGCCATTTTAGTAAATGAATCCACAGTCACCATTATAACTCGATTCCCCGCTGAGGGAGGTAAGGAACACATGAAATCAGTTGATATGGTATGCCAAGTGGCTGGTGGAACAGGTAAAGGTTGAATCAGTCCTGCAGGCTTGGTATGGGGTATTTTTGCTTGAGTACAGATGGGACAAGACGCCACATAACTCTCAGTATCTTTCTTAAGTGTAGGCCACCAGAAAGAATGAAGGAGTAATTCCTGTATGGCTTTGATACCACGATGGCCAGCCACAGGGGAGTCATGACACATTTGTTGTGCTTTCCTATGCACTGTCTTAGAAGGAAGGAACAACACATCTTTATGGGAGTAATACCCCTTAACCTTGCATAATTTTGGACGTAGATCTTTCATTTCAAGTTCTGAGAGGGTTGAGTACTCAGACCGTACTTTATCAAGAAAAGACTGTACTAGTCAATTAATTCTTTCTGGTTCAATGAGGTGTTGTAAAGGGGATTGATACCTTCAGGGTAGCATTGTGACAGGACGTCTCCCAGAATATTTTGAGAATCCGATATATAGGTGATATAAAAATTGAATTGTCTAAAAATGAAAGGCCAACAGGCTCTGCGACTGTTCTGACATTGAAAGTTTCGTAGACACTGTAAATTTCAATGGTCTGTTCTTACTTCAAATGGTTTCCTAGATCCCATAATGAATTGTCTCCACTCAATACATGCTGTTTGTAGAGCTAGAAGTTCTCGTTCAAAAACCAAATAATCGCGCTCAGAATCAGATAGCACATGGGACAGGTAAAAAATCGGATGTTCTAATTCGTTGTCGTCCTGTCTTTGTAATAATGCGGATCCTATAGCTCTTTCTGAAGCATCAGTGACTACGATAAATTGTTTGATGGTGACAGGATGCCATAGTATAGGAGCTTGGGTGAAAGTACTTTTTAGGTTTTGGAATGCGCTTTCAGCCACATCTGTCCAGATAAAACGTTTTGTAAACTCTCTTTTTTAAGAGTCTGTGTGATTTGGCTGGTTTGTTGAGCGAAATGTGAAATAAATTGGCGATAAAAGTTGGCCAGTCCTAAAAAACACTGGGTTTCTTTGGTAGAAGAGGGGGATGGCCAGTCTAGGATGGCCTGAACTTTCTCTGGATCCATGGAAATACCAACTTGACTAATATGATAGTCTAAATATTTAATCTTGTCTTGTCAAATTGACATTTCTCGGGTTTACAGAAGAGTTGGTGTTGCCTGATTCTGTCTAGAACTTGAAGTACATGCATGGTGTGCTGTTCAGGATGTCTGGAGTATATTAGGATATCATCTGGGTAGATTACTACGGTGTGATTTAAAAGTTCAGAAACTACTGAATCCATGAATCTCTGAAAAATAGAGGGGGCATTGGTTAAACCAAAGGGCATTACCCAATATTCGTAATGACCAAATGGTGTACGAAATGCAGCCTTCCATTCATCACCTTCCTTATTCTTAAAAGATGGTAAACTCCCCTATTTCTAACTTTGTAAATATCTGCGCCCCTCTGACTGCTTCCAAAATATCTTTTATTAGAGGTAGTGGATATCGGCATTTTATGGTTATTTTATTCAATCCACGAAAGCCTATACAGGGATGTAGATCCATCGTCTTTTTAGGCACGAAGAAGAGGGGAGCCCCAGTGGGGGAAGAAGACGGTGCAATCAGACCACTCTGCATATTTTAAATTAAAAGATCTGTGTCACACCGTAAAGAATCAATGCTTTTTTTCTGCAGCTGTAATTTTAGTATTCATCATGGATAGTCTAAATTAAGTGTTCCCTAATAAACCTCTGAACAGCCGTGCACACTAGTAGCGCATTGTTACTGGTAACAGTGGATGGGCCTAGGGTAAATCCACATCCTATAGTGTACAGTGTTCACCAAGATCAATGCAGATTTCAATATACAGGAAGCAAGTGCACAACCAGATCAGAACCGAGGTCAATCCTGCTATGAACGTGAGCTGTGTGCTGAAGTGCATGGATAGTGTGGAAAGACTATTTGCAGGAGATTACTATTGAAGACTGTGTAAAGAGCTGAAGTATAATGTCACGGTGGTGAAATGAGAGTTCATGTTAGGAAGTCTAGTGCTGAAAATGCAGACAAAGAGGCAAGCGAGTTGTGGGGCTGAAACAGTGACTGTGAAGTGGTACTTACCACGTTTAAACTGATTGGATTAATTGTGTGTTGCTCTGTGGTGCTTTTACCCTTATACTATCCATATCCTGATCAACAGAGCTTGTTTATGCTTTGTAGGTTTCACAGTATCTAGCAAAGATTGAGGCCTGACCCACGTGGTAGCCATAAAGAATGAAGACACATTTGCAGTTTCATCGTAGTACTAAAAAGGAGTCATCCGAATGGGAATGTAGCCAGAGGTGGCCAGTTGTTTCGCCATACAGTCGGACATATGTATGATCTGGTGACAATCATCAATGGATGTGATGCATGTCTGCAGGACATTTGTGTATTGTGAACCTAGCTCTAAAGGGATATAGGAAGTGGTGCGGCCATCACACAGGGGGAGAACCCAGGGCTAATGCCCCAGGCCCTGCTATTTTCGGGCCTCGTGCTGAATTGCTAAATCTGTTTATCCATCACAAAAGGAGACTTGTCCTGCTTCTGGGTTATATTCTCGATGAGAGTTGTAACCACAGTTGCCACTACATTTTACCATAAAGCTGGAGAACAGCCCTGCATTACGTCTGTGACCTGAGCGCCATAAAGGCTTCTGACAAGCCTAAGAAATGGAACTGCTTGTTTAAAATGTGTCACGCCGAGAATATAAATATGTTACTTGTTTTGGATCAGATGTTACTTAAAGATTGTTTTTAATTCTTTTGCCGCACCCACCATGGCCTTAACTGTCACATAGAAGACCCTCTTTTGCCACAGTTATCAGAGGTATAGCTGTGCAGCAATATTTGGGTGGATCAACTTCAACAAGGGTTGAAATAGTCTTTGTACGAAAACACGCAAATGGATCATTTGCAACCACAATAGATCATCCCCGAATGACCAACCAACCAAAGTAGGATTATAATCCAAATGGGAGGTTTTTTAAACCTGTTGCCATCTAAATCAAAAAAAATTCTCTAAGCAGAGTCCAGCTCTTAGAGGATCATCCTGTCGCCATATTTTGCAGATTTCAGTGGTGAGTTACTCTTTGTAAAATATGTTGACAAGGCACTGCAAGGCTTAAAGACAAACACCAACTTCACAGGCTCCGTGGATGTTCCATTACTAGCAGCTGACCACTTTTCATTGCTCGAGAAGATCACAGACCTACAAACTACAGCACTAGTTATAACAGCCAGGTTATGATCACGACCGATGTCAGTAAAGATGACTCTTTAATAAACCTTTGCTCACCATAAAGGAATCTTCACTGTCCATCTCCTAAGCACAAAACTAAGAAAGCCTGATCTTGCAATGCTAATTTTGCCTCAGAAAAGAAGAATATCTTTTATTGATAGGTTTTCCAAATAGCAGAATGCAATCATGCGCTTGAGTCCCTGCAGATAATAATCTGCCTCTCACCATCAATGTAGCAGAGCTGCCACTTTAAGGAAGTATATCAACAGATCCTGAGCCCGCTACTCAAAAAGATCACAAGTTCCTAAAGACCAGTGCAATCA
This sequence comes from Pleurodeles waltl, assembly GCF_031143425.1. Lineage (NCBI taxonomy): Eukaryota > Metazoa > Chordata > Amphibia > Caudata > Salamandridae > Pleurodeles > Pleurodeles waltl. Next base: position 567,932,607 of record NC_090439.1, read on the forward strand.
GGGCGCCTACTTCAGTTTTTTCTAGTCAGGAAGAAGATAGGCAAATAGACGCCTAACCCAGGCCTAAGGCAGCTCAAAAAGTCTTTTATGAAAGGATGGTTCTAGAGTTGGTTCTCTCATTGCTGGATGAAGGGGTGCTCTATACTTGCCTAGCCCTAGACCTCCAAAATGCATATTGAAAAATCGTGATACACTAAGCCACACACAGCATCTGAGATTCTCAGTGGACAGGTATCATTGTCAATTCAAAGCATTCAAATTTGACATGCAATTCGCATCATACTTTTTAATAAAGGCTCGTCCTCAGAGTCATCTAATCTGAACGTACAGTCCATCAGGTTTTCCCATACCACGTAAATTGGCTCATGAAAGTCCTATTAGCCCTAGAAACAGCAGCTTCCAAGGAAGCCTGTCTGCTTGGTGTTCATCTTGTGGATTAGCCTCACCTTAAAAACAGAAAAATCAACATATCTTCCATCCAAAAATCTTCTCTTGCTGGGAAGCAGCCTAGACACTACTCAAGGCAAGGCGATCTCCTCATGTGACTGACGTTGCTGTCAGTGAACAAGTTCACATTCAGGGCCTACAAGACTGCCTTGGGACATATGTCATCTTGTACCAAACTAATCCTCATTTGCTGGCTACAGATACATCCTATTCTGCAGAACATGTCTCATTGTTGTTCGATGAGGTGATACAAGTCTCCCAGCTCCTCAAACATGTTCAAATCTTGTGGAGGATACCAGTGAACCTGTTAGCTACACTCTTTTTTCTGTCCCCTTCTGCCAGCTATGGCTTTTTTACAGGTACCTCGATGGATGGCTGTGGGCCTCAGAGGCATGATCTGACCAGTGAGGGCCTGTTGTCGTAACATGACAAACACCTTCTGATAAACATCCTGGAATTACCAGTGATATTGCTTGGCTTCCAGATCTTCCTGCCAAGGGTGATGAATAGTGGCTACAGCTTTGCAGAAAATCCTTGCTTTTGTAAGATTAATCACCTACAGAGTTTCACTGTGTCTCTGGTGATTGAAAATTTAATGGTGTAGTAATTCTAAAACACAATCCATCCAGCTGAGTTTGCACTTTTCTTTGGGTAATGCAGCAGCTTCGCTTAGTCATAGTTATCCTCTCTAGCCAAGAACTGTATGACCATCTTGCTAGGCAAGTCTGACAAGTCTTTTAGTGTTTGTTTAGATGCTATGTTATTCATACATGCATAAACATTACTAACAGGATAGAAGTTGCACTATTTCAACCCTCTTGACTATGTTGAGAGTGAAACCTTTACTGCATACCTGTTCCTTCAGTCTCTCATAATATCCCAAATTGATGGCAGAATAACTATGCTAATTGTTTTCCTCAGGTACTTGCTGCTTTCTTAAAACTTGATTGTGTGCATTCAAACACATCACCCCTGTAGTAAGATGCATTTGATTATCTATTTATTTCAGTACATAAGTATATCTATTAATTTCAGTACATACGTATTATAAAACTCCCAAAGAGGGCAGGGTAGCTTTGTACAGATCAGATGGCACATTAACCACTAATGGAAACAAAATGAATGGAAACAGTTTATGTACATTGGTGCTGTAAATGAATAAGAGAAGAGGTAGGAGAAGGAGGTAGTACTGCATGTAAAATTTGAAGATATTGGTTTAAAATACTTTGGGCAATTCAGATCTGGGGACTTCCTAGTATCCAAGGGAGAAGACTGTAAACTTTTGGGAGTGCAAGAGAATGCCTGATTTGAGGTTTTCTTAATAATTAGGATCTCTCATGTCAACCTTGATCTATTCTGGTGAGGCTCAGCTTCCTGTGATGGATGGGTTTGTTAAGAAGGTAGGAGGGCTGTTTGAAGTGAATCTCTTTGAAAGTGATACAACCAGGTTAAAATGTAATCTGAGCTACTAGTGGGAGTCAGTGGATGTCAATGAGCTTCCATGTAGAGGTGACGATCTTTCGTTCTCAAACCAAAATAGGCTGCTGCTTGAAGACTGGATTTGATCAGAATAGCAATTATGATGTTAATGATGTAGCTGATGAGTTATTGCTAACTTTGACATCACAATGATGATCTATATGTGACAGGTTTTGCATTATAATGTGTGAACCTCTAACAAGTTAACTGTGAAGTGATGCACTAAAAGCCCATGTTAAGGTGCATTCACTGTAGACTAGTGATATAATGTGATGCGGTAGAGCTATTTTAATCTAAGTATAATGATTCATTTTGATTTCATGTGTTTTCTAATGCTATTAAGAAATAGTTTTCACTGAAATAATAATGAATTCTAAAAGAAAATGTTTTAAATATTGTATCCTAATATCCACATTTTTAGTTCCCCATTATAGTTACTAAAATGTATTAACAAGTTGTTTGCAAATCTACTGTGACATGAATGTTGACAACATTTAGTAATGATGAATTATAATTTCAATGTTTATATGTGCTTTAATTATTGAGAATAAAGTGTGCCATTTGAATTCTACCCTGTTTTAGTTAGACATTGATTTGGTAGGCTTCAGACTTTTCAAACATGAGGAAGCTGTTATCTTTTGCTAACATGTCATTACTTTACAGATGTTGTTCCCATAAAATGTTAGTTTTTAAATTGATGTCCTATTGTTTTATTCATAGAGAGCCTGAGAAAGTAACCTTGAACTTGGAAAGCTAAGAGACTGAGAACATGAACATTTCAAAATTGTTGCAAAGTCGTACAGGAGAGCAAAGATGGATGCCATCACATGACGGTAATAGGAATCTTTCCTGATGTTGCAGACTCCTCTCGTATGAAGGGACAATTAAACCTTCCAATTCATGTGGTGTGATCAATGGACAAATCATCTCTCACTTTTAACTTTAATTTACTGTTCCCCAAATGGATTTTGGGGAGATCTCTTTTGGTCTTTGAGCTTTCACCATTTGGACTTTGAGAGGTACAGACCTCTTTGTCCTTGCCTTGCACCTTCCCAAATGCTGAGATAAGAACTCCCTTGACACATGAGAAGATTCTTGACTGAACTTCTGAAGTGCTGACACCTTCCCTTTGTACTTACTTTTTGTGAACTCTGGTAGGTTTAATTCTGCCCCAGATGTTGTTTTCCCAAATTCTTTTTGTCCTTTTTTCCCCTTGTTTTGTAGCCCTAGTCGGTTAGTGACTTGTCACTTTTATGGGTTTCCTTTGTTTAGCTAGAATTAGATTGTTTTAGATTGCGTTCATGGTTAGAAGAACTGGTCAACGCTTATCCTCAAAACATCAGGTTCTGGTCCTCATGTTCTGTATTGTATTAATCAAATGCTTAGTTTGTTGGATGTTAATTAAGCTTCTGTTATTCCAACATCTTAGACACCTGATGGCAATCCTGTATCTTTATACTCTTGTCTTGAGAATTATGTACATTAATCTGAGTCTGAGTTTGCAAAAAAACCCTCTAAGTTTATTTCCAACTCGGGGTTTCTTCATGTGGCCAAATTGGTAGTACTGTTAAAATGTAATGATGACTGTGCTATTGATTTTCTCCTACCTCTTAGCAAGGGTGAAAAGATCCATTGACCTTGTTTAGAGCATACCTGAAATGCTCCAGCAATAAATAAAAGATAATGCCAGTGCTAGACTGCTCTAAAGTTTTCCAGTGGGATCAGAAGTGTTTAATTGGATAGTAGGTGTAGCTGGTGAAGAGCTCAATTTGAGAGTTTCTCAAGGTGATGTCAGCTGAAGGACACATTATCTTAGCGTGCTCCTCATTGAGAGCGAGATGGCTTAAAAAATGCTAGTTCCCAGCTAGGTTACAGAAGTCAAGCTGTCCTAGAACCTATGGCAAATGGAATCAACAAATCCTACAATGGAAAAAGGAATGGGATGAGAATTGAGGGAGAACTCCAGTTACTATTGGTTTCAGATTCATCAGCCTTGGTTTATATGTGCAGTCATCTCTAGTCACTGGTGTTATGTTGTCGGTGCATCAACTGCAAGGCATTGTCTGTACTGCTAGGAAACGAAGGATTTTAAGGTATACCTGTAAACATATTTGCTCCTCTCTTACTCTTACTCTCTTCTACCATCTGACCCCTATACCCCCGTTTAACTTGACATTTCCTCTTTTTCACTGCAGAATAAGCTGGTGTGGTTCTGTTTCAAGGTTAGATAATGTTCCTATAAGATAGTGCACAAGACGTTAGACATGTGTAAAATAGTGTGTTTCACTAATTAAGTAAAGTCCGCAGACATATAGAATTTCTCCAAGTTTATATCGAGTTATGTCTTACAGGAATCATCCTAGTCACTGCCCTCCGGCTGCTCGTCTTCACCTTTCAAACCATAAAATTCTCATCCTGGAACTGTCTTGACTTTTGTCACATTTATAACACAACACCATTTCATTGAAGAAAATGCCACAATATACCTTTCTAGTGTCTTATGTTTATATAATATGCACTCTCATATAACACATACAATTACAACATAATTTTCAACACACAACACACCCCCAGGAACCCCACAGTTCCTGACACAAATAAGGAAGATTGCTGGCCACCATGCACCCAGCAGGCATCAATGGACGCAGGTATCAGCTTTGAAGAGGAGACCCACATCATGTGACCTGGCTCTGATCCTCGACAATACTAAACGCCAGTCTGCCACCTAGAGCTACCCTCTGGACTACCTCTTGACAGCAGAGAGTGAACTACTCTGGTCCTGGCAATCCATTTTTCCTAATTCCACAACATCCGTACTCTTGAACCTCCTCAGTCTCACTGCACATTCAGTCAGTATAACCTACCACCACTACTGCACCTCAACTGCACCAGTTAAGCTGCCATTAATAGCTACCTGACCAACACCTCTCCAAAACAACAGGACCAACAAAAGAAAATACAAGCCGTAGGTAGAGCCTTAAGGATTTGTTCTCTTAAGAGATCATTCCTAAAGAGCAGGAAGTCCTGGCGTCTTCTTTTTGCCCCTTTCTCAACACTGAGACCCTCCTATTGGAACTCAATAACCACATCGTGATGACAGCAGACACCCTTACCATCTTGTGCCTGGAGAAGAAATAGAGACACAAAAAGTTTGTATGCAACCAAACCTAAATATACAAACTCCTCACCATCTACAAACAAGGCAGTCTACAACAGTATAATCCGTTGCATCTACCAAAATCACTATTTAGGTCCTCAAGCATGATAAACCCCAAAACAGTCCCACTCTCCTCTACTACAAGGAGACATGCTCAGATGTTAAGGACAAGATACACAGAACAAGACTCAAGGAACAGACTTGAGGTCTTCAATCCCTAGAAAGCCTTAAAATCTCTGTGGACTCCATATACCAATGCCAAGTGCCAGGAGGCATAGCTGAAGACTGCAGGACAAGAAGGCAAAGCCTCCCACATCTCAACAGAATATGCATCAGCAATCCTGCAGCGCAGGACACAACAAGGAACAGACTTGGTGTATCCTACAACTAGAGAGCCTTTCAATTACTGAGGACTCCATCCACCATCCTACCAAGTGCCAGTAGGCACAGCTGCAGACCACATGACATCAAAATGGCCTATGTTACACAAGCTTGCTGCATGATACCTGGCATAACTACTCAATCTCTGGAGGCCACATCCTACTAAAACAATTTCACATCATCATCTATTTAGAAGGACATATATAGAGAACACTTACTGCTCCACTACTGCCTCCCTTTCACAATGTACTTTCCCACTGCCTGCATACTCCTACTCCAAATCCTAACTTCTACCTCGGTGTCCTCAACGAAACCTAAGCTGGACCTCGATAACCTTGCTCATTACCATCCAATTACATGCCTATCATTCTGGAAAATGGGTATCAAGAAGGCTATTGCAAACCTACTCCAAGATGATGCCAAGTAAAATGACCTTCTACAAGATTACCAGTCCAGTCTCATGCTTCATTGCAACTTTGAGACTTGAACCATTCAAGTAGTTAATAGATCATGGGAATTCTTTCCTGTCCTTCTAATACTGATTGGCCCCTCAGCAGCCTTCAACACCATTAACTATCAGGTCCTAATTGACACCTTTTGAACATAGTCCGGTTGCTTCAATAGACCTCCTCTAGGTCTGAGATCATCACTGTAAGATGCGGTGTCACCCAGGACTCAGGTATTTTGGCAGTGTTTTTCAACATGTACATGGTGAATAACAAAGCTATGTCTGAGGTCAATCCTGATCACACCATCACATGTTTGAATGTGCAAGTTATAACTCAAGCTGAACCTAAACAAGATAGAATATTTTCTATTTGCTAACCCCAGTAAGCAACACCAGATCCAGAAATGGCTTAAATGGATGAATCAGGACAGCGCACACCATGGGTCAACAAATGTAAGCTCCCTCTTGTTTTTCATTTTTTTGTAACCTTTCTTTATCACTACCCACCCCTAAACCATAAACATTGCCCATACCTCCCTTTACCACTACCCATTCCTAAACCCTAAAATTACCCTTTACTTTCTTCACCAATGCCCATCCATAAACTCTAAAATTACCTTTGCTTCCCTTTGGCACTACCCACCCCAAACCCTAAAACTGCTCATACCTCCCTTTGCTACTACCCACTCTTAAACCCTATAATTACCCTTACCTCTCTTTACCACTGGTCACCCCAAACCCTACATTCAACCTTACCTCCTTTTCCACTAGCCACCCCTGAAAAAATAAAGAAAACAAACCTTTGGCCATGCACAGCAGGGCTTTGGCCACATGGCTGGACCTGCCACCATCTTCTCTGGGTAAACCCCCAGCAACCTCCCAGTCATGTCATCAATATTGTCATTTAAGATGTCATCAGTGATGTCATGGAACGTGTCATGAGTGATGTCCTATGTGTGGTCATAAGCAGTGGATGGGGGTGGTGCAATTTATAGTTAGTGCCGCTAAATATAACTGGTGAATTTCTCTGTTTTTTTAGATCAAAACATTAATGTTGACACTGACAAAATAGCCTAACTATAACATTACTTTTAACCTTTGTTTTTTTCAGTGAGTTTTGAAGGTTTTTCTTTTTTTTAAAAGCAGATCCTTTTATCACATCTAACCATAACGTTACTTTAACCTTTGTTTTTTTCAGTGAAATTCTAGAGTTTTATAAAATATGAAGTAATAATTAATTTCCACACATAAATGCAATCCCTCCAAGCAGGGGTCACGCCATGCCAGACCGTGCAGCCATCACCCTCCCCATACAGACAACCTCAAGCCTTTAGCCATGCACACTGGGGGTGTTGGCCATAGGGTCTGGCCTCAGGGACCCTCTCTCCTAGGTTATGGAGTGCTTGCTTGGGAAGGAGGGCATGCGGCAACCCCTGCCTGGGTCAATCTGGGGCCTGGGGATCCCATCACCAAGGGCCGGGATCCATTTTTATAGGGAAGAGGCATATGCCCCCTCCTTCCTGAGCTGATTTCAGCCCCATGACCCCATCCCCAGGTCATGGCTGCATTTTGAAAGGGTAAGGGGGCACACAGCCCCTATCTTCAGGCCAATATTGGCCATGGTGACCCTATACCCCAGGGCCCAGCTGCATTTTAAAGGGGGAGGGGGTACATGGCCCCTGTTCCCAGGCCCGGGGACCCCATCATCCGGAGCCCAGCATGATATTCAGTGGGAAGGGGGCACTTGGCCCTCCTTCCTGTTGCTGATATTGGCCCCAGGAACCACATCCATTAGGGCCTGGCACTATGTTGAAGGGGATGGGGGCACGTGGCCCCCCTTCCTGGGTCAATGCAATGCAACTTTGGCCCCAGAGCCCTCATCCCTCAGGGACCCTATTCCCCAAGGCCTGGCTCCACACAAGGTGGGTGGCATGGAGCCCACCCAGGGCACCCAACATATCCTCTTTGGGCAAGATCCTAAAATCCTAAGGGCAATGGCAAATTGTCTAAAACTCAACTTCTGACAAGCTGGACGAATCCACTTACATCGAGGAGAAGCATATGCTGGGCAGAAGAACATAAAATGTTCCCAGTGGTCCCAGCCAGCACACAGCATGTAGCAGGAACCAAAATTGTTCCCTCTTGCATGGAGCAGCCAATAATGCTGCTACCTGGGGGTGGGAGCAATATTTAGATCTGTTTCCTTGCCCGCATCAGTGTTGGCATGGTCTGCCCGCATCACTGCAAGCAGGGAAGCAGATCTAAAGCCCACTCCCTGTGGGTGGAAGCATTTTTTAAACTTCCGCTAGCTGGGAGCGGACATGGTGTTTGCTCCCATTTGGCAGGGTGATTTAAAAATTGTCCCTCCAAGTGAGAGAAAACATAGGTTTCCCAGCCCGTAGTGCTTCAGCCAGGGAAAGTGCTATGTCCTGGAGTGGGCACCCTGGGACATAGCCTCTGAGCTGGCCCTGAGGGTGGGTTCCCCAGGGCCATTAGTGGCTTAGGGAGGGGGTCTGCATGGCCTCCCCCTCACAAAAACTACTGTTGGCCCCAGGGGTGGGCTTCCTGGGAAATCTTGAGGCAAGGGGAAGGAGGCACCCCTCCCCATAAATTAGAAGAATGCCTCAGGGGTGGACTCCCAGGGGCCTCTAGTGGCTCAGGGAGTGAGATGGGACACCCCACTCCTATTTGGCTTTTCTTACCTGGGTGGTCCCCCCCATAGGCCCTAGAGGGCCTAGAGGGTCAGGGTAACCCCTCCCTCCTCCCATATATCTTTTTTTTTTTACACAACTGCAGGATGGGGGATTAAGTCCCTGATTCCTGTAATGGCTACCAGCAACATTTTCTCATATTGCTGGCAGCCAGTCAGAGTGCTCACTCCTTTGGGAGTGAAATGGCCCAAGGGAAATAAAGCTTCCTAGGACAGTCTCGGAGACTATTGTGAGCCCAAAGGTCAAAGTATACAATTATTTTTGACCCTTAATTTCACAAAAACTATTGAACAGATTTGCATCAAATCACAAAAAGCTTAATCTGCGGATCAAGAACTATCTTCCTTCCGAAGTTGGTGTAATTCCGTTCAGAAGTTTTTGTTGCTGCCCTGCCTAAAGAAGTCTATGAACAATGCATGGGAATTTTACATTTTGGGACTCCTCTTTTTTCTTGGCCCCAGCTTGACAGATCACCCCAAAACCTTCCAAGAAGGAGCTGAGGTGGATGAACTTTTTTGGAAAGTTTTGTGAAGATTCATCAAACAGGACCAAAGTCATTAGCAAACCAAAAAAGCTCTTTCTGTGGAAAAGCAGACCTAATTAAAACTACCTAGTGGCGACAACTGCCACATGGTAATATATATATATATTTATCATCCACTGGAGGTTGCCATAAGGTAGTTATAGCTAAAACCTAGTTTCCATAGGAAAAGTTTTTTGCTAATAACCTTGACACTGTATACCAACCCCTCACGAAATTTTCAAACCTAGTGTGCCAGTCAATTCAGCTGCTCTCTTAAAAGTTTCAGGCGATTCATCAAGTGGGGGGCGACATCTGTTTTCTGCATGTAATTTACCATAGAGATTTTAGACATGACTGCAGCCCAAACTGCTGAGCGGAATTACGCAGAATTGGGCAAAATCCAATCTTGGTCCAGAAAGATCTCTATTTGTAGTTTGGTGTAAATCCATTCAGTAGTTTTTAAGTAATAAAAAAAATTCGATTTATGTATATGTAGAGTCATGAAGGGTCCATGAATCTGATAGATCCCATGCTGAGATCTGATTGGCTGCCACTACTTCAACCGGGAAGTGGTGGCACCCATCTTGGGACTTAGAACGTGGCTGTGCCCCAAGTAAAAACATAAAAAACACAAGAGGCAGGGTAGGAACACCCTGACCACCAAGGCCTGGTGCTGGGGTCCCAGAGGGACCTTGTCAGAGGCAATTTTTAAAAACAATTGCCACGCATTTGCAGTCTCCATTCTTTTTTTTTTTTTTGCCCTCCCGGTAGGCGAGGACCTGGGAAGAATTGGTCACATTATTATGAGTCAGGGGACATGTTGTCCTCCTCCCCAGAATGATAATGGCCCCAGGGACCACATCCCCTGGGGCCTGACCAGTATTGAGAAGGGGAGGGGCTGTGTGGCCCCCTCTCTCATCTGATTTCGGCCCACTGACCCGATCCCCTATGGCCAGGCCTTAATAAGAGTGTGAGGGGGCATGTGGCCCCCCTCCCAGGCTGGTTTTGGCCCCAGGGACCCTGTTTCCTAGGGACCAGTCAAAGTTAAAAGGGGGAGGGGCACACAGCCTTCCTCCCTAGCCAGATTTCAGTCCCTGGGCCCCAGCCATATTAGTAGTGGGGCTCCGTGGCCCTCCTCCCAGAGCCATTATTGACCTTGGGGACCCTATCGCCAGGGCCGGCTCTTGCTATGTCCTGGGGTGCCCACCAATGGGACATAAAGGTTTCCTTGCCCACACTAGAGTGAGCAGGGATTCCTGTGTTCTATCTCACTTGGAGGGAGCAATTTCAATGCTTCCATCAAGCAAAAACAAACACAAAGTCCACTCCCAGATGGCAGGAGCTTTAAAAATGCTTCCGTCCACTGGGAGCGTACTTCAGATCTGGTTCCCCGCCCACAAGTGATAAGGGCAGGGAAAGAGTTCTGAATAAGTCTCCTACTTGCAGGGAGCAGCATATTTAGCTGCTTCCTGCGCGCAGGAGCGATGCTGCGTCCAGCTTGATGCAGGGAGCTCCCTGGGGCCATGGAGGCCTTGTGGCTCCCCCACACCCCCTGCAAGGATATGGTGGTGAGCCCTGTGTGGGCACCAGTGCACCCACCCTTTGTTGGCCGGGTGCTGGCGGATGGAGACCCCAGGGCCAAAATTAGAGCAGGGAGGGGCACTGCATGTCCCCTTTAGTAACTGGCTGGGCCCTGGGGGGTACCCTGGAGCCAATATCAGAACACGGACGGAAGTAAGACACCCTTCCTCTTTAGTTATTGGCCAGGGCCCAGAAGATGGGGTCCCCAGGGCTGAAATCAGCACAGAGAAGGGGCCATATTGCCCCCTCTCCCTTTAGTAATTGGTTGGGCCCTCAGTGATGGGTTCCTGGGGCAGATAGCCCAGGGAGGGGGCTGCATGCCCCCTCCACATGTAAAAAGGTGCTGAACCCCGTGGCCGAACCTGGCCAGGACAGAAGGACTGCATGTCCCCTTCCCACTTTAGAATATGGCCGAGCCCTGGGAGATGTAGTCCACAAATTGGCCTGTGGCGGGGGGCTGTGTGCCCCCTCACCCTTTAATATAGTGGTAGCCTCAAGAGAAGGGGTCCTGGGGCCAAAATAAACTTGGGGGCCACGTACCTCCTCTGCTGAACGAATACACCAGGCCCTGGGGGATGGGATCCCTGGGGCCAAAATCAGCCCAGGGAGGGGTGCACACATGTCTGCCTCATCTTGATGGGCCCCAGATGAGGAAGTCCCCTGGGCTGAAATCAGTCCAGGGAGGAGGGCTGTTTGCCCCCCTTCCTATTAAATATAGCGCTGGTCCCGAGGGTGGGGTCCACTGTGCCAAAACCAACCTGGGAAAGGGAGCCTAGTGCCTCCTTTCCCCTGAAATATGTTGCTGGGCCTGGGGTGATGAGGTCCCCAGGGCCAAAAGCAGTCCAGGGAGGGAAGCCCATGCCCTCTTCCCCCTAACAAATGCACAGGTCCACAGGGGATGGAGTCTGTGGGGCCAAAAAGAGCTTAGGGAGGGGGCCTTTGGGTTGGCTGCCTTTAGAGGTTGGTCTAAGGTTCTGGCCACAGGCCAGGCCCTGCAGCCAAACCACCACTTTGGCCATGGTTGGTGCAGAGTTGGATGCATATAGGGGGTTGCCTGGGGCCAGGCCCTGCAGCCATCCTCCTGCCACTCAGGACCTAAGGTCATGCACAGCGTGGGGTTGGCTGCATGCGGGTGGTTGGCCACAGAGCCTAGCCACAGGGCAGACCCTACGGCCAACCCATGTCACACGCATGCCCTAATGTAACTTTAGCTCACACCCTTGCCATGCACTGCTAATTACCCAACATATTACATCACTCACAACATCTTCTATGACATAATTGATAACATCACTGCAACATTTTCAGTAAAATTATTGATGAGAAAACTGCATGGCAGGGGGGCGATTTATATTTACCTTAGGACATGCATTATAGTTACTTGAAATAACTCTAACTATAAAAGGTGAAATTCTATGGTTTTGTGCATTTAAAATGTGAGCCTATCTATAACATGCTTGTAACCTTTGTTTTCTTAAGTGAATTACCATGTTTTTTAAAAATTCTATCTCCTAACTTTAACGTCCCTCTAACCTATATTTTTTTCAGTGAATTTCTATGATTTTTTTAACGTAAAGTAATTTGAATTACTATACGTTAATCCAACCACCACCATGCACGGCCTTCATCCGTGCGAGGTGTAGGTTGGCCGCAGGCTCTGCAGCCAACACACTACAGTCACACAAGCCCGCAGTACACACGGTCTTTGGTTGTGCGCTGCAGGGGTTGGCCACAGGGCCTGGCTCGCAGTCTGGCCCTGCAGTGAATCCCCTTTACACCCCAAACTTCGTGCCACACATGACCAAAGGGGTTTGGAGCTTAAAGGTGGCAACATTAAATATCTATATTTAGGGGGGGGCCACACAGGCCACACGGGTCCCCCGTGTCCTGGGGACCACCACCTCACCGGGGTTACCTAATAAAAATTGTTGGGGGGCTAAGCAGAACCCCCCTCTGGCCCCAGGGACACACAACTCCCTGCAGCAGCAATCAATAAATACATGGGGCAGCACAGACCCCTGGATCCCGTGACCACCACCACCCCAGGACTGCTTGATAAAAAAGCTTAAGGGGGGCAGCTGTAGGAGGCTGGTCTGGCTTATAGTGGGTACCAATGGTACTTACACCTTGTGCCAGGTCCAGTTATCCCTTATTAGTAGAGTAGTAGTGTTCTAGCAGCTTAGGCTGATAGAGGTAGCTATAGCAGAGCAGCTTAGGCTGAACTAGGAGACATGCAAAGCTCCTACTATACCACTTATATCATGTAGGTACCATATCATTAGAAAGACAATACTCAGAGTTACTAAAATCAAAGGTACTTTATTTTAATGACAATGTGTCAAAAATATCTCAGAGGATATACTCCCTTAGGAGGTAAGTAAAATACACAAAATATACACACAAACCAAAATCAGGTAAGTAAAACAATAAGAAAGTAGTGCAAACACTGTAGAACACGATAGGATGCAATAGGCTTAGGGTCAACACAAACCATATACTAAGAAAGTGGAATGCAAATCACGAATGGACCCCTAGGCTAGTGTAGTGTGTAAAGGGTCACTGGGAGTGTAAGAAAACACTAAGGGTGTCCAAGATACCCCACCCCAAGACCCTGGAAAGTAGGAGTAAAGTACTGCTATTTCCCCAGAAACACACTAGAGTTGTGATAGAGGATTTTGCAAAGACCACTACAGACTGCAAAGCACTGAAGATGGATTCCTGGACCTGAGGATGTGCAAAGGAAGGGGACCAAGTCCAAGAGTTGCGAAAGTGTCCAGGGGTGCAGGAGCCCACTAAATCCCGGATGAAGGTGCAAAATGGCTGCCTCTGGATGGAAGAAGCTGAAGATTCTACAACAATAAAAGAAGCTAGGAACTTCTCCTTCGTGCAGAAGATGTCCCACAGAGTGCTGGAGGATGCAGAGTTGTTTCCTTGGAAAAAGACTGCAAACAAGCCTTGCTAGCTGCAAGAGTTGCAATTAAAGGAAAAGGGTGCTGCCCAGGTCCAGGAAGGACCAGGATGTCACCATTAGGGAGAGGAGACAGAGGGGGCCCTCATCAACTTAGGGAACCCACACGCAAGAAGGTAGCACCTGCAAAAGCACTTGAACATGAGTTCAAGAAGTCTGAATACAGCGGTCATCTCAACACTGCAAAAGAGGGTCTCACGAAGCCGGAGATCAACTCAGGGAGCTGAGCATTGCAGGACAGAGTGCTGGGGACCTAGGCTTGGCTGTGCATGAAAGATTCTGTGGAAATGTACACAGAAGCCCTTATAGATGCAGTGCTCAGGATTACTGTCTGGAGATGGGAAGCAAGGACTTACCTCCTCCAAATTTGGACACCTGGACCACTGGACAGTCTGGGTCAGTTGGGTCCACCACCTGTGTTCCAGGCACCACACTCGTCAGGATGAGAGGGGTCCCAGAGTACCGGTGATGCTGAAGTGTGGTGCCTGCTGAAGCAGGGGGAAGATTTTGTCAACCCACAGAAGATTTCTTCGTGGCTTCCAGTGCACGATGAAGGCAGGCAGCCCCCAAAGCATGCATCATCAGGAAACAGTCAAGAAAGCCGGCAGGATTAGGTGCTACAATGTCGCTGGTTGCCTTCTTGTTACTTGGTTGCAGTTTTGCAGGTGCCCTGGAGCAGTCAGCGGTCGATCCTTGGCAGAAGTTAAAGAGAGAGATGCAGAGGAACTCTGGTGAATTCTTGCAAGTCGTTAACTGAGGAAAAGCCCACTGGAGAGACCCTAAATAGCCCTCAGCGGAGGATTGGCCACCTAGTCATGTAATCACCTAGCAGGAGGGGTCTCTGATGTCACCTGCTGGCACTGCCCACTCAGAGGCCTCCAGAGTACCCTCACACCTCTGGATCCAAGATGGCAGAAGTCTGGGACACACTGGGGTGGTGGTGGACAGGGGAGTGGTCACTCCCCTTTCCTTTTTCCAGTTTCGTGCCAGAGCAGGGACTGGGGGTTCCCTAAACCTGTGTAGACTGGCTTATGCAAGGAGGGCACCATCTGTGCCCTTCAAAGCATTTGCAGAGGCTTGGAGAGGCTACCCCTCCCCACCCTTTAAAACCTATTTCCAAAGGGAGAGGGTGTAACACCCTCTCTCAGAGGACATTCTTTGTTCTGCCTTCCTGGGACTGGGCTGCCCAGACCCTAGGAGGGCAAAACCCTGTCTGTGGGGTGGCAACAGCAGTAGCTGCAGAGAAAACCCCAGAGAGCTAGTTTGGCAGTACCCAGGGTCCATAGTGGAGACCCAGGGATGCATGGGATTGGCACCCCAATACCAGGTTTGGCATGGGGGGACAATTCCATGATCTTAGACATGTTACATGGCAATATTCGGAGTTACCATAGTGAAGCTACACATAGGTATTGACCCTATATGTAGTGCATACGTGTAATGGTGTCCCAGCACTCACAAAGTCTGGGGAAATGGCCCTGAACTATGTGGGGGCACCTTTGCTAGTGCAAGGGTGCCCTCACACTTAGTTACTTTGCACCTAACCTTCAGCAAGTGAAGGTTAGACATATAGGTCACTTATAAGTTACTTAAGTGCAGTGAAAATGGTGGTGAAATAACATGTGCATTATTTCACTAGGCTGTAGTGGCAGTCCCGTGTAAAGATCTGTCTGAGCTCCCTATGGGTGGCAAAAGAAATGCTACAGCCCATGGGGATCTCCTAGATCCCCAATACCCTGTGTACCTAGGTACCATATGCTAGGGAATTATAAGGGTGTTCCAGTGTGCCAATTGAAATAGGTAAAAGTGGTCACTAGCCTATAGTGACAAATTTAAAGGAAGAGAGAGCATAAGCCCCGAGGTTCTGGTTAGCAGGGCCTCAGTGACACAGTTAGGTACTACACAGGCATACACATTCAGGCCACAAACTATGAGCACTGGGGTCCTGGCTAGCAGGGTCCCAGTGAGACAGATAAAACACAATAACAAATAGGGTTTTCACTATGAGCACTGGGGTCCTGGCTAGCAGGATCCCAGTGAGACAGTAAAAACACACTGACATATACTCACAAACAGGCCAAAAGTGGGGGTAACAATGCTAGAAAGAGGCTGCCTTCTCACAGCAGCACAGACCCTCCCGAGTCCCAGGACCACAACCTCCCTGGGACAACATAAACAAAATATATGAGGGCTACAAGGTCCCCTATAGGCACCAGGGACCACCACCTTCCCAGGCTATATTTGAGAACAATATGGGGGCTGCACAGACCCCCCTGGGCCCCAGGGGCCATCTATCTCCCCGGGGCAACTTTTAAATTATTTTAGTGGTACTGCAAGGATCCCCCCAAGACCCCAGGGACCACCACTTCCCCAGGGCTATTTTTAAATTATAGGTGAGCTGCACGAATTCTGAGCTCCAAGAGCCACCACCTCCCTGAGGCTACATTTTAAAACAATAGCGCAAGGTCCACGCAGACCCCTCTGGGCCCCAGATACCACCACCTCCTCTGGGCTATTTTTATATGTTTTTTAGGGGGGGTGCTAGGATTTCCCCCACCCCCGGGGACCAATACCTCCTTTAGGCCAAATACTTATTTTAAAAATACGAGGTGGGCCATGTGGCTCCATCCCCAGGCCATTTTTGTCCAAGGAGACTCAATCCCCCGGGGCCTGGCCTTGTGTTCATGGATACCCTTGCCCCACCCAGGGCACCCAGTAAACACTTCTGGGGACCACAGGGGGAGACTCAAGACCCCGCATTCCCACTGTCTCCCATCTCCTGTGGGAGCCAGCATTGCCCCTGCATGCAAGGAGCTACGACAAATAGCGGCTCCCTGCATGTGGAGTAATGTTTACATCTCTTTCTCTGCCCACGTGTTAGCAGGTGAGGAAAGAGATGAAAAATCCACTTTCACTAAGCGGGAGCATTTTTAGAGTGTTTGTTTTCCCTTTCTGGGAGCTGTCAGCTCATGTCAAGCAAAAGCAAACAGCTACCTCCCGGGGGTGGGCATCTCAGGAGGTAGCAGGAGCCGGCCCCAGTGGGGGTAGTGGTCCCCAGGGCCATGAGGAGGGCCATGTTGCCTCCTCTATATTTTCAGTTCGGCCCCCAGGAATGTGGTGGTCCCTGGGAGTCTGCAACAGATCTCCTCCTTTAATGTTATCGTAGCTCCGGACAGGTGCCGGTCCCCAGGGTCTGTGAGGTCCAGTACCCCTTTTTCATTTGTTTCATATGTTGCCCTGAGTAGTTGGTGGTCCCTGGGGCACAGGGGGCTATGAGGCCCCCTTGAAGATTTCTCACACATAGCCCCAGGGAGGTGGTAGCCCCCAGGGCCAGAAAGGGGTCCGCAGGACCCCACCTATTAAATTTATATCTTGTCCCAGGGATGTGGTTGTCAGCTGGGCAAGGGTGGGGGCATGCAGCCCCCTATACTTTATAAACATAGCCCCGGAAGGTGGTGGTCCCTGGGGCCTGGGGAGTCTGCAGGACCCCCCATTATTGTATTATAAATTTTGCAGCAAAGAGGTGTGGTCCATGGGGTGCCCCCCTTATTTATTGCACATAGCCCCAGGGAGAAGGTTCTAGAAGCTAGTGCTGGTGCTTCTAGAAGACCTAGTAGGGGGGCCCCATGCACCCCCTTCTAATTGTTTTTGAATGCCTCAAAACCTGGCCCATCCAGGGGCCAAAGGATTTAGAGTGCAAGAGACTGCATTTTGTTTATTAAATCACAGCAAGATCCACGGATTCAGCCACTGACTTCTCTGTGATTGAAAAGAAATACTTTTAAGCCTTGGGAGGTCCCAGGGGGCCCCATGGACCAAGGGTAGGGGCTTAGGGTATACATTCTCTGCCCTTTTTTTCTTTGTTTTACTTTTTGTTTGGAACTCTGCTGAAGCCGAGTCCGAAAGGGTGCCAACACCTCTTGTTTGAAGTATTGGCAGTCAATCAGATCTCAGCAGGAGATCTCTCTTGATGTGTAGCCCTAGATATACAAATTTCCTTTCCCTTTAATATTTCAAAAACTACTGAACAGATTTATACCAAATAACAAAGAGGTGATGTGCGGACAAAAAGCTACCTTTTTGCCAATTTCAGTGGAATTCCATCCAGTGGTTCAAGCTGCAGGAGTTTCTAAAGGGTGTATGGGAACTAACATGGTAACACACTTTTTATGACCCACCCCTTGTTTACTGGACCCTTCTTGATAGATTGTCTCAAAATACAAACATAACGAGACGCAACTTGACACTTTATTTGGAAAATTTTGTGAAGATTTGTCAAATGGTGCCAAAGATATAGACATGTAAAAAAAAAACTATATATATATTTATAAATAAATGCAAAAAAGAATAGAGAACTCTAGGTAGTTCCCAAGTTTAGAGTTCTCTATTCTTTTGTGCATAATTTCTGCTTCACTCTAACCCTGAAAGGGATTTCTTTTGACTTATACTGGATGCTCCTTTGTGTCTGGACAAAGCTAAACCTCTCTGATGAGCTCTAATGAGAGCAAAACGCGTGTCAGGGGTTGCTTTTACTCATTCCAGGTTGGCTTGGATGGTATTTTACCAGTCCAAAGCTGTAATACTGTGCCTGGAGTGGTAAATGGCTTTTGTCATTTTACAGCTCGGCAAGGTTGACACATATATGTGTATATATATATATATATATATATATATATATATTTATTTTTTTTTTCACCTACTGGCAGTCGCTGCTTTCCATAGATGAAGCACCTTTTGTTTTGCCTATAACTTTAACGCCGTTTTTATGAATCTTCACTAATTTTCAAAACTAGTATGCTATTTACTTCAGCTGCTGTCTTGAAAGTTTTTGGGTGATCCATCAAGCAGGGGCCAAGAAACAGGGGGCCAAATGCGTGTTTTCCATACAATTTCCCATTGGGATTTTGAACACACAACTGTCCGAACCCCTGAACGAAATCACACTAAATTTGGATGAACACTAGCTCTTGGTCCAGAAAGAGCCTTTTTGTGTTTTGTTGTACATCCTTTCAGTAGTTTTGGAGGTATTAAAGGAAAAAGAGATTTTGATATCTAGGGTTGCTGATCCTTCGTGGATCCCCTCATGGGGGAAAAGTAAGGCTTTGATTGGCTGGCCACAATCTGACAGGAAAGTTGTGGCCATTATTTTCTTTCTCGCTTGGGCTAGGGGAGGGAAAAAAAGGGGAAAAAACACATAAAGGGTCAGGATACAGGTACCCTGACCCCATAGGACACATGAAGGGGTCCCTCAGGGATCCCTTATCAACAAAAAATTATGGGGTTTTTCAAATGAAAAACATATTAGCGGATCCACTGCAGGCCTAGGTGTGACCCCCAGTGTAAATCTGCAATTAATCTTCAGATCCCAAGAAGACTTTAAAAAACACACACCAAACCCCGCTGAGCACAGCCAAAGGCCTTGCACATCATGGGGTTTGGTGCATACAGAGGGGTTGGCTGCAGGGCTTGCGACCAAACCTCACCAAACACAGCCAGAGGCTGCATTAACATATGGCAATTATATAGTACTGTACATTAGAAGAGACAAAGAAATTAACTAAGAAAACCAAAGGTTACAGGGACTCTATAGTTAAGTTGATGTTTTACCCACACAAAACTATACAAATCCAGCAGTTATAGTTATAGTTATACTTATCTGAGGAAACTATAACTCATGCCATTAGGTAACTTTTGGTCCACAAGTTATAGTTTCTTAACATGAGCATAACTATAATTATGACTGCTGAAATTCTCTGGTTTTGTCTGAGTAAAACGTCAATCTAACTATAACGTCCCTGTAACCTTTGGTTTTCTTAGTGAATATATATATATATATATATATATATATATATATATATATATATATATATATATGTATATATATATTCGGTAAAAGGAATAGAGCAGAGTACAGGGTGCAAGTGACAGCTTTATTTAAATGGCTTCGCCAATGCGTTTCGGTCATAGGCTTGTTCACAGTTTGAAGTCAAAATCACAACAACCGTATTTAAAGTGCAAAAGTGCGAAAATCAACAACAGACTTGTGTCATTGCTACATTGAAGAACAGTCGTAATCCTTGAATATCACTGTAATAGAGGGGATCATTATCAATAAAATTAATCATTGTAATAATAAAGAACTAAAATAAATATGATGGGCCTGATTTACAAAGGTAAACTTAGACCAAAATTCCAAGTTTAGACCAAAAATCTAAGTTTAGACCTAAAGTCTAACTTTACTTGTAGACTTTTGGTCTAAGTTTAGACTTTTGATCTAAACATAGAAATCTCTTGATACAT
Source organism: Pleurodeles waltl (assembly GCF_031143425.1). Taxonomy (NCBI): domain Eukaryota; kingdom Metazoa; phylum Chordata; class Amphibia; order Caudata; family Salamandridae; genus Pleurodeles; species Pleurodeles waltl. The sequence continues at coordinate 567,952,602 of NC_090439.1, forward strand.
CTGGCCTTAAGTTTAGACCAAAAGTTTAAACTTAGACCAAATGTCTAACTTTACTCATAGTAAATTTAGACTTTTGGTCTAAATTTAAACTTTTTCTCTAAACTTAAACCAAAAATCTAAACTTAGACCAAAAGTCTAATTTTACTCATAGTAAAGATAGACTTTTGGTCTAAGTTTAAACTTTTGGTCTAAACTTAAGGCCAGATGTATCAAGAGATTTTGCATTAGAATACGGTGCGAATTGGGAATTTAGGAAATGCAATTACCAGAAACTCAAGTTTGGTGGTAACCATGTGCAAATTTTAAAAATGCACTATAAATGCATTTTTAAAATTGACATATAGCGCCCACATGGCCCTAAGGCATATGTGTGATTCACATGTCCGTACACATTTTTTTTGGGGGGTGCAGCAGAGGGGGCCTTAGGCGCCCAGCACCCTGGGATTTGCATTTCCTAATTTGTTAATTCCTAATTGGAATTCACAATTTGGGAAGTGCAAAAACATACACAACTATGGGCCTACAGGCTCATAGGTGCGAATGGGGTCAGATTCTTTATTTCCGATTCGGTAATAGCATTTGCGAATTTTAAGAAACCGCTATTACTGAATCTCAAAAATCATACATACCATTTTGCATTTCTTATATAACGATTTCTCAAAATTCGCTATTTGAGAAACGCAAATCGTTTTTTTTGATACATATGGCCCTTAGTCATTTGGTTTAAGTTTACCTTTGTGAATTGGGCCCAGTATTTGCATAAGTGGCTGTTGTATCTTAAACTAATAGACACAAAATGTAAATGGTTTGAATATGTTACAAAGACATTGTTTTGTCATTGCTCATATATGAATGCTACGGTAGCCCTAACTACATGGAAACATAGTTGAAATGTTTTATGGTATTGTGATACATAAGAGCATTATTAGAAATTGAATATTGCAGTGATATGTGGCTGATATCAACAATAACACTGCATGACTGTCTCACATCATCAGAAACATGACATGTAAGGGTCCCCCCATGTTTCCAACAATATTATAGTGTCGTAACACAACCTCATATCTGAATGCTTTGGTAGCCCTCAAATATGTGGAAGCACGGTCACCATCTTTAAACGGCATCATAAGGGACCTTAAACAACAACTGGTAATATTGCAGTGATATGTAACTGATACAAATATTAAACTCCATGAGTGTCTCACATAATCACAACATATAAATATAAAGGTCACCCACATGTCTCCAGCGATACTGTAGTGTCAAAACACATCAAATGTCCAGTGCTAGTGCGTGTCGGGTTTCTCCACCTGAGTCTAATGAACTTACTCACATTACCAAATATGCATTGCAACATGACATTTTCATACAATTAGAAGGTGAGAGAACTTGATGCACAAACCTCTCAACATAAGGTACAATATAAAGTCCGAATATAAAACAAAATAGAGTATGCTGCAAAATAGTAACACACAGATAAGTGGGTAGACCCTAAACTTGCATTACAGAGTACTGCCCATGTGGGCAAAATGGTGCACGGCAACTCATGCGTTACCATAAGGCAACAAAATAATGTAATGAGTGGAGACCATAAGAATATAAAATATAATACAACACAACTGTCAAAGAAAACAGAGGTCCCATGTGGGCCATACCCAACTGCAGCTGAGCTGTCTCAATAGTGTGTGAAATAAAATGGCGAAGCACAACTGTCAAAGAAACTGAAGTCCAATGTGTGCCAGACCCAAATTTAGCTGAGCTATCTCATTATAGATGTGCAACTTTACTTCCTAGTGATTCTAGAAGGGATGATACCTGAATAAAAAGATATAGAGAGACTCAGACCTAGAGAGACCACACCTGGGTCCAAAATAATTTAAAAATCTGCATTTGGTTGCCGCGATCCTGCAGGTCTCCCATGGTCACTCTTTTCAATTGCAATGCCCTGGGGTTGACCAAGGCCTAGGGTGTCAATGCATGGTAAATAAATATTTTTTGAAAAAAGGGGATAGAGAACATGCATGTGCCTTCCTCCCCAAGCCACCTTACTGTCTTGGGTCCCCATTTTCTGGGACAAACCCTCAGTTGGTTTGGGGAGGGGGCATCAGTCCCCCTCTCCCGAGCTATGTAATGGCCTCAGACACCCCATCCCCTGGAGCCTGTTGTGGTATTTATGTGAAGAGGAGGCTTTGGGCCCCTTACGTGAGCCATATAATGGCTCCAGGGAACCCAACACGCAGGACACTGTTTTTCACTGCTCGTGGCCTCACGAACCATGCACTGCTTATGACTTCACACATTACATCAGTTGTAACATGTTCAATGACATAATTGATAACATTACTGATGACATTAAATTATATAATTGAAGACAACACTGTTCATAGTAAGTGCCTGTGGCCAGGCCCTGAGCCCAAACTCTGGCAGGTGCTCTTTCTGCAGGGCCTGGTCTGTGACCAGGCCATGCCCTCATCCCGCAGGCAGCCAACCCCCAATACCAAGCACAGACTTTGGTTGTGCGCATCATGTGGTTGACCGCAGGGTCTGGGCTGCAGCCAGGCCCTGCGCTCAGCCATTGTGTGCAGCCACCCCCATGGCCCTCAGCCATGCACAGCCTTGGGTTGACCACAGAGCATGGCCTGCAGCAGGCCCTATGACCCATGAGACAATACACAACCAACCGGCCACAGACACTTGTGCTTAAGTGGTGCTTCCACTGGAGTACTGGTTGGCTCCTAGGAAAGTCCCATGTAATCACTGCAACCCCCAATTTTTTTTTTACATTTGGCCCCAGATGCTACTCCTTGCCTGCTCCCTTTTACTTTTCTTTATTTTTTGATTTTCAAAACATCGGGCCTGAGTCCCCGTATCCTCAAATGGCGGCCACAACATTTCTCCTCATGTTGCCTCAAGCTAATCACAGTGCAAGGTCTTGTGAAAGCCTCTCTCTCCCGTAAAAGTGAGATGGTTGACACATTTTCTCTCTGCTTTCACTTGACAGATCACCCCAAAGCTTTCAAAGAAGGATCTGAGGGAGATTATCTTTTTTTGTTGGAAGGTTTTGTGAAGATTTGTCAAATGGCGCCAAAGTTATTAGCAAACCAAAAAACGCTCTTCCTATGGCAACTAGGTCCTAACTATAACTACAGTGTAGCATCTGCCACTGTTATATATCCATTGATCTATATATATATATATTAAATGCAAAAAAACAAAGGTAAGGGGGTGTTATAACTAGTTGAAAATGTCAGTTAAAACATACTGTTTTAAATTAACAAAACCACAGAAATTATCCAGGTATAGTTATCTCAAGTAACTATAACTCATGCCCTAAATTAACTATAACGTGTGCCCCCCCATGCACAGTGTTGTTATCAGTGACGTAATTTCAGCTGTCATTAAGAAAGTTATCAATGCAGTTAATGAGCATGTCTTGAGTGATGTGATATGTGAAGGTGGCTGCTATATATTCATATACATTTAAAATATCCACTGACTCCCTATGCCAGTTTCATATAAGTTTCAAAATAGGCTGCATCATCTATAAGGCAGTTACTGACTGCACCATAACTTACCTGGTCCAAAATCAAGACATCCGTTATGCAAGACATGTTGAATCCGTATAATAGGGACACAGAACTGATAAAAGATGAAGACTCAAAGCCAAGCCTTCTCTTGCTATGATCTAAAGGTGTGAAATTTCATCCAGTCCAGAATACTGCAAGCACTCATCTTCCTCCAATTAAAAGACAATTGCATAGTCACTTTGGAAGGTGATGAAACATAGGGCAACAGTCACACTTGAACCAGATTGCCAAGACCCTGCTCATCATGGTGTTGCCAACCTATGTCCTCCTCTCCCTCCACTCCCTCCTGCCTGCCACCACATCTCCACTTTGGCTTCCTCTTTCCTACTCTGATTGTCGTGTTTTTTCTGACCTCATGCTGCTGCCATTCGCCCCATACTCCCCTGGCCCAGCCATATCGCTAGCACATACCATTTCCCCTTTCCTCCCACAAACTTAGATACAAACATATGCAGTCATGTTGTTTTACATTGCACAATTCTATTTTATGATATGTTGCATTACTGGGTGTTCTATTGCAATGCTAAGTTCTCCTCAGCTGTATTATGTAAGGCACTGCGTCAACATATATGAATTATGTAACGTTGTTTTATTTTATTCTTGATTGCATTGAGTTTTGTTGTATTATGTTATGTTGCGCTATGTTGGCAGGAGTGATTGAATATATTTTAAATGTCTCAGTGAGTTTGACTGTATCCAGCCATATGTTGAGTTACATTATTAAAGGGAGTGTCTTGCTGCTCTATGTAATGCTAGGCTGAGTTATGATGTGCTATGCTTTAATGTGGCATTTCTTGTTATATATCATGCTGTTTAGGTGGCAAAGGAAAAAGGAGGAGTTTACTGTGTTATCCAGTTTCCATTTAAGGGACGCCTTTAGGATGAAGACACCATCCCAGCTATTTCTGCTCTATTGAGATGGGGGATGTTATGGCCTGGTGGCAACAGAGAGTCATGGAAGATGCGCAGAATAAGGTTTTCATGAATGTAATAATATTACACAGTCTCAAAAATGGGCAGTTACGGACATTGGATTAGAAACCACAGACCTTCAATTCAGGAGGGAAGCTTTGATGCTCTGTGTAGGAAATGGGTATCTGGGTTGAGGTTACATGATACATCTGGGGTTACTTAGGCAGAATGAACTTCAATTTTGTTTATGGTGCCTCGCTCTGAAGTCTGTGGAAATAGAATGTGCTGTGGGATTTGTGATCATGCAGTGTTCAGGTGTGTGAATTGATGAATAGGAAATTTGAAGACATGCTCTGAAAAGTTGGGTTGTGTGTGCATTTTGAGCACTTCTAGGGTACGTGTTGAGTCAAGTACAAATTAAGGTAAGAGAGCAGTCCCTGGGATGTGGTGTGCTTGGGATGCAGAGTGAGACTTGCAGATTTTGAAGTTGATAGTCCAGCATAAGTTTGATTTCAAGCAGTTCATTTTTAATAATGGATAAGTGATTTGTGCTCTGTTCAGTAGCAAGTGGCTGTCATGAAGTAGAAGTAACTGCTCCTCTCACATGATTTATATGTGCATGTGGTTGATCACTTCGTGTGAGAGTCATTCTATATGCTGTGGTTTTGGTGTCTGCGAACTGGTCTGTGAGGTTGGGTAACAGAGGGAAGTTCTAAGAAGGGGAAAGTAATGGGTACTGTGAGCAACAGCAAGTTTGGTCTGTGTTAGTGTAGCTTTGATTCATATTATAGTTCCAACTCCCTTGATTTATCCTGGTATTATACTGTCTGGTCATATTCCCTGTTGGAGCTGGCCCTTTCTCCAGGGTCATTCCCAGACATTTTGCCTCCCCCCCCTTTTTTTGCTGAATTCATTTTTGTTGGATCTAGGATCCAGGCACTTTACCATCGCTGACCAGTGCTAAAGTGCATGTACTCTCTGCTTAAAACATGATAATATTTGCTTATCCACAATTGCCATATTTAATTTACTTTGAAGTCCCTAGTATAGTGCACTACATGTGCCTAGGCCCGATAAATTAAATGCTAATAGTGGGCCTGCAGCACTCATTGTGCCACCACCTTTAATAGTCTTTTAACCATGTCTCAGGCCTGCCATTGCAGAGCCTGTGTGTGCACTTTTAAACTGCCATGTCGACCTCGCCAGTTAACCCACTTCCTAGGCCCTCAAACCTTCATTTTTAATACATATAAGCCGCCTCTAAGGTAGGACCAGGACAGCCACAAGGGCAGGGTGTGATGTACTCAAAATATTGGACATATACATTTAAGTTTTACATGCCCAGGTAGTGAAAATCTCTTAAATTAGTTTTTCACCACAGCAAGATCTATCTCTCTCATAAGTTAACATTCAGATTGCCTGTTTTTTAAGTGTAATATCCAGTTGGGACCAGATTGATATCTTAAGGTTGGTGTCTTTGGACTGACGATTTAAAATCACAACTTATGGTAAATTTGAATTTAAGTTGGAAGTCTGAAATGCTATTTTTAGAAAGCTGGCATTTTCTTAATGTAACTGTTCTGTGCCTCTGCCTGTCTCTGAATACATGTCTGGCTGGGTGACATCTGGGCTCTTGTGCATTGCCTCCAGATAGCCACAAACAAAGGGAGCTTAGGTGTGCCTAGTTGGCATCCACATCCTGATGGTCCATTAACATACTGATGGAACATCCTGGGCAGGATGGACGGGAGTATCTGATACTTACACCTGAATAGGCTGGGTGTTGAGCCTTCACAAAGAGCTACATTACCCCATTTAGTGTGTCTGGAGCCAGGGTAGGAAGGACAGGGATTTTTTGCACTTCAAAGGCCTCTCTTTGACGTCTACTTCACTTCAAATGCACAACTAGGTATAAGTACTGGACCCCAGACACCACCAAATCAGTACTCTTCTGGACCTGGAGACATTCTGCTGGGAAGAAGGACTACTGTGCTGCTAAAGGGTCTGTCACTCTGTTGGAACTCTGGTGGACTTTGCTGGACTCCTTTGTTTCTGTGCTCATCCTGCTGCCTGCTGCCCTTCAGTGCCTGGGAGTGAGAAGGATTGGCCCTGCATCTCTACATCCCCAGAACCAAAGTGACTCCATGGGTTTGTTGGCTTGCCTCCTGTTCTGAAGTCTCAGGGACATCAGAGATTTCACTCACCTCTGCAACAGCTGTTGGACTCTGTGCCTAGTGGTGGTAATCCACTCTTGGGCCCTTGGAAGTGGGTTTCCCTGTGTTGATCCAGCAGACTCCAAGCATCGCCATCAAAGCGCTGATCTGAATGGCTGCATCTCGCCCAACCCTTTGCTGCTGCTGCTGAGGACGAGGACATTGCACCACTGCTTGGGCAGCTCAGGATCCATTCATCACAATCAGCCCCAATGCATCACTTTTGCATCACTGGCTATGTGGCTCAATGACAACGCATCACTTTCATCACAAAGGGTTTGACGCTGCACCACTGCTTGAGAATTGATGACTGCGTGGCTCAGTGATGACGCATCCCTGTCTGGCCTTATTTTGTTAATTAAATCTCTAACTCTGGGTGCATTATGTTTTTGTGGTGTTTTCACTGCCTTACTGTTTTAAGTGTTGCACAAATACTTCACACCTTGCCTCTTACGTTAAGCCTGCCAGCTCTCTGCCAAGCTACCAGTGGGTGAACAGAGGTTAGTTTACGGTGTGTATCTGACTTACCCTAACTAGGATTATGGTTCCTGCTTGGACAGGGTGCATACCTCTGCCAACCAGAAACCCAATTTATAATATTCCTTGAGCAGTGAATAGGAGAAAATAAGGATATGGGTGAAGTGAAGGGGGGACAACTAATGGTATTGTAATCAGTTTTGGTGAAAGGCATGGTATGAGTGTTAACATCTCTATCCACAGGTTTAGGATATCCAGGATATTAAAGAAAGTGGTAAAGATATGGAAGTTGATATCTGAGATTCCCATTTTCATACAGGGTGATATAAGCTAAGATAGTACATTTTTCCAGAAAAAGATAGTTGTATTCTTTGGAATGAAGAAGAAAAAGCATAGCATACTCATTAGTAGGCTATGTGCAAATACAAAAAATAAAGCCTACTTTAATGGAGGGTAAAAGACTATGGTATTTGTTACTGACGAGGGCTTTCCAGTTGATTCTTAGGGCTCAATGTTTCAGATATTAGAGGGTAGTTTTGCGTACTCCAGGGGAAAAGAAAGTTATATGAAACTCACCGCATTTTGTGTGTGAAGGGCATAATATGATCACACATATAACATGTTTCTATTGATCCTGAGATGAATATACAGTATGAGACAGTGCTAACATACAGTTGTGGGGTATTGGGTTATTAGTTGAAGGGGGTGAAACCCTACTCAAGCAGCAACCACAATTCTTGTCAGGGTGAAACACAAACAAACTTCAAATTAAACTGGGCTAAACCTTGTGGTAGCTTGGCACAAAACAGTGAGTCTTATCTTAGAGGCAATGTGTAAAGTACTTATGCAGCACACAAACAATAATGAAGTGAAAACACAACGTAAGACAAATCCCACATCAATTTAGAAAAATAGAGTAATATTTAATAAATGATTTTACACCAAAAAAACAAAAATCCATTTAATAGAACCAGAGATATGCAGTTTTAAAGATTTAGGTGAAAATGGTGTTAAAAACAGAAAACGCCAAGTGTGGTTATCTGTTTGTGCCGCACCAAGACAAAGTCACAAGTACAGGCCAACCACGATAAAGTGCAAGCCAGATACATGGACCATTTAATCCTGCCTAGCAATGGCAGTCCTGAGAAGCAATGCGAGGTCCATGTCAAAGATTTGTCACGCAGAGGTGGTTCCGATGAGCTGCCAGAGCTGCACTGTTGGCTTCGTTGAGGCTGTGACGCGCTCCGTTGGTTCCGATGAGGAGCTGCAAGGTCCATGCTGAGGATGGATCCTGAATTGCCAGTTACAATGAGCTGTGCAGGCTGTGATGTGGACTTGTGCTGGGGCTGCATCACGCTGCACCGTTTCCATTGAGGTGCTGTGAAGAGCTGCATTAGGTTTGCGTCATGCTGCATTGGCTCTGATGAGACCACAGCTGGTCTGGCAGAGCACCTTTAGCCCCACTTCCAAAGGTCCAGGACTGGAGAGGTACTAATTGAAGGGCTAAGACTCATAGCTGGCTCAGTCCAAGTGCAGGGTTTAAGATATTTGCAGTCTTTTCTGTCCCTGAGGCTCTTACCAGGAGGTCAGCTAACTAGCCCTTAGAGTTACTATGGAGGTCCTGGGTTCAAGATGCAGGTGCAGTCCTTGTCACTCAGGCAGCAGAGCAGCAGGGCTGCAGAAAAGTCCTTCTTTCAGCACAGCAACCCAACATTCCTTCTTCTGAGTCTTTAACAGGTACAGAAGTATACTGAAGAATTGGGTCTGATGGTCTACTACTTATACCTGGTACCCACTTTGAAGTGGAAGACGCTTTTAAGGCCCTCACTCTACAGAGTTGTCTGGAATTTCATGTCTCCCTTCCCTTGCCCTAGCTTGTCTGGGGGAATAAAATACTAGTGTGAAACCCTTTGCGGAGCCTTTGTGATGTTTAAGTGTGATACCTGATAGTTCCTCCCCTCATCTTGACAGAGATGTCCCATCCTGCCAACACCTATTCTCATTTTCTGGGAGTAATAAAGAATGTCCGACTGCTAGCTATACATAGTCATGTGACCCAGTAAACAGGCTGCATGCACCAAATAGTTAGGATAAGAAATTGCCAACTGTCTAAACGTGGCATTTTCAGAATTATGACTTAAATTCAAGATTATCATTAAAGAGGGTTTTAAATTCCAATTACTTAGAGACCAAACTCAACTCTCCTACTTGCTACCAACAGAAGGTTACAACTTATTAAATGTAATAAGGTATCCCAATGTTATCCTATGGGAGAGGTAGGTCTTGCAGGACTGAAAAATGAATTTAAGAGTGTTTCACTACCAGGCCATGTAAAAGTTAAACACCCATGTCCAACTTTTTAAATACACTGCACTCCGCCCTGTGGGCTGTTTAAGGCGTACCCTAGGGGTGATTTATATGTATCACAAAAGGAAGGATTAGACCTTTGCAAGAGGTTTATTTTGCCGGGTCGCAATTGCAGTTTAACCTTCACAAACAGGCTGCAATGGCAGCTCTGACACAGGTTTAAAGTGCTACTGAAGTTGGTGGCACAATCAGTCCTGCAGGCCCACTATTAATATTTATTTTACAGGTCCTGGGTTCATGTAGTACCACTTTACTAGGCTTACTTACACATAAATTAAAGGTGTCAAAGGGTGGAGGACAATGTTACAATGGTTTAGGGGAGAGAGCATAAGCACTCGTAAGCAGTGGTAAAGTGAGTGGAGTACTAAAGGCCAACAAAACAGGTTTAGAAAACAGGAGAGTTAAGGCAAAACATTTGGGGGTCACCCTGCAGAGAGGGCCCAGTCCAACATGTATCAGTACAGAGAGAATTTGTGATAGTTCAAAGCCACATTAGTGTAAAAGGCATGCATCATGTAACCTCACATTTAGTTGACAGTGTATTAAGGTACAAAATCACCCTTAGCACAACACTGTGTTTAACATGTAAAAAATAAATGCAGGGGTCCACAGTTCATTCCTGGGGGCCTGTCTATGCCACAGTTGATTGCTCAGGCTGTGTAATATCAAGGCATGCCTGTCTAATCATGGTTCTACCCCACACCACAAGCAATTGTGAGCAGTGGTAAAGTGTGTGGAGTCCTAAATGCCAACAACCAGGTTTCCAAACCAGGAGAATTAAGGCAAAACGTTTTGCGGCCCCCCTGCAGAGAGGGCCAAGTCCAACGTGTATCAGTACAGAGAGAATTTGTGATAGTTCAAAGCCACATTAGGGGTAAAAGGCAGGCATCATGTAACCTCACATTTGGTTGACAGTGTATTAAGGTACAAAATCACCCTTAGTGGAACATTGCGTTTAATATGTAAAAAAGAAATGCCAGGGTCCACAGTTCTTTCCTGGGGACCTGTTGATGCCATTGATGACTACTCAGGCTGTGTAATATCAAGGCATGCCTATCTAGTCATGATTCTACCTCACGCCTCTTTTTTTTGCCTAAAATTTCAATCATTTTATCTCAGGTCAGCAGATTCTTTTTTAGCCCCACTTTCCCTTGTTGTCATTGTTTTCTTATTTTTAATTTCTCCTTTTCTCTTTGCGTTTCCGGATTTCTTTGTCATTGCTCTGTGTCAAAGTCTGATGATAAAAAATATACCCTGAACCTAACAATTAATGTGGGAGCCTATGACTGGCAACCAGAGTGCAAACAAAGCGCTTGTACAAAGTGGGCATGTGTGTGAAATATATTCAGAAGGCAAATTACACTTTTTGCAAAGTCCTGTTTAGGTGCAAAAACCCTTTTAGATGCCAAAATAATTTTGGGTTCAAACTCATCCTTGGTGGAAAGTAGATTTGTGGTGGGACATTGAGGATAAACTTACTTATATATCCAAAGTCAAAGTTAGATGCAAAATTGTTATTTTTTTCATACCAACAGGAATATAGAAACACTTGCCTGAACAAAAATTACAAATGCGTTGAAAAATAGACATTTAGATGAAAAATCAGCTTTGGTGCAACATCAGCAGGAGTGTGGAAACACTTTAACATGCAAATTCACACTTCAGAGCATACATCACAACAGCATGCATAAACAAGGTTATGTATAAAAATACCATTGGTACAAAGTCAGCAAGGTTGTCGTTTCACATTCAGATGCAGGAGTACAAAGGGGAAGCTGTAGAAGCAGCACATCACAATAGGTGTTAAATGTGTGCATCAGTAGGGCTTGACAGCACATTGAGGTGCAAAATCACATTTGGTGCAAAATGACTGCAGAAAACGTTGCAGAGCACAAGTCATGTGTACATGAAAAAAGTCACATATAGGTGCAAAATCATATTAGGTGCAAACTGTGCTTTGGTATAACATTGGACGGTGTGGGGAAACACTTTTTAGAAACAAATCATTTTTTGCAGGAAAAGCACACTTAGGTGGAAAATATACACTGGTGCAATTTCAGCAGTTTCAAGTGTGAAAACACTCCTAGGGAAAAAAAGTGGCTCCATTACAGTGCATGGTTGGTTTTGTTCAACAGAGAACAGGTGGTTTGGTTGCCACTCTTTAGGCATTCTGATTAACACAATTATTGGCCAATAGCTAAAAGTGAAACTGAAATACTTCTGTTGCCTGATCCAGTATGTGAATGACATCTGCTTCTCAAGCCACTCTAAATGCTTTTGGTGCTGGTGACACGAGTTTTGACAAACAGCTAAAGCTATTCTTAGGTAGACATAAAATGACTAGGGGAATATCCTAAAGACAGAGATTATGGGGGTCATTACAACATTGGCGGTATAAGGCGCTTAGCGCCGTGCAGAAGACCGCCAATACACCGCCGCGGCCGCGGTAGACCGCCACAGCTATTATGACACCATCACTGAATCCGCCGAAATTCAGACACCCACACAATACCGCCACACCAAAGGTGAGCGAGAAACTGGCGGAAACACATCCTCCACCTCCACGCCAACAGAAACACGCCCATGCAATTACGACCCGCGAATCCACACAGCGGTCTTTCAACCGGGGTATTCCATTGGCGGTACACACCACCGCGCTCAAAATACACACACATCTCCAAAACACTGCCACATTGGACAATTTGAAATACACACACCTGATACACATACACACACCACTCCCATACACCCAACACAATATAAAACACACACCCACATTACCCACAAACCCCTACTACCAAAAATTCTGAGAGAAGGCCAGAGAGACAGCACAGAACAGACAACCCCATCACACAAAGGCACACAACACCATCATCCACGCAACATCCAAGCACAAAACACCACATACCACTACACTCACCACAATTATCAACACATACACCACCCCACACATCACCTACACCACCCCATGTCACGCCAAAGATACCCCCGCTTCTCCGAGGAGGAGCTCAGGGTCATGGTGGAGGAAATCATCCGGGTAGAGCCACAGCTATTTGGCTCACAGGTACAGCACACATCCATAGCCAGGAAGATGGAGCTATGGCAAAGAATAGTGGACAGGGTCAACGCTGTGGTACAGCACCCAGGAAATAGGGAGGATATCAGGAAGAGGTGGAACGACCTACCGGGGAAGGTGTGTTCCACGGTATCCAGGCACCACATCGCGGGTACAGCGGACTGGCGGCGGACCCCCACCTCCTCCCCCACAACTAACAACATGGGAGGAGCAAGTCTTGTCCATCTTGCATCCTGAGGGCCTCGGAGGAGTTGTTGGAAGAACGGACACTGGTAAGTCTAATCTTAACCATCATACCCCCCACCCTACCTGCATGATATCACACACCCCCACCATCACACCCTCCCCTATCACCCCAAATCCTCACCTATCTACCCATGACACCAACCACCCATCCCAACCCCAAGACCTGCATGACATAACTAAGCATGGACACCCATCACCAAAGCATGCCCACTGCACAGACCCACAACACCCCCCAACCATCAGCACAGAAGCCCCCACACAGGAATGCCTGCACTGGGGTTCACGAACACCCAACCATTGCACTCCGTGAAACACACACATGCAATAATCATGTACTTATACCCCCGCAGGAACCCGAAGGAATGTCACCACACCAGAGGGTCCAGACAACACCACTCCACCCCCAGAAGAAGCCCACAGTGACAACAGCAGCTCTGCCCCACTGGATCTTGATGACCAGGCCGGACCATCGTGGGCCTCAGGACAGTCGGTTCCCCTTGCCCAGCCACAGCCCAACACCGAGCTTACACCCTCTGGTAACACCAGCACAGCACCCACCCAGCGGGCCCAAACCTCCCTACCCAGGACAGGTCAATCAGCGGTGTGTCCACCACTACAGGGCACCCAGGCGAACACCACCACCCCAACAACAACAGGGACTTGGGGGCAGTGGTAGTGGGCACACGGTCCAGGGGACGGAGGCACAGGAACACAGGGGAACTGGGAGGGCTGCTGTGCGACAGAGGGAGGACAGGCCAAGGGAACCAACTCTCAACAAGGCCCTCTCCTCCATCATGGGAGCATACCACCACTCCCAGGAGACGATGGCCACGGTCCTGGACAAGTTGCAGGAGACCCTGCATCTGCAGGAGGAACAATATTTGGGGTTCAGGGAGGAGCTCAGGACCATCGGCTCCGCCCGGGGCACCATCGTAGGGGTGCTGACGGACATTCAAAAGACCTTGAGGGACACCGTGGCACTCCAAGGGGCCCCTGACACTAGCCAGGACGATGAAATGCCCACCACATCCGCCGGTGCTAGTGGAAGGACGCCCCGCCACAGGACCAACACACCAGCATCCCATCCCCTGCAGACGGAAAACCACCATGCAAGCGGGCCCTGAGATCCAGGAACAGGACAGAGCAAGATGGCAAGACCCCCGCCAGGAAATAAGACCACCCTGATTGTCCCCCCACTGTCCCACTTTGTTACCCTGTCCAAATCGGAACTGACCTAGCTCCACTTCCAATGCCCAGATGTGCAATGTACCTGTGAGACTAATAGACTGGACTCTGCCATGGACATTCCTCCACCATCACCCATCACCAGTTTACAACCCCCCATCATTTTTTGAGCACTTAAATAAACACCCTTGAAACACTAAAAACAAATGGAGTCAGTCTATGATTTGTAAATCTGTATTATCAATTACAGTTTCATAATGGGTTACCCATTGGAAGGCTAACATACCTATGTCACACATCACAAGCCCTTCAAGGATGCAAACAGTTGACACGTAGGTTACCACATTTGTGAAACTGAGATGGAAGGGGACAACTCAGTTAACAAATAGTGAGTGAAATGTCGGTACAGGATAGAGGTAGATGTGTGAAAGTTAATGGAAGGGTAAAAATGAAAATGTTCTCACCTGTGTCTCACTGGAAATATTGCTGTATGACTGACTCCCTGTTGTCGTTTTGGTCTTCCTCAGCTTCATCCTCATCACTGTCCACAGGCTCCACAGGCTCCACAGCTGCCACAACACCGTCATCTGGATCATCCTCCTGCAGAAAAGGCACCTGGCGTCGCAATGCCAAGTTATGGAGCATGGAGCAGGCGATGATGATGTCGCACACCTTCTTCGGTGAGTAGAATAGGGACCCACCTGTCATATGGAGGCACCGGAACCTGGCCTTAAGGAGGCCGAAGGTGCGTTTGATAATCCTCCTAGTCCGCCCATGGGCCTCATTGTAGCGTTCCTCTGCCCTGGTCCTGGGATTCCTCACTGGGGTCAATAGCCAGGAAAGGTTGGGGTAACCAGAGTCCCCCAATAGCCATACACGGTGCCTCTGGAGTTCACCCATCATATCAGGGATGCTGCTATTTCGCAGGATGTAGGCGTCATGCACTGAGCCAGGGAACATAGCATTTACCTGCGAGATGTACTGGTCTGCCAAACAGACCATCTGGACATTCATTGAATGATAATTCTTCCTGTTCCTGTACACCTGTTCAGTCCAACGGGGGGAACAGAGCTACATGGGTCCCATCAATGGCACCTATGACGTTGGGGATATGTCCAAGGGCATAGAAGTCACCTTTCACTGTAGGCAAATCCTCCACCTGAGGGAATATGATGTATCTCCTTACGTGTTTCAGCAGGGCAGACAACACTCTGGACAACACGTTGGAAAACATAGGCTGGGACATCCCTGATGCCATGGCCACTGTTGTTTGAAATGACCCACTTGCAAGGAAATGGAGCACTGACAGCACCTACACGTCAGGGGGGATTCCAGTCGGATGGCAGATTGGTGACATCAGGTCTGGCTCCAACTGGGTACATAGTTCCTGGATTGTAGCACGGTCAAACCGGTAGGTCACGATTAAATGTCTCTCTTCCATTGTCAACAGGTCCACCAGCGGTCGGTACACCGGAGTATTCCGCCATCTTCTCAAATGTCCCAGCTGACGGTGCCTAAGAAGGACAACAGCGAAGAACCAGTCACTATTCCTCCAGGTATGTACCCACAGTTACACACAAGACTACAGCAGACACAAAACCCTTCCTGTATATGTGTTTCGAGTGTAGCCCTCAGTATGTGTGACGCAGTTGAAAATGAATCCATGTGGGCCCCTGAAATGGCGGCTGCCTGACCTCTAAACTGGGACTATGGGATTGTGGGGTAACAGCGCTGGCGTTGCACACCGTCGGGGTAGGCGGTCGTAGACCGCTGCGCAATGCTGCATTGGTTAGCATTGGACCCTATGGGTCCCAGGAGCCAATGAACAGGTGTGCCGGCGGTGATGATGCGCCCGCCGCGGAAGTCTCCGCCGCGGACGTCACCACCATTTCCTATCTGTTCAATCACTAGATACCTGACCTTCGACAGGAGAGGACCTACACTGCTAGTGCTGCTGTGACCTCGGTCTGGAAGCGACGATGGCTGCTGCGTCTGGGGAAAGGGACCCTGCCTTCACTGCACAAGAGTTTGAGAAACTTGTGGATGGGGTCCTCCCCCAGTACATGCTACTCTACGGTCCTCCAGACCAACAGGTTAGTACACAGGGAGCACGTTGTAGGGGCTAGGCCTGGGTGGACAGGGCTGGGTGGAAGAGGGAAGGGGGCAGAAGTCATACTACAGTAAAGCATGGGAATAAATGGCCCACATGGTCAGAGTAGGGAGGGGGCCACTCACATTGATGGTGCAGTTGGTAATGACTGTTTCTCTTTCCTTGTGCATGTCATGTAGGTCAGCGCCCACCAGAAGAGGGACATTTGGCGTGTCATTGCCAAGGAGGTCCAGACCCTGGGGGCCCACCAGAGACGGGGCACCCACTGCCGTAAGAGATGGGAGGACATTCGCCGCTGCAGCAAGAAGACGGCGGAGGCTCAGCTGGGGATGGCCTCCCAACGTGGGAGGGGTGCCTGTCGTACCATGACCCCCCTGATGTTCCGGATCCTGGCGGTGGTCTACCCGGAGTTGGATGGGCGCTTAAGGACATCACAGCAGACACAAGGGGGTGAGTACACTCTGCGGACTTTGTGCAGTGGAGGTGTTTGGGTGGGGGAGGTGGGCTCTGGGTGTCCCTAGGCCAGGGCGAGATAGGTAGGCAAGGCCCCTCCGTAATGTAGGCCATGTGGCACTCTACCCCACCTCAGTAAATTATCAATCAATCAATCAATAAATAAATTTATAAAGCGCGCTATGTACCCGTCAGGGTTTCAAGGCGCTGGGGGGGGGGTAGCTGCTATTGGTCGAAGAGCCATGTCTTGAGTAGTCTCCTGAAGGTGAGGAGGTCCTGGGTCTGTCGTAGGGAGGTAGGGAGTGAGTTCCAGGTCTCGGTGGCCAGGTAGGAGAAGGATCTGTCGCCGGAGGTCTTGCGCTGGATTCGGGGAACGATGGCGAGGGAGAGGTTGGCCGAGCGGAGTTGGCAGGAGGGGACGTAGAAGTGGAGTCTGTTGTTCAGGTAGGCGGGTCCGGCGTTGTGTAGTGCTTTGTGCGCGTGGGTGAGAAGTTTAAAGTGATCCTCTTGTCCACGGGGAGCCAGTGGAGGTTCTTCAGGTGGTGGGAGAGGTGGCATCGGCGGGGTATGTCGAGGATCAATCGGGCGGATGCGTTCTGGATGCGTTGGAGTCGTTGGATGTCTTTTGTTGGGATGCCTGTGTAGAGTGCGCTGCCGTAGTCAAGTCTGCTACTGACGAGGGCTTGGGTCACCGTTTTTCTGGTTTCCGTCGGGATCCACTTGAAGATTCTACGGAGCATGCGGAGGGTGTTGAAACAGGAGGAGGAGACTGCGTTGACCTGTTTGGACATGGTGAGAGCGGAGTCGAGGATGAAGCCGAGGTTGCGTGCGTGGTTGGCTGGAGTGGGTGGGGGGCCCAGTGTGGTGGGCCACCAAGAATCATCCCAGGCCGAGGGGGAGCGACCGAGGATGAGGACTTCCGTCTTGTCGGAGTTTAGTTTCAGACGGCTGTTTCTCATCCATTCGGCGATGGATTTCAGTCCCTCGTGGAGGTTGGCTTTGGCGGTGTGAGGGTCTTTGGTGAGGGAGAGGACGAGCTGGGTGTCAGCGTATGAGAGGATGCTAAGGCTGTGCTGACGGGCTAGGTATGCGAGGGGTGCCATGTATACGTTGAACAGCGTTGGGCTTAGCGAGGAGCCTTGGGGGACGCCGCAGATGAGGTTGGTGGCTTCGGAGCGGAAGGGTGAGAGTCGGACTCTCTGGGTTCTACCGGAGAGAAAAGAGGAGATCCAGTTGAGGGCTTTGTCTTGAATTCCGGCTTCGTGGAGACGAGTTAGTAGGGTGCGGTGGCAGACCGTATCGAAGGCGGCGGATAGGTCTAGGAGGAACAGGGCTGAAGTTTCGCTGTTGTCCATTTGTTATCTGATGTCGTCTGTGGCGGCGAGGAGTGCAGTCTCGGTGCTGTGGTTGCGTCTGAATCCGGATTGGGAGGGGTCTAGGATGGAGTTGTCTTCGAGGTAGCTCAGGCAAACATAGGCACCACACATCCCACAGGCACTCACACAAGCATCACACCCATACAGACACAGCAACATCCACTGTCTCCACTGTGTCCCCCTCCTCCTCTTCTCCCTCCTCCCTCCCAGTCTCGTCTACACACACACCTGCATGCACCACATCTACAGGGAGTGCAAAATTATTAGGCAAGTTGTATTTTTGAGGATTAATTTTATTATTGAACAACAACCATGTTCTCAATGAACCCAAAAAACTCATTAATATCAAAACTGAATATTTTTGGAAGTAGTTTTTAGTTTGTTTTTAGTTTTAGCTATGTTAGGGGGATATCTGTGTGTGCAGGTGACTATCACTGTGCATAATTATTAGGCAACTTAACAAAAAAAAATACATACCCATTTCAATTATTTTTCATTACCAGTGAAACCAATATAACATCTCAACATTCACAAATATACATTTCTGACATTCAAAAACAAAACAAAAACAAATCAGTGACCAATATAGCCACCTTTCTTTGCAAGGAGACTCAAAAGCCTGCCATCCATGGATTCTGTCAGTGTTTTGATCTGTTCACCATCAACATTGCGTGCAGCAGCAACCACAGCCTCCCAGACACTGTTCAGAGAGGTGTACTGTTTTCCCTCCTTGTAAATCTCACATTTGATGATGGACCACAGGTTCTCAATGGGGTTCAGATCAGGTGAACAAGGAGGCCATGTCATTAGATTTCCTTCTTTTATACCCTTTCTTGCCAGCCACGCTGTGGAGTACTTGGACGCGTGTGATTGAGCATTGTCCTGCATGAAAATCATGTTTTTCTTGAAGGATGCAGACTTCTTCCTGTACCACTGCTTGAAGAAGGTGTCTTCCAGGAACTGGCAGTAGGACTGGGAGTTGAGCTTGACTCCATCCTCAACCCGAAAAGGCCCCACAAGCTCATCTTTGATGATACCAGCCCAAACTAGTACTCCACCTCCACCTTGCTGGCGTCTGAGTCGGACTGGAGCTCTCTGCCCTTTACCAATCCAGCCACGGGCCCATCCATCTGGCCCATCAAGACTCACTCTCATTTCATCGGTCCATAAAACCTTAGAAAAATCAGTCTTGAGATATTTCTTGGCCCAGTCTTGACGTTTCAGCTTGTGTGTCTTGTTCAGTGGTGGTCGTCTTTCAGCCTTTCTTACCTTGGCCATGTCTCTGAGTATTGCACACCTTGTGCTTTTGGGCACTCCAGTGATGTTGCAGCTCTGAAATATGGCCAAACTGGTGGCAAGTGGCATCGTGGCAGCTGCACGCTTGACTTTTCTCAGTTCATGGGCAGTTATTTTGCGCCTTGGTTTTTCCACACGCTTCTTGCGACCCTGTTGACTATTTTGAATGAAACGCTTGATTGTTCGATGATCACGCTTCAGAAGCTTTGCAATTTTAAGAGTGCTGCATCCCTCTGCAAGATATCTCACTATTTTTGACTTTTCTGAGCCTGTCAAGTCCTTCTTTTGACCCATTTTGCCAAAGGAAAGGAAGTTGCCTAATAATTATGCACACCTGATATAGGGTGTTGATGTCATTAGACCACACCCCTTCTCATTACAGAGATGCACATCACCTAATATGCTTAATTGGTAGTAGGCTTTCGAGCCTATACAGCTTGGAGTAAGACAACATGCATAAAGAGGATGATGTGGTCAAAATACTCATTTGCCTAATAATTCTGCACTCCCTGTACAGGCACTAGGACTCGCACCAGGACACCCAGCACCACACGCCGCTCACCTGCACTCACCACCTCCACTGCCATTTACACGTCCCCTGTGTCCTCACTCACCCAACATCCATCCACCTCACGACATCCTCCAGTACCTGCACCCAAAACAGCTAAAGTGACACCTCCTACAACCTCCCAGACCCCCTCCAGCTACCCATCCCAGTGTTCGTCAGAAACTGTCCCTCTGTCAAATTGACCTTTTGCCCCCACCCCCCCTCCAATTCATCAGTCCTGTTGTAGCACCTCAGCCACAAAGCCACCAGTAGCAGTGGTGCGTGTTCCAGGTTTTTGGAGTGCACCGTCCACCAGGGCAGGCAGTAGGACCTGGAGCCAAGGCACTGGCAGCCCACCCCCTGTAAAGGCTCCGAAATTGGAGAGTGGACGTGTGTCTAGACTCCTGGTGGGACAACAAGTGAAATGGGATCGAAGGCGATTGGTGAGTCAGCTGTAACTCCAAAAAAGGTGGGGAAGGTCCTGAGGAAGTCTGCCCAGCCTGTTGTGAGTGTCACGGCGGAGAAGTGCGCCATCATTTCCGGCGGTCCAGACACAACCGCCAGCACCGTCGTCAGTGGTCCAGAGCCCACCGCCAGAGTCAGTGCCCAGGAGGGCCCAAGTATCGTAACGGGTCCAGAGCCCACCGCCAGAGTCAGTGTCCAGGAGGGCCCAAGTATCGTCACTGGTCCTGAGACCACCGCACAAGACACAGCCCAGGAGGGCCCAAGTATCGTCACTGGTCCTGAGACCACCGCACAAGACACAGCCCAGGAGGGCCCAAGTATCGTCACTGGTCCAGAGACCACCGCACAAGACACAGCCCAGGAGGGCCCAAGTATCGTCACTTGTCCTGAGACCACCGCACAAGACACAGCCCAGGCGGGGCCAGGATGCCACAGCCCAGCTGGGCAATGATGGGACGTCATGCCACACACCAATGTCCAGTGTGGAGATCGTCATACCACACACCAATGTCCAGTGTGGAGATCGTCATGCCACACACCAATGTCCAGTGTGGAGTTCGTCATGCCACACACCAATGTCCAGTTTGGAGATTGTCATGCCACACACCAATGTCCAGTGTGGAGATCGTCATGCCACACACCAATGTCCAGTGTGGAGTTCTTCATGCCACACACCAATGTCCAGTGAGGAGTTCGTCATGCCACACACCAATGTCCAGTGTGGAGTTTGTCATGCCACACACCAATGTCCAGTATTGAGATCGTCATGCCACACACCAATGTCCAGTGTGGATATCGTCATGCCACACACCAATGTCCAGTATTGAGATCGTCATGCCACACACCAATGTCCAGTGTGGAGATCGTCATGCCACACACCAATGTCCATATCAGAACCACTGTGGCAAAGCATCGCTGAACAGTCCAGAACCGCAATGTCAAAGCACTGCTGAACAGGGCAAAGACCGCCATGTCAAAGCACCGCTGAACAATCCAGAACCGCCATGGCAAAGCACCGCTGAACAGTCCAGAGACCGCCATGTCAAAGCACTGCTGAACAGTCCAGAGACCGCCATGGCAAAGCACCGCTGAACAGTCCAGAGACCGCCATGGCAAAGCACCGCTGAACAGTCCAGAGACCGCCATGGCAAAGCACCGCTGAACAGGGCAAAGACCGCCATGGCAAAGCACCGCTGAACAGTCCAGAGACCACCATGGCAAAGCACTGCTGAACAGTCCAGAACCGCCATGGCAAAGCACCGCTGAACAGTCCAGAAACGCCATGTCAAAGCACCGCTGAACAGGGCAAAGAAAGCCATGTCAAAGCACCGCTGAACAGTCCAGAACCGCCATGTCAAAGCACCGCTGAACAGGGCAAAGACCGCCATGTCAAAGCACCTCTGAACAGGGCAAAGACCACCATGGCAAAGCACCACTGAACAGTCCAGAACCGCCATGGCAAAGCACAGCTGAACAGTCCAGAGACCGCCATGTCAAAGCACTGCTGAACAGTCCAGAGACCGCCATGGCAAAGCACCGCTGAACAGTCCAGGGACCGCCATGGCAAAGCACCGCTGAACAGGGCAAATACTGCCATGGCAAAGCACCGCTGAACAGGGCAATGCACTGGGTAGGAATGAATGGCCCACCACATCAGGCATCCTTATCCCATGTGCAGCTGGGACAGTGACAGGACACTACCTTTCACGGGGAGACTCATCCAGTCTAGGCACCAGTCACCACCCAGTACCAGTATGGACCTGCATCGACTTGAGAGACTGTGGCTTTGCCCTCCCCAGGATGTAACAGTGGGCAACCCACCCACTTGTGAGACTTGAGGGACTGTGGCTTTGCACTCCCCAGTATGGAACAGTGGGCAAGCCACCCACTGTAGAGACTTGAGAGACTGTGGCTTTGCACTCCCCAGGATGTAACAGTGGGAAACCCACCCACTGTAGAGACTTGAGAGACTGTGGGGTTGCACTCCCCAGGATGTAATAGTGGGCAACCCACTCACTGTAGAGACTTGAGAGACTGTGGCTTTGCACTCCCCAGGATGTAACAGTGGGCAACCCACCCACTTGTGAGACTTGAGAGACTGTGGCTTTGCACTCCCCAGGATGGCACAGTGAGCAACCCACCCACTGTAGAGACTTGAGAGACTGTGGCTTTGCACTCCCCAGGATGGAACAGTGGGCAAGCCACCCACTGTAGAGACTTGAGAGACTGTGGCTTTGCACTCCCCAGGATGTAACAGTGGGCAACCCACCCACTGTAGAGACTTGAGAGACTGTGGCTTTGCACTCCCCAGGATGTAACAGTGGGCAACCCACCCACTTGTGAGACTTGAGAGACTCTGGCTTTGCACTCCCCAGGGTGGAACAGTGGGCAAGCCACCCACTGTAGAGACTTGAGAGACTGTGGCTTCGCACTCCCCAGGATGTAACAGTGGGCAACCCACCCACTGTAGAGACTTGAGAGACTGTGGGTTTGCACTCCCCAGGATGTAACAGTGGGCAACCCACCCACTGTAGAGACTTGAGAGACTGTGGCTTTGCACACCCCAGGATGTAACAGTGGGCAACCCACCCACTTGTGAGACTTGAGAGACTGTGGCTTTGCTCTCCCCAGGATGGCACAGTGGGCAACCCACCCACTGTAGAGACTTGAGAGACTGTGGCTTTGCACTCCCCAGGATGGAACAGTGGGCAAGCCACCCACTGTAGAGACTTGAGAGACTATGGCTTTGCACTCCCTAGGATGAAACAGTGGGCAACCCACCCACTGTAGAGACTTGAGAGACTGTGGCTTTGCACTCCCCAGGATACATCAATGGGCATGGAGCCCCGTCATGGATCTGGCTTTGCCTTCATCTGGCTGAGGTGCCCTCCCCTTCCCTTCCCCCTGAGGTGCCTGTAGTGTTTCTATCTGATGCCCCGGCAGTGTTCTCTTGGATTTTGGTCTCGCCCATGCATTTTTGGACTGTTTTTGCACGGACATTGTTGTGTACATATCTGCAATACTTATCGGATTATTTATGTAAATATGAGTGATTTTGGAATATATATATTTATATATTTTTGTATGACATGTATATTGGCACATTATAATGTTTCCCCGAAATTCGCATTGTCTTTGCATACTTCCGGGGGGATTGTGGGTTGTTACTGTTCTTTTTGTGACTGCATTGGTGTGTATGTTGTACTATGCAAAGGTGGGGGTGGGGCTGTTTGGTGGGTGTCCCCCTAACTTTTGCCTCCCCCCTCCCTCGTGTCGTAGGTGCAGTACTCACCGGTATCTTCTGCGCCTACGTCGCTGTTGGTCGTGAAGGAGCAGAAAGAGAAGGGCAGGGAGTATTTGGAGTTTCCGGCTCCATGGAGTCGTCGTTCCTCGTGGGATGTGTAGAAGGTGAGCGTTTTCCCATAGCAAAAGCTGTTTCCGCCGTGTTTTTATCCACGGTGAATCCACCCCGGAAAAGGTGGCGGATTGGCCTGTTGTGATACTGTGGGCGGTACACTGTCTCCCGCCTGTCTGTTGGCGGTGACCGCCGCGCTGCTTGTCTGTACCGCTGTGGCGGGCAGTGTGTTAAAGTGGCTGTCTTTGTTGGCGGTTTCCGCCAGGGTCATAATTCCCTTTTTTTGTCCATCTGACTGTTTGCGGTATTACCGCATCTTTAACACCGTCCGCCAGGGTTGTAATGACCACCTATGTGTGATGCATTGCTAAATGCACTAAAACCATTCTGTTACATTTGAGTCAGAAAGGGAAAACGCTTAGATTGCAAATATTAAATATGTGATGCATCTGACTACAGCACAGCTTTGCCCCACACAAACCTTAATAAATCAATGCATTTTTGAAGATGAGACATTTTTTAAACATGTCTTACTGCTTGCGCCGGACTTGCATCACACTACACAACCCAAGGCTAACGCCAGCCTCTCTTAAATATGCCCCACTGTCTGCTATTGTTTGCAGATAGGGTTTTGCGTCAAACAGCATGGGTGGTTGCATGGGATCGCCCATGTGGCATCCATGTAACACCCCCTTGATACTAAGTAATGCAAAGCAGGGCTTCACACTGCTTTGCATTACTGTTAGGCTACTTACCAGCGTAAAACAAGTTTTGCACTGGAAAGTAAATTAGAAAAAATCTTTTTGCACTGGTTTGCTGTCACTTTTGTAAATCTACCCCTTGGAATAAATGCCTTTTTATAGAAACTTTACAACTAAGTGCCTCTTGAAAATATGTTCCTAATGATGAACCATCCATGACTACACTTTCTTCTACCACACTGGAAATTACTGCAAATCGTCATAATCTCTTGGACATAAACCATCTTTAAGTCAGGCATGAGAATGCAATCTCGAGCTTCTCTTGCAAACCAAAGATGGCATGCATGAGTGAGAAAGAACTTTGGGGGTCATTCTGACCTCGGCGGTAAAAGGCTCTTACCGCCGGTCAGAAGACCGCCATTCTACCTCCGCGGCCGCGGTAAACCGCCACGGTCATTCTGACCCACAACTGGCAAACCGCCAAAAACCCGACATCCACGGAAGGCCGCCTCATCAGCGGTCAGCGATAAACTGGAGATGACCAAACCTCCACCGTCCCGCCAACACAAACACGCCCATGCCATTACGACCCACGAATCCACGCGGTATTCCATTGGCGGTACACACCGCCGCGCTCAAAATACACACACCCATACAAAACACAGCCACATTGGACAATTCAAAATACACACACCTGAGACACATACACACAACACTCCCACACACCCATCACCATATAAAACACACACCCACATCACCCACAAACCCCCCCAAATCGAAATTCAGAGACAAGGCGCAATACACAGAGAGAGAGCACAGGGAACGCAAACCACAACACACACAGGAACCCAACATCATCACCCACACCACATCTACGCACACATCACCACACACCACCACTCACATCACCACAAACACCACCCCACAACTCATCCACACCACCCCATGGCACCCCAAAGACACCCCAAGTTCTCGGACCAAGAACTCAGGGTCATGGTGGAGGAAATAATTAGGGTAGAGCCCCAGCTCTTCGGCACACAGGTGCAGCACACCACAATAGCCAGGAAGGCGGAGCTATGGCAAAGGATCGTCAACAGGGTCAACGCTGTGGGACAGCATCCCAGAAATCGGGAAGACATCCGAAAGCGCTGGAACGACCTACGGGGGAAGGTGCGGTCGATGGTGTCAAGACACAACATCGCTGTGCAGAAGACTGGTGGCGGACCCCCACCCACTCCACCCGAATTCACAGCATGGGAGCAAGAGGTCTTGAACATCCTGCATCCTGAGGGCCTCGCTGGAGTAGGCGGAGGAATGGACTCTGGTAAGTCTAATCTCAACTACTTCACCGCCCCCAACCACCAGCATGCCAACCCACACCCCCACCCTCACCCCCAACCCCCCAGCACACATCCTCCCTGCCAATGTCTCACCAGCACAACCCACCCAACACAACACCAATCCCTGAATGCCAACACAAACCACGGACACCCATCACCTAAGCATGACCACTGCACATACCCATCCCCCCCCACAAACCACCCTCACAACTCCTCCCACAAGGGAATGCCAGCACTGGGGGACAAGGGCACCCACAAATCGCACGCCATGGCACACACAGAAGCAATAACCATACTCTTTTACCCCTGCAGGGCCCGAACGCCAACACACCGGCCAGGAGGGTCCAGATTTGTCCATCCCGCCCCCAGAACAGGCCCCCAGTGATGACAGCAGCTCTGTCGACCTAGAACCTGATGACCAGCCCGGACCATCGGGGACCTCTGGACAGTCGGTTCCCCACACACAGACACAGGGCACAGCAGACCCAACCCCCTCTGGGAAGACCAGCACAGCTCCCACCCAGCGGGCCCATGCCTCTGTCTCCAGGACGCGTCAATCAGCGGTGTGTCCGCCACTACAGGGCACCCAGGCTGACCCACCACCCCATCAACAACAGGGTCCTGGGGGCAGTGGTAGTGGGCACACCGTCCAGGGGACAGAGGCCCGGGGAAACAGGGGAACTGGGAGGGCTGCTGTGCGAGAGGGGGGGGACCGGCCCAGGGAACCCACTCTCCAAGAGGCCCTCACCACCATCATGGGAGCATACCACCACTCCCAGGAGACGATGGCGACGGTACTGGCCAGGTTCCAGGAGATCCAGGCACAGCAGGAGGAACGGTACATGGGGTTCAGAGACGAACTCAGGAACATCGGTTCCGCAATGGGGACTATCGTCCTGGCCCTCAACCAGATAGTCACCACATTGCGGGACCATGTGGCACCCCAAAGGGCCCCTATCACTAGCCCGGACCACGAACAGCCTACCACCTCCGCCGGCGCTAGTGGACAGGAGGCCCCCACACAACGACAGGCCACCAGAACCCCACCTCCTGCTGAAGATCAACCACCCCGCAAGCGGAACCTGAGATCACACAAGAAGACAGAGTAGGATGCCAAGACCCCCGCCAGCATAAGATACCCCCTGATGTCATCCCACTGTCCCACATTGTCACCCTGTTAAACCTTAAACAGCCCCTGCTCCATCCTTCCACAGGCATATGGACAATGCACCTGTGAGAACTGGACTCTGCCATGGACATTACTCCACCCCCACCCATCACCGTTTTACTATCATGGACCTATATGCAGCACTTAAAATAAATCACCAATTGCACTTCAAAAATCAGGAGTCTGCTTGTATTCTTAACAAATGTATTACACATAACGGTGCAATAATGTTCAGTTACATTGTGATGACAACATACCAATGTCAATAAGCATTAGTCCATGGGCAAACAAAGCAGAAGTCACGCTGTGGGTCATACAGCTCTGAAAAGGGAAGGGAAAGTCAAAAATCAGTTAAAAGGAACTGGGGGGAAACACAGAAAGTAGAGATGCAGGAGGCCAGAAGTAAATGTAAAATGGTGTGGGTGATTCTTACCTGTGTGCTACTGAAAATACTGTTGTATAACTGTCCCTGTTGTCCGTGTCGTCCCCGTCGTCTTCCTCCTCTTCACTCTCCACAGGCTCCACAGCTGCTACAACACCACCATCTGGACCATCCTCCTGCAGGAAAGGCACCTGGCGTCGCAATGCAAGATTGTGAAGCATACAGCAGGCCACGATGATATGACACACCTTCTTTGGTGAGTACACTGGGGATCCACCTGTCATATGCAGGCACCTAAACCTGGCCTTCAGGACCCCGAAGGTCCGTTCTATAATCCTCCTAGTTCGCCCATGTGCCTCATTGTACCGTTCCTCTGCCCTGGTCTGGGGATTCCTCACTGGGGTCAATAGCCAAGGCAGGTTGGGGTAACCAGAGTCACCTATTAGCCACACACGGTGTCTCTGTAGCTGTTCCATCACATAAGGGATGCTGCTATTTCGCATGACATACGCGTCATGCACTGACCCAGGGAACTTGGCATTTAGATGGGAGATGTACTGGTCAGCCAAACAGACCACCTGGACATTCATCGAATGGTAATTTTTTCTATTTCTGTACACCTGCTCATTGTCTTTTGGGGGTACTAAAGCCACATGGGTCCCATCAATGGCACCAATGATGTTGGGGATATGTCCAAGGGCATAGAAATCACCCTTCACAGTGGCCAAATCACCCCCTCAGGGAAAACAATGTAGCTCCGCATGTATTTCATCAGGGCAGACAACACTCTGGACAAAACCTTAGAAAACATAGGCTGAGACATCCCTGATGACATGGCCACTGTTGTCTGAAAAGACCCACTTGCCAAAAAATGGAGTACTGACAGAAGCTGCACCAGAGGGGGAATTCCTGTGGGTTGGCGGATGGGGGACATCAGGTCTGGCTCCAGCTGGGCACACAGTTCATGTATAGTGGCTCGGTCAAGTCGGTATCGAAGTATAATATGTCGTTCTTCCATTGTCGACAGGTCCACCAGTGGTCGGTACACCGGAGGATTCATCCTTCTCCTCGCAAGTCCCAGCGGACGGTGCCTAGGAAGGACAACATGGAGTACAGAGTCAAGCAACCCACAGGTACGTTCACCCAGCTTGCACAGTACACGAATCGCTATGTATTGAAAGGCTTGTATGAGTGGCAATGCAAGGCCTAGGCCTGTGTGACGCAGTAGTAATTAAGCCATGTGGGCCCTTGTAATGGCGGCTGCCTGACCTGAGAAGTGTGACAGTGGGATGTGAGGTCAACGCGCTGGCGTGGCACACCGTGGCGGTAGGCGGTCGAAGACCGCAGTGCGAAGGCGCATTGGTTAACATTGCACCCTATGGGTCTCAGGAGCCAATGACGATGTGCGCCGGCGGTCGCGGTACGCACCGCGGTGGTACGCACCGCCGCGGGCGTGACCGCCATTTTCTATCTGCTTAATCACTCGAGACCTGATCATCCACAGGAGAGGACCTATACTGCAAGTGCTGCTGTGACCTCGGTCTGGAAGAGACAATGGCTGCTGTGACTTGGGAAAGGGCCCCTGCCTTCACTTCAGAAGAGTTGGAGAAACTTGTGGATGGGGTGCTGCCCCAGTATGCGCTACTCTACGGTCCTCCAGACCAACAGGTAAGTACACTGGGTGCACGTTGAATGGGCTATGCCTGGGTTGTGTATGGTGGATGTAAGATGGTGGGGTGGGGAGCGAATGAGGAGTGCAAGGCACGACAGATGAGAGCATGTGCCACATGGCAGGGTTGGGGAGGGGGGGGCAATCACATCTAACATGCAGAAAAATGTTGAAATTTCCTTTCCCACCCTGTACATGTCAAATAGGTCAGCACCCATCAGAAAGTCGACATTTGGCGTGCCATCGCCAAGAAAGTCTGGGCCCTGGGGGTCCACAACAGACGGGGCACCCACTGCCGAAAGAGGTGGGAGGACATCCGCCGCGGGACCAGGAAGACCGCCGAGTCACTGCTGGGGATGGCCTCCCAACGTAGGATGGGTGCCAGTCGTACCTTGACCCCCCTGATGTCCCGGATCCTGGCGGTGGCCTACCCCGATTTGGATGGGCGCGTGAGGACATCACAGCAGACACAAGGGGGTGAGTACCAGCACATTCTGCTATCTTTACGCGCAGTGGAGGTGTCTGGGTGGGGGAGGAGGGCTGTGGGTGACATTAGGCCAGGGCGCTTTCTGTAGTGTAGTCCCCTCCTTTAGGCATGGCCCTGTGCCCCCGCCCCCCACCTCTGTAGGGTGCCAAGTACAGCAATCCATGGTCCAGCATCACCCATGTGTGCATTTGTTGTCCATAGACCTGTAGGCTTAGTCACAAGTACTGAGTAGTGTACCCCGTTTGCGCGGCGTAGTGCTGGAGGCTCCTGTGTCTGTCCTCTCCGACAACGGTGTTGACAATGCATGCACTCAACCTGTCATTATTTCTCCCCCCACCCTTTTTCTTTATCTTCTTGTGCATGTGTGCATTAGCATCATCAGGCGGAGGAGAATTGGCATCGGAGCACGAGGGAGCTGCAACTCACAAGGCCCCGGTGGGCCATGCTACAGACACCGAGGTCACCAGTGATACGGAGGGCGAGGGGAGCTCCACAACGGGGACCCGTGGTGACACCAGCGACACTGACACGTCCTCGGAAGGGAGCTCCCTAGCGGTGGCGGCAACATCCGTGCCCCCCGCCTCAAAAGGTACAGCCGCCACCCAGCGCACCAGCTCCGCCCTCCCAGCAGCCCCTCAGCCTTCGCTCCGTGCCCGCTCTCCCAAGAAGGCGGGCATCTCCTTCACCCCAGGCACCTCAGGCCCTGCCCCAGTTACCCCTGCTGCCCTCAGTGAGGAGGTCATTGACCTCCTACAGACCATCATTGTTGGGCAGTCTACCCTTTTGAATGCCATCCAGGGGGTAGAGAGGGAGGTGCATCGGAGCAATGCATACCTGGAGGGCATTCATTCGGGTCAGGCTGCCCATCAACGATCGTTCAATGCTCTGGCCTCAGCACTGACGGCAGCCATTGTCCCTGTTTCCAGCCTCCCTCTTCTAACTGCCTCCACCGTCTCCCAGTCTCCTGTTCCTCAGCCTATCCCATCCACACCATCAGACCAGCCTGCACACACCTCAACACCCAAGGGCAGCTCATCCAGACATAAGCACCACAGATCCCACAAGCATTCACCCAAGCAACATCCAGATGCAGCCATGGCAACAGTCACTACCACCTCTGTGTCCCCCTCCTCCTTGTCTCCCTCCTCCCTCCCTGTGACGTCTCCACTCACACCTGCATGCACACCACCATCAGCCAGTACTTCCATCACCACCACACCCTCCAGTACAGTCCGCACACGTGCAGTCACCACCCCCACTGCCATTTACACGTCCCCTGTGTCCTCTCCCACTGTGTTTGTCACCCCCTCTTCCAAAACACACAAACGCAGGCAGCCACCCACACAACAGCCAACCACCACACGACAGCCTACGTCACAAGCACCTGCACCCATAGACAGCACACCTGACTCTCCTACAACCACATCCTCTCCCTCCACTCCCATACCCACTGCACCTACCCTTCCCATTGCTCCTAAAAAACTTTTCCTCTCCAAACTTGACCTCTTTGCACCACCTGACCCACCCCCTCCATCTGGTAAGAGTCCAAAGAGCACCTCAGCCACCACCAGCCCTGCATGAAGTCTGACCATTGTGCAAGGGTTTTGGAGTCCACCCTTTCCCAGCACAGATACATCGGCCAGCAGCAAGGGGACAGCCAGCCCCCCCCCTGGAAAGAGAACCCGTAAAACCAAGGCCCGCCGTGAGAAGGCTGACACGGCTGCCCCCAAGGAGCAAAGTCGTGGCCCGTCACCTGCCACAACATCAAGGGGAGGCAAGGGCCAGAGAGCCTCATCGAAGGAGGGCAAGGGCAGCAGGGCGGAGAAGTCAGCCAGCAGGGGCGCGGACCAGGAGGGCCCCACAAGCCCCATCCCGGGTGTGACGGAGGACACCCACGGGCCCAGGACTCCGTCACAGGAGGGTCCAGCAACTGCACGGTCGGAGGGCGACTAAGCAGGGAGTCCTGGCCAGGTCTGGCTCCCTTGATAGACAAGAAAGGCACCGCTGAACAGGGCCCCGCCGTGAAGACAGGCACCGCTGAACAGGGCCCCGCCGTGAAGACAGGCACCGCTGAACAGGGCCCCGCCGTGAAGAAAGGCACCGCTGAACAGGGCCCCGCCGTGAAGACAGGCACCGCTGAACAGGGCCCCGCCGTGAAGACAGGCACCGCTGAACAGGTCCCCGCCGTGAAGAAAGGCACCGCTGAACAGGGCCCCGCCGTGAAGACAGGCACCGCTGAACAGGGCCCCGCCGTGAAGACAGGCACCGCTGAACAGGGCCCCGCCGTGAAGAAAGGCACCGCTGAACAGGGCCCCGCCGTGAAGACAGGCACCGCTGAACAGGGCCCCGCCGTGAAGACAGGCACCGCTGAACAGGACCCTGCCGTGAAGACAGGCACCGCTGAACAGGGCCCCGCCGTGAAGACAGGCACCGCTGAACAGGGCCCCGCCGTGAAGAAAGGCACCGCTGAACAGGGCCCCGCCGTGAAGACAGGCACCGCTGAACAGGGCCCCGCCGTGAAGACAGGCACCGCTGAACAGGGCCCCGCCGAGAAGAAAGGCACCGCTGAACAGGGCCCCGCCGTGAAGACAGGCACCGCTGAACAGGGCCCCGCCGTGAAGACAGGCACCGCTGAACAGGGCCCCGCCGTCTCAAGCACCGCTCCGCTGGGCCCTTCCTGTCAAGCACCGCTCCGCTGGGCCCTTCCTGTCAAGCACCGCTCCGCTGGGCCCCGCCGTCTCAAGCACCGCTCCGCTGGGCCCTTCCTGTCAAGCACCGCTCCGCTGGGCCCCGCCGTCTCAAGCACCGCTCCGCTGGGCCCTTCCTGTCAAGCACCGCTCCGCTGGGCCCTTCCTGTCAAGCACCGCTCCGCTGGGCCCTTCCTGTCAAGCACCGCTCCGCTGGGCCCCGCCGTCTCAAGCACCGCTCCGCTGGGCCCTTCCTGTCAAGCTCCACTGGCCCATTGACAGTGCCGGTTCTGTGTCGAGCTAGTGTTCACGCTGCACTCTGGGCACCCTGCCTCCTCCATGACCAGTGGAGTCTGTAATCCACCTGATGGACTGTGGCTTTGCACTCCCCAGGATGGCACAGTGGGCAACCCACCCACTGTAGAGACTTGAGAGACTGTGGCTTTGCACTGCCCAGGATGGCACAGTGGGCATGGTGGCCCCTTCGTGGTTCTGGCGTCGTGGACTCCTGTGGCTGAGGTGCCCCCCCTGCCCTTCCCCCTGAGGTGCCTGTAGTTTTGTCATCTGATGCCCCAGCAGTGTTCTCTCCAACGGACTCAGGTCTCCTGTGTGGGCTTTGCCCATGTGTTTGGTAGACATTGGCCCACGGACTGTGGATATTTGACACACTGAGCAGGACTTATTGACTATGTACATAGCTTTCGCACTGTTCATGATTTTTGCTTTGATATTTCATAACGATAATTTTCCATGACTTCAATGAACCTAATTTATACATAAATTTAAATTAACATTTTTATTATGTCTTTGCATTTTTCAGGGGGGTTTCGGGGGTGTCACTCAGTTGTTGCTCTGCATTGGTATGTTGATAGATGAGGGGGGGGCGTATGTGTGTGCCCGTAACCTTTCGTCCTCCCTCCTCCCCTGTGTCGTAGGTGCAGTACTCACCGTTGTCTTCTGCGCCGGAGTTCGTACTCGTGGTAGATGAGCAGGTAGACATGAGCTGGTAGGATGTTTAATTCGGGTTCCATGCTGTCCTCCGTCCTCGTGGAGTGTATAGAGGTGAGCGTTTTCCCGTTCGTAGTCTGTTTCCGCCGTGTTTTTATCGGCGGGGCTCCCGCCCCGGAAAAGGTGGCGGATTGGTGAGTTGTGATACTGTGGGCGGTACATTGTCTGCCGCCTGCCTGTTGGCGGTGACCGCCGCGCTGTTTGTCTGTCCTGCCGTGGCGGTCGGAGTGTTAAAGTGGCGGGCTGTGTTGGCTGTTCCCGCCAGGGTCAGAATTCCATTTTTTTGACCACCTGCCTGTTGGCGAGTTGGCTGCCGCTTTATCACCGACCGCCAGGGTTGGAATGACCGCCTTTGGCTCTTGTCATTTAGATGTTAAATGTCTCAGGTTAAATTACTCACTACAATTTGAGGTATCTTTGATTATACCTTTATAAAATGACTGATTCACTGTTTTGTCTCACCTTATTAAAACAATCTTTGGAAAAGCCATCATGTTGTCCCATAAATAAAGTCCTACATTGCCATGCCTAAGTGCCAAACTAAGTTCAACACAACAACTTGCCATGCAAAAAGCATTAGATGTTGTTTGACAAAAACCTATATAGACATCCATGTGCCATATTGGAAATTGATTACATGTACAAAGCAAATAGCCATACTAAATTAAGTAAAGAAATCAAAGGGCTTGCTAATGTCATGTAGGCAAGCAAGGACACCACAGGTGACAAAAAGACAAATATATGTGTGAATTTCAAACATGTTGGCACTGTCACTATCTATATAGTGCTGAATGTATGCAAGAGATTCTGATCATAAGTTTGCAAATTTGCAGACATAGTGAGTGCAAACACAGAGCGGGAAAAACATTTCAAAGTACTTATCGTAGTAACCTACTGCCTAAACATGAAAATCAGCATGTAGAATTGTCCTATGTCTTAGAATATGGACAACATTTTAAATGACATATAGAATTTGAAGATCTATGTGTAAATCAATGGTCAACAGTACCTAACACATATCTGTTAAAAGTGAATGAAATGTGATTGAGTTTGCCAGCATACAAAACACACATGGTCAGTTGGTTTTTCCACTTTTTAGGTGACCAAGGATATGGGTTGCAGCTGTGGCCCAAGACCCCAGTTAACAGTCCTCAGATGCAGGCTAAAAAACTATTTAACGCTGCTCTGACCAAGACAAGGAGCTTTGGGGTCCTCAAGTCCGAGTTCCGCTGCATGGACATGTCAGGGGGAAGGCTATTTTGCTGGCACTATCTGTCTTAAATTAACCTTGTGTGTGTAATATTGCATAAGTTATCTGTTTAAAAACAAATTTGCTGTGGGACTATGAGCCACAAAATCCAGAGTAACTGGAAGAGGATGCAGACAATGATAGAGTCATACAGCACACAATGGCAGGTCAGCAGAGATGGGACCAAATAATGGCAAACGTTTTTGCTTACTCAATAGTAATTGATGGCAATACTGGCAGAAAATATGTCAACTTACCATACAATATCTAATTATTTGGAAGTCATACATAGTGGTGTGTATGTGTGAATGGCAGTCTACAAATCTAGTCACTCACTTCTTCTCAAGCCTCAACATGTATGAATCATGTTGTCTGAGCTGTTGATTAAAATGGGGCCATACCTCCAAATAAGAAAATTTCTATGGAGTAAGCCAATGAGATGCAGTGCACTGCATGAAACAGACAGGGCAGGATTGCCACATATCTAGATAGATGTGAGCCATTCCTGTGCTCACCTTAATCAGTGAAGTGCATTGCGACAAACTGCCTTGCTGTGTTCTGCAGCATCAAATTGTGTTTCATATGGTACTCAGTATATGATGGATCACAAATCACCCAAAGTGTCAGTCCCGGAGGCAAACTCCTAATTATAGTGTGTCTCACAGATGGGCTAGCATGCAGAATGGCAGCACCTTCCAGGCGCATATGTCACAGCAGATACCATCACAGAGCATGAGTGACAGCTGTCATGGTCTCAGGTGTAGGTGTCAAAATGTCATTTGTAAAGAAAATCCAGTGTAAGACAATGCCAGACTAATTGGTGCCTTGCTATACCTTGCCAATGGGGGCTGTTCTATGGGTTGTGCATGGTTGATTACATTAAACACACATGGATTTTCAAGCATTTCCAGATTTAACATACGTGATAGACCAGGGAATGCTCCAAAAATGCTACACCTCCTCAGGTGATGGGTAAGGAGGATATCTATGTTTAATTTCCTTTTATTGTAAACTTTCAATGTGGGCTGCATAGGGCAAGACATGCAGACATCTGAAAATGCCTCAGGCAATTGTTTTTGTGCAGGAAGGTGCTCCTTCCAGTACAAAACAATACAAACCTGCTTACAAGGCATGCACCTTTGCACCATGTTGTAAGGTTGCATGCATTGCCGCTAGTCAGCACTTTGTGCGCCAGTGCTATGAAAAGTCTGATGTGGCCCCTACAATGTTACATATTATGTATACATGTGCTTTCCCATTGCAGGTCACCCTTGTAATAGTGCAAGGAGGCCTGAGATGATGCTGGTCAGCAGTACTTAAAACATTATGGGGGTTATTCTAACTTTGGAGGAGTGTTAATCCGTCCCAAAAGTGACGGTAAAGTGACGGATATACCACCAGCCGTATTACGAGTTCCATAGGATATAATGGACTCGTAATACGGCTGGTGGTAAATCCGTCACTTTTCCGTCACTTTTGGGACGGATTAACACCTCCTCCAAAGTTAGAATAACCCCCTATATGCTTGATGCATGAGTCAGGCATGTGATGTTAGATACCACTGACATTCAACATCCAGCCAGCTCAGCCCTTCAAGGCGACTAGCTGCATACCAACTTCATACAATGTATACATATGTGTCAAATATTGAATTTTTGAACTACACTTGGATGTCATATTATTTATTGTAGAATTCTGAGCATCTGTAGTTGCCCGATTTACAATGCAATGTCTAAATCTTGGACTTGCCGGTGAACATGTCTCATTCACCTGGGGAGAAGTGGACAGCTTCCGGGATCTAATTGCAACCAGTAAGTATAATTAGTACATGTTGTAGCTCGTGACATCTGTGTGTATGATCCATAATAGTTGTTACATTGTGATGTGCATAGGGAAGTATTCATCACCTGCCGCCAAATTATAGTAATTGTGCCAACACAACAGAATATGTCCACGGAATCATTCAAAATTAACAAGGAGGCACTTAAATGTTTTAGGGACTCATACCTGTCCCTGTACCTGTGACAATTCTAAAGCCAAATTGTGAAAACATGGAGGACAGTGTCAGTAGGGTAGCCATCACATTTCAACCATTTCACCAATGATAGATCCTGGGAAGGTGGCTGTGACATACCTAAGTATATCCCATGATGATTTTGACCCATGAAAGGATACAAATGACATCTCAACATGTGTTCATGTAAGGGTGTTGGTAATTTTTGCTTAGGATGGATAAAACATAATTTTGCTAAATTAACCTAAGGTATGACTGTTGTAATCCTGCCTAAGAGGTGCCTGAACCTCCCTCAGATACGTCCATGTCACACCTATGTGAAATGGAGTGACAGAGGAAAAATTTCACTGATGCCCTGGAGGCTGCAGGGATGTAGACCTGCTACACTATGGATCCATGGTGATGTGCAAATAATTACCAGACTGCCTTGCATGGTGGGGACTATTTATGAGCCAGTTTGCATTTCTCTTGCACCACCTTATATGTGATTTATGAACACACATAATGCCACTTTGCATGGCTCTGAGTGGATCCATAAATCTGGAATAAGGCAATGCAGTGAAAATAAATGCCTTGCCTTACTCTGCCCTGGGAAGGCATTGCATGGGCATTGAGTGGGTGTGCCCAAGCAACTACTATGGTTTTTTAGACATTCCCAGTTTTACCTGAACTGGTAGACCTGGGAATAGGCCAAAAAGATATGCCTTCTCAGATGAGGTGTAATGAAGGGAAATATATTTATTTCTCCTTGTTACTTACTCTTTCTATGTGTGCTACATTCTGCAGCACATATAGAAAGAGGAAAATCCATCTTAGGAATGTTTTTGTACAGGAAGGTGTCCCTTTATGCACAAAAACAATTCTGCATAGAGATGTGGCCAAAATGGCGGTGGAGTGAGATGTGTTTCTCGATCCTACATCACCCGGGCCCACCATTGCAACATCAAGCAGCATCCCGAGCCCCAACCGACTTAACTACCCCCCCCCCCTTTCTGCCTGCTAAATAGGACCAAGGCGGGGAGGGGACTCGCTGTACAGGCTGCTGAAGCCGATCCGCTTGGTGGCGAAGGGTGAGGCTGTGATCCAGATCCACCTAAAATGGTGCACACCTGATGTTGGAGGATTGCTCCATGGAGGCTTCCTCAACATAGGCTGCCGCATGAATGTTCCGGGCCCCTGATGCTGCTGACGGCCCGGCTCCTCTCCCCAAGGGTGAAGCAGCCCACCTGGATGCCTCAGGCCTCTCGACAAGGGCTGTTGGCCCTTGGGCCAGCTCCACAGGGGAAGTTGCTGCAGTCCACAGCGGATACCAGGGCGCCAGGCTCCTTGGGCCCAGAGGGGCGGATTGGTGAGTGCACGGCCTTTGCGGGTCCTGGGTGATTCCCTGCTAGCAGTGTTCTGGAGCCTTGACATCGGTCCCATTGTGATAGGACTACTGGTGCAGCACTCCCTGGGGGCTCCCATACCCCGACACGGAGCAAAGTTGAGACAGCAGCACCCCACCTGGAGCCTGTGTAATCCTCGGTCTCATCCAGCCTGACTACCGGTTGATGCTTTGGGCAGTGCCCCATGGTCGCAACCTCGGGCTTAGCCATGTGCAGAGTTGGGGGTTGGAGTCTGATGACCGGTCTGGGACCCCCAGTCAAACAGCTCGCCCTGGACTTGCTTCGCAGCACCAATTGTTTGTGGCACGGCAGAGAGGGCATTGCATTATTTTGTATTTTAAAGAAGGAAAACTTACCTTGGACTCAGGACCGGCTCATCACTAGGCACTACTTGGCCTGTGCAGCGGCCCCATCGCAACGAGAGAGGCACGGCAGTGGGGGCGACCGCTGGGCCCACTGCAGCTAACCATTGTTTACTTGGGTGCCTTCAAGGGGGTTTTCACCAGACCAGACCAGCCCAACTGCCTATCCGACATCCCTCCTTTCACCCAACAGTGACACCCCCACACCTGGCAGCCTACATGGAGGATGACCCCTTCACTTACCTAAGGCAATGCAGGCAAAACACAGTGAATACAGCTCCTGGGATAATTTCTCTCGCTGCCTGCTTATACTGATGCCACCCACCCAGCAACACCTCCAAGAGGAAAACGCATGATCGCCGGAGGTTTGGGCCGAACCCCCCATATCCCTCATTCAACATGCTGGTGAGTGACTGGTGAAGGACCCAATAAGCAAAGATCCCCCTCAGTCACACTGTGATATGTAGCCACCTCTCCCTGATTAACTCCTCTCAATCTACCTGCTTAAAGCTGGTTGCATGGCCCGCCCCCTTGCCCTGAACAACACCGGTCTACAGCCAGGGGCCAGGACACAAGCTGGGTCTTGGTGGCACTTTTACTTCTTCTCCTAAGGAAATACACACACCAGACACAGCCTTCCTTACCCTTCTAAGCATGGCTACCTCAAAGCATAAGAAGGACCAATCTGTATGGGAGATGCTGACACATTCATCCCCAGCACATAACAAGAACATTGAACCCCCACCAACCCAGCCATGTCAGGATGACTCTGAAGGGTCCGCCGAGGCTGACCTGGCCAGGTCGCCAGAAGCTTTGTGACCTCCCTATTCAAGTCTTTGAAAACTGATCTACAGGACCTCAGAAGAGACCTCTCCCAGGAAATACGTGTCCTACACTCAGACATCACTACGATGGGGGAGAGAGTCTATGGTTTGGAGGACAATGAGATAGCACGAGACGAAGATGTGGAACTACTGTGCCAAGATATACTGTCCCTACATGAACAACAGGATCTCCTCCAAGCCCAGTCGGAGGACTTGGAGAACTGCTCCAGATGCAACAACATTCGCATTAGGGAGGTCCCCACTGGGGCCGAGGGAGTGGACATCAAAGAATACACCTCAGTCCTGTTCTGCTCAATTTTAGGCTAAGACGATGACAGAGACTTGCAACTGGATTGAGCACATAAAGTTGGCCACACCAGGAGCTCTGACTTCAAACCACTGGATTTTCTAGTGTGTATCCATAACTTTCAGATGAAAGAAGATATCTTCAGACTCGCGTGAGAAAGGCAACCTATGCGTTTTCAAGACGACATGTTGGGCCTCTTCCAAGACATCTCCCAGCAGACATTTCAGCGACGAAAGGAGTTCAAACCCATCACTGAATTGCTCCCATCCTGGGAACTATCACACGGTTTGGGTCACCCCTTTCAACTTATTTTCTGGTGGGAAAGTCAGCTACACCAAATAAAAACTCTTCAAGATGCCCGCCGAGTCCTGAAACTGACTGATGACCCACAAGATATGGATGCACAGCCTTTCTCAGTAAATCTCCTAAAAATCCCATGGGCTGGCAATCAATTGAGCTCTGAGGAGCACGCTCAAGAATGACGGTCCATTTTAGCCAGTCTGACCTCAGGCATCACTAAACAAGGTACGTAATAACCCACCCACAAGCCTAACAAGATACACAGCAAATGGGGCTCCCTTTTTGCCTTCATGTTCGGGCCCGAGTTCGCAGGGGAGATATTGACTATTTTTGTTCCATCTATTGACCTCCCCAATGCCATGGCCCACGGCCCAGTAATGGATTACATCCCTGTTTCAGGACTCTTAGATTTTACTGTTTACATGTTTAACTATGTTATTCTTGGTTTTGACTCCTCCACAATGCCAGATTTCACACTGCAGACCCCCGGAGTTCCACAGCCTATTAAGCCATGCATATCTCCTAAGGGAGCACTCTCTCCCCATTGTGACAGCCACACTGCTATGCATCTCCATCTTCATTGCCCATCAGGAACTTAAAATACTGAGCCTCAACATGCAGAGCCTTAACAACCCCACCAAATGAGCAGCCGTATTCTCTCTCTTGGAGCATTCAAATATCTTTTGGTGAGGTAGATGCAGACCATGAACAGGAGGATGACTGCAACTGAATGGGAGCAGGCCAGCATCTGTGAAATTTTGTTAAATTACTATGAGGCCCTGGAAAGGACTGCAAGTCAAATATGACTTGCTCCCTCTTCCTATGAACTTTCATTGTTTTTATATTATTTGTTATAGGTAAGGATAGTGATAGTTAGGCTTTAGTACCCTTTCACCATTGTGCAATGATGTCTGCATTGTAGTCTGGAATTTACTTGGTCATCATGTTACACATGCCTGACAAAGTCCATCTCATATTTTTTTTAACTGTATTTTATTGCTTTCAGCTAATGAAAACAAAAGAACCGTACAGTGCTTGATTAAAGCCACTAGCATGATGTTACCACAGATACATATGAAAAGAGGTCATCATTTCACTCTGTATATATCCATCACCTGATGAGAGAAATGTGATATTATACAAACATGATCAACGTGTTATTGTCAAATGAACCAAGGTGACAGGCCTAACCTTCTTGGAGGAGTACAAGGTCATCAGAAAGTAATCAAGAGTAGCTTTTCAATCTGCCCTTATCCCTCCCCCTCGGATAAACTTTCAGAGTTCTGGGCAGTATCCTCGAGCATTGGTCCAAAAGCTGTGTCCATAGTAGTATCTCATCAGCTGTTCTTTCGTCAATACGTGTCTCATATGTTGCTCCTCTGCTGCCCCCCACTTCAGCAGGTCTCTTCGCCAATGATCCATCAGGGGCACCATAATGCCCAACCAGCCAATTGCCACCTGGCATTTTCCCAAGAGGCAGGCCAGCTGCAGAAGTTTGTAGGGGATCTTTTGGCCTTTTGGCCAAACTACTACTCCCATCAAACAAGCCAAAGGTATCAAGGGGATTTGTATCCCAACAACATCCTCAACACATGGCACCACTTGTCCCTAGTATTCCTGAATGTTGGTGCACTCCCAAGCCAATTGTAGAAAGGTGGCTCCAACTTTACCACATCGTGCACACTTGGCACCTCCAGTGGGGTCTATTTTGTTCAGCTAGTACAAGGTGATGAAGGTGCAATGTAAAAAGTGAAAATGCAGCAACCCGAATCTCTTATTGCAGTACACTGTGCGCTCCAGGGAGGTCGAACTCAGACTGGCTGTCCCAGCTCCATCTCCCAGGTCCTCGTACTGCATACTGCTTGTGCTTGTGGTGCATGTCCCCTTTGAGGCTTTTATAGAGTGTGATGAGGTGTCACCCATAACCCCATCAGCCCATCCAGAGTCCTGGAGGCACGGGGCACTGCTGGAAATCCACACCGGAGTTCCCTTGCAACACTTTCCAACTTGGCATAGTATAAGAAGTGGGCTGTTCCTATCTCAAACATGTCCTGGGCCTCCTGTGAAAGGAGATAAAGGTCTCCCCTGGGTAAATATCTCCTGCGAGCTGACACTTCCTGCCCATCCACTGTTCCATTGACAGATTATCTTCTATCCCCCTTAAAGGAGCTAGATCTCACAAATGTAGATTACTGCTGAAGGGAGCTCTATGCAGGGTTTTCCAAACTACTTTCTCCCAAATCTGTGCAGTGAGTTTGACTACATACGGGACCGGCCAGTCTGATCTGCTCTCACTCCCCCACATCGGCAACCGGGGCAAATTATCTCCACCCATCAGAGTCCCCATCAGTCGTTTCTCCCAGTTATCTGAGTCCATAAACCACCTAGCTGCATGCTGCATGTGCTGCAAAGTATATAGAGGTAAGTCCAGGAAGGCCACTCCACCCTTCACCAAATCCCTTCTGAGTACTGCCAATGCCACCCTGCTGCTCTTTCCCGCTCATAGAAAAGAAATTAAAAGGCTGTCCAATCTGCGAAAGAACCAATCTCCAGTGGGAACAGGGAATTCAGAATCAGGTACAAACAGGGCGGCAGAAATAAAATTTCTGCTACCTGTTCCAAAATTTGAAGGAATGTTCGAGTCCCGACAGGACCCTATCCACATTACTGTTCTGGTGTTGAGCCTCTGTATGCATGACCCAGATTCCCAGGTATCTGAGCCTCTCCAGCTCCCAGCAAAAACCTACATCCGGCACACAACACAATTGCTGTCCAATTAGGGCATCCAGAGGGAATAATAGCAACTTGTGGGTGTGAGCCTTAAGACCAGAAACCTCACCAAAGGTAGACTTCATGTTCAACAGGAGCAGAACCGACTCCCCTGGGACTGCACATATACTAACACATCATCACATACAATGAAACCACATGTGTGGCATCTCCCATCTTAATCCCCAAGGGGGCCAGCTCCCCACGCAGCTGACGGGCCAAAAGTTTGATTGCCAGCACAAAGAGAAAGAGTGATAGGGGGCACCCGTGGCGCGTACTCCTGCCCACTGTCTATGATTCAGAGAGCTCACTCCCCACCCTAATACATACATTGGGTTATGTATATAGGAGCCGGATCCAGGTACAGAAATTGGGACCAAACCCTATGCCAAGCAATACGGCAATTTGGTATCCCCATTCCACTGTGTCAAATGCCTTTTCAAGGTCAAGGGAGACAAAAGCAGCCTCTGCTTCACTGATCAAGGCATTGTGCAGCACAGGAGGTAATCTACAGAGCTTAAGCATGATGCTGTGAGCCGACATAAAGCTGAACTGGTCCTTGTGTACAAGTATTGAATCACATGCTGTAGTCTGTTCCCTAGTATTTTAAAAGCACTTAAAGGTCCGTGTTGAGCATAGTAAGGGGCCTGTAGGAAGAAGGATCCTCTGGATCTCCCCCAGACTTCAACATCAAACAGATTATCTCCTCTTGCATGGTTGGTGGGAGTATTCCCTTTTCCTTCACCTCAATAAAGACTTCCAATAGTTGTTCCTTGAGACTAGCAAAGTAGGCCTGATAAAGCTTCACTAGGAACCCATTCTCTCCCGGGACCTTTGATCTATTGAGGGCCTTCAAGGCCTCAGCTAATTCATCTATGGAGAGGTCCTTTTCTACTAGGTCTTCATGTACAAGGTCTGAGTGCAACTACGGTAATCCAATTCTAGTCAGACATCCTGCCATTTCTTCCTCTGATCCTTGAAGGCCCGCCAGGTATCCCACTTTAAAGTGATCCAATAGGGCAGTCAAGATGTCCCCACGGCAAGTCCACAATTGACCTTGCACATTCCTAATACATAGGGTGTGGGGTACCTCATTTTCTTGACACAGGATTCAGGCTGAGAGCCTTCTAGATTTGTCACCCTCTATGAAAGAATTGTCTGTAGGATTTGAGCAAGGTTTTGTCTAGCATATTCCAGACTGACTGGAGCTCTCTGTTCACCCCTAGCATCTGTGAATATACCCTGCAGAAAACACCTCCTGTTGCTAGAGATCAGCTAGCTTCCCTGCCTTCACCTTAAGTTATGCTTTAGTCGCCACAGACCATCCCAATATAGTCTCTCCTAATTACTGCTTTAAGCGCCTCCCACTCAACCGCTCTGGTATTCATCGTTCCACAGTTAGTCAAGTGTTAAGCCTCCAGAGCCATCGCCAGTTTACCTCTGAAAGTGACATCCATGAGGACATCAGAGGGCATAGACCAGGACCTGAGCCCATTCAGTCTATCTCCCAAGTCAAAGTCAGGATTGTGGAGGAATGATCTGAAGGACCAGATGACCAGGAGAAACATGCATTGCTTACTTTTCAGCAATGTAGCATTGAGCAACTTTCTTACCCCAACAGTGGCATAACAGAACTTAATAAAATTCCATCCACCCCGGTTGTGCAGTCACCAAGGTGGGGAGGCAATACCAGGTCCCCCCTACAGAAAACTGTGTCTTTAAACTAATATCATTCCTGCTGGGTCACATTCACATTATATACTGCATTTGCAAATCAGCCATGGCGTGCTCCACCTTTAACTGAACAACGTGTAAAGAATTCGATCATTGATGTACCCCACTATGTGAAGGGAAAGAGAGGTGATGTCATTTGCCAGAGTCAATCTGCGTAGTTGACCCTTCTGTGTATGCATCCCCCCCAAGTGTCATTCTCAGTCCCAGGGTGCCAGGGCCATAGTTCCATTCCCCTGAATTTCTTCCCTGGCCGGGCTGTTTTCCTCAGGCTGCTGAGAGTCACTCAACGAAGGACTAATGGCATCTTCTGCATGAGGACCCCTCATAGTACACAATCCGGAGTCCTGGATCTCAAGGACCCCGATCTTCCCAGTGGCATTCTGTACCACACCTTCAACCAGTGCCACACATCCTCTGGATTGTCAAAGAAGTGAGACTTGCCTCTCGATAACACCTTTAACCTGACTGGATACAGTACCATATACTGGAGGCCCATTTTGCAAAGCTGAGCTTTTACCTCTAGGAATGTCTTACGGCCCCTTGCGCTTTATTGTTGTAGTCAGGGTACAGGG
Source organism: Pleurodeles waltl (assembly GCF_031143425.1). Lineage (NCBI taxonomy): Eukaryota > Metazoa > Chordata > Amphibia > Caudata > Salamandridae > Pleurodeles > Pleurodeles waltl. The sequence goes on from NC_090439.1 coordinate 567,997,225, forward strand.
AGATGCAATGATTCTCAAATCTGGTAGCATCAGTGTCTCTAGCCCTTTGCAGCATAGCGTCTCTGTCTTTGTAGTTCAAAATTTGTCACTGATGGCCCGCGGTGATGCCCCAGGGCGAGGCAGCGCGGCCAATGCCTGATGAACTCTCTTGATGGTGAACATGGTGCACAATCCCCTAGGTTTTAGGATGGTCTGGATCGAGGTTTCAACAAAGTTTTCAGTGGCTTTTTCTTCCACCTGTTCCAGAAGCCCCAGCAAGTGCACATTATTGCAGCGTGATCGCGCTTCTGCATCCTCAAAACGAGCCTCCAAGGCACTGGAATTAGACGTGATCGAGGCGATCTATTTTTTCAGCACAGCCACTTCGCACTGCAGTCCCACAATAGAACCTTTGGCCACCCGGACCTTATCTGAGACATGTATAGCTCAATGTTATTCTCCAGGGAGCCCACAGGAACAGACAGAGCCCGCAGTCCTCTGTAGTACCCCTCCATGGTTCTAACTGGGTCCCGTGCTCCAGTCTGTCTGGGTCACCTCCAAATGTGGTCCCTCCGGCTCAGCAGCCTCCAGTGCAGGCCAAGGTCTGTTCCCTGCTGGGGCATGGCCTTAGTAAAGTCCCCAAGCCTGTAGCAGTCCCAGGCCCCTCAAAGATGCAGTCTGCAGACTCCCTCAGCACCCTGATCAAAGGCTCTCCTCTCCAGTGAAACTAGAGCCAAGCTGGTGGCCCTGGGTCTGAGCAGGGGGGGACCCCACATCCCCTTTTAGCACTCGGGCATACAGGGAGGTTTCCCCCTCAATAATGCCTCCAGACCCCCTTGGCACTTGTAAATAGCAGCATGTCCTCTTGAGCCCCCATGACGTACCTGGATATCAGGAGGAAACGTTCCCAGGTTTTCCAATTCAAGTCCCCTACAGTTCCTGCTTCTTACAGCATGATGTGGCACCTGCTCAACAATTGGGCACAGCAGCAGCATTTCACCCCAACACTCCCACAACAAGGGATCTGCATTCCGCCTCTCAGCTCTCCTCCCGATCCAAAAGATGGCTCTGACAGGGGATGCTCCCCTCAAGTACTCACCCTCTGTCAACCAACTCTAGAATGGGAGGCCATGTCACAGTGTGTGCCTCTCTGGACCAGCGCAGGCCTCTAACACTCTCCCCACATGAGCAGGGGCTGCTCCTGGCTCTCGCAGCTCCCTCTACCAGCAGGGCAAACCTCCGGGGGCCACATGGCGTGTGCTGAACGCCACCACAATTGCTCGATCAAGGTTGGGGTGGTCACTTTTGCAGATGCCTAGGCATCGCCTTCCGTGGCCTCATGGCCCTCCTCACAGATGTTTCCTCGTACGCACCTGGGGATCCGTTAGTAGCCAAATCCCTAGTTTGCCAGCAGTGGAGCAGTGCAAATAATATGGACCACTGTTAGCTACAGGGTAGCAGATGATTCAAGGCAGTATTATGAAGAATAATTTGGGGTGAGCCGGGAGCCTCCTAGGACCATATCCTGTCAGACATCTTGTGTGGCCCTGCCCACCCAAGTCCATCTCACTTTGATTTCCAGGTGTGTTTTTTGTTCCATATCATGCAACTCACATATCCAAAGAAAACCCCAATTTATTTATGAATATATATCTCACATTTACCCCTCCCACGGGGAGTTGTAACATTTAGACAGAAACACTGGTATCCCACCAATGTAAAAATGGATGGTCAAGTGCTTACATATGTGGATGCACTCACACCCAAGACATGTGAGGCCTCTCTGTGGCAGAGTAATAGCAGATGTATATTTGATACGGGGTTCAATTACTCAACACTTATGTGTATAAACAGGGGAGACAAGTTGCACTTGCATGTCTAGGGCACCCACATTAACAGTATTACCTTGCCCTTGCGCATGCTTCTGTTGCACATGTACAATGCAAAGACATGCTGATGATGGGCATAGCAATCTGGCCAGTATAGGTACACCAATCAAGACTTTGGTGTTATATGATATCATTTTGTAAACCGGTGATGTTTACTAATAAGTAAATGTAGTAGTCTTGACATTAACACATTATTGTTGACATTAGTTACGCTATTTTAACCTCACATGCCTTACACACCACATGTAAATGTGGAAATATTGTGCGTACTTTGTCAGTAGGTTTTCACTGTGTGTCTATCGTGAAACTCCATCTTGTTGATCCATTCTGACATGGAATTGCTAAAGTTCACATTGCTAATCAGGACATTGAATTGAGTGGAATTAGTGTATGTGCACATACCAAGTTACCATGTCCAAATAAGTTTGTCCTCAATCTTCTTTGCATTCACAAAGGTCACATTGATGTTCACATTTCCAATATGTTTGTAGCCCTTTGGGGCACAACCATACAAAACTCAATAAGGTTCTGATAAACAAACAGATTTATTATCTTGTAGAGGTTCCTAACCTCACATTACACACATTACATCATGTGAGTAGCTTTGGTCTCATAGAGTAGCATATACACATAGTTAAAAAAGACCATTTTTCTTGGATCTATTTACAATTAATTTTAGCCAAGGAATCAAAGAATTACATTTGTGTAATTACTTCAATGAGGAGGATAGCATTGCCATTAGGCTGTGTCTCTTTGGATTTATGGGCCCACATGGACAAAAGCACTGCTGAGCAAACAAAGAGTTCTGGGTGGCATGATATCCGATACAGGACAGATTTGAAAATGTGCCAGGGGGCAGTTTCAAATGTTCATTGGGAAGTTCTCCTTCGAAAACTGGGAAAAGCAACATCTTTCTCCTCTGATGCATGTTTGGCGTACCCTGGATGTTGTGGGGTTTGAATGGGAGGCACACACACATACCAGAGGCAGAAGATGTGTCTTCTATGTTCCCAGGGGCATTCGTGAGTGTCAGTAAGGCAGCATCATAGTCCTTGGCAAGGGTTTGCTGGTTTCCAACAATGGAACAACTTTGCTGTTGCTTTGAAGGACTCTAACGTGGCCCCTAGGGACTGGATGGGGGTATTAATGTTCCCCACCTGCCGGGCAATTTCACTGGTGTCAGATGTAGAAGGCTGGTGTTGTTCCTTCTGCATCAAAACACCAGTGATGTCAGCTAGGGGCTCAGCAATCCCATGGAGCCAAGTGTAGATGTCTGTGCTGACCTTTGATAATCCTTTATTAGGGCTAAGGCACATACAGACTCTTTCAAGAGTGCCCGCTATGGTCTCTATCCCAGCCCAGACCTCATGATCCATCCACTGCTGGACTCCTACCACTTGCTGTTGAAAAGCAACTTAGGGGTCCTCTGAGTCTTCAGCAGTAAGGTCATTGGTTGATGGCCCATGTTCTGTGTGTGTGTCGGTTCATCCAGAGACCCAATAATGTTGTCTGCCCATACCATTTCCGGAGGAGAATTGTCAAAACAGTCCATGAGCTGTTGGAAGGTGCCATTGTCCATGAAGGGCATGGTGGTGCCCTCAATAGGTTGGCCATCACGGACAGGCTGATCTCCAGGAGGTGGTGTCAGTCCCTTTGGGAAAAATGTGATATGTTGAGAGGATTTCATGAATGATTATGACATAAGTTATTTCCTTAACAGTCAGACAGTATTTGTCTTCACTTTCCAGTACATAGGGGTATGTGGAACATATGTTTCTACAAGTGTACATGAACCTATTATAGTATAGTTGCTTTCCACATGGCAAGACATGAATGTTCTTCCCAAAACCTCAGTATTCACTGGTCGGCCTATTTGTTTAACCTTCACACAACCAAACACAGCTCAACAGCCTTGCTGGCCTGCTCTACCTGAATCAGTGAGTGCAAGTATGAGGCACATTTTACATGTTTGTGCTGTCTGCCTGCACTGTATCAGTATTGGCTTCTTGGCACAAATGCAGAGACTATTCCACCGTGTTTCAAGGGTGCCTGCATTTGCTCTAGGCATCTGTTTGTAGAGTAGCACTGACCAAGACCTGTTAATAGCTATTTCAGCTCACACTGTCCTGCACTCTGCTATTCACCCAGCATTACACACAAAGCTACCTTGTACTATCTTGCATGCAATTTGCGCAGTATTGGACCCAAGGGTTCATCTTTCAGATTCATCCACACAAAAACACACATCAAACCACTTTGCTGCACTACATGTAAGAGGAAGGGCCTGTATAAGGCCTTAATCCAAATTTGACTGGAAAATGTAGATTTTCCACAGCTCACTGGGCAGAAAATCTGGATTGTATCAAAGACACGGAGGCTAAGATTCTGTTGTGCATAGCTTTTTACTCCGAGTGTTGTTGTTGTGCTTTCGGTCTCTGAGGAGAGGCAGTACTTCTCTCCCCATTTTGGCAGTGCATTTCTGCATTGAGTAGTTTATGAGGGCTACCGGGCGGGCTTCCATGTGCGAATGTAAATGTTCCCGTCAGTTTGACAAAATATTGCCTGACCCTGGCGCAGCGCACTCCAAATGTGACTGCTATTAAAAGGAAATACCCTGCAAACCTGCAAGAGTTGATTCTGCTTCTAATCACCTCTATTTAACTAAATTAATTTTTCTCAGACATACTTATCATCATTGTATATATTTTGCCCAGTGAAAATTTCTCAAGAACAATTAGCTGTGAACCTGGAAGGGAAACTACAGGACTTAGTAAATAGCACAGTTGGGAAATTAAGTGGGTCCCTAGATGACTCTATCAACAAGAAGCTGGAAGCTCTTTCAAAGAAACAAAAGGTTTTTAAAACAATTGAACAACCTAAATGCTCTGGATGGGTAGGTAAGACCCAAAGATAAAGGGCTTCTGTAATATTCATAGCAATAAAAATAAGAAAGAGAAAGTAACAGGGGAACAAGAGAAACCTGAGAGTGTTGATGACAGGATTAGCTCTTCTGGCACTGTGGATGGGCAGACTAAAGGCCTAGATGTTCCTATAAACATCAACAGTGATGAGACTTCTGAGCCTGAAATCTATGTCTTACTCCTCAGAATTTGATTTGGACAACAAAGGAATTGAGGTCACCAGAAAAGGAACATCAGAGAAGGCATCTAAGGCCTCAAGATCGGAGATGGGAATACTCATTTCTTTTGGGGATGAAATGTTTGATCCCCTCTTAATAAGATATCCATTATCCCCTGGATGGGCTCCCCTGCAGCACATAGCTAATTACATTTCATTTTGGTTGAGTAGGGAGATACCCACAGAAGGGAGATCTCGGCTTAGGTCTGAGTGCCCACGCCCTTCCCTCCCAGATAAAGTGGATATGACCCCAGAAATGGACACCAAGGTAGTGGCATTTATTAACAAAAGCAGAAATGACCCAAGGAAAGGCCTTGATAGAGGCTTGAAGTCATGCTAACATTGTCTTTTAGATGTAATTAGACCCCTAACCAAGATTTTTGACATGGTGAGGTTGTACATGTCAATGACACCAGAGAATTATGACAGTGGACCCAAAGGGCTATTTGCCTTTTGGGTAACGCCACCATGGCCCTTTCTAATGAGAGAAGGAAAAGTATCCTCTACAAAATTGTCTCCAAATTGATTGAACTGGCGTCTCAGGAGCAACTTTTCAGTGATGATTTCATCAAACAGATGGCCAAATATGTAGGTGTTTTTAACTCCATACACAAATCAAAAAAAGGTATTTAAAATATCTTTAAGGATAGGGTTTTTGCAAGGGCTGGGAGAACAAGGGGTTGGTTGCTCAGCCAAACACAAACTATTTCTAGACCTATCGTGGGTTGTGCCACCACATTCACTGGGTTCTTTTGAGGTTTCTACTCCCAGAGACAATGGTTTTGTGGAAGGTCGTCTGGAGGAAATGGGAGACAAAGAGGCATGTCATCAAGTCCGAATTTCAAAATACTTTTTCAGAAATCCCTATAAAGGCGGGCGGCAGATTGACCTAATTTTGTGGGAATTGGAGAATTGTGACACAAGATCCCTGTGTTCCACAGACTGTGAAGGAATACAGACTGGAGTTTACAGATGCACCAGTTAAGTCAAGGATACCTCGAGAAATAAGATTCTCAGAGACAGATTTAAAGCTAGCAATTCAAGAAGTAGAAGATTTATTGGCAAAGGAGGCCATTCAGAAAGCCACAGCTGGTGGCCTAGGCTTTATCAGCAATGTATTCCTAGTCGAGAAGAAGGTCAAAGGTTTACGACCAGTAATAAATCTAAAACAACCAAATGAATGCGTGGTGTATTACCACTTCAAAATAGAAGGAATTTATCTGTTGAGGGATGTTATAAGTAAAGGATATTGGTTAACAAGGTTAGACCTCAAAGATGCGTACCTGACTATTCCGATTTGGACCCCTCATCAGAAATATCTCCAATTCAAGTGGATTGGGAAGCTGTGGCAATTCTGCAATCTCCCGTTTGGCCTTAACTCAGCACCTTGGTGCTTCAGCAAGGTGCTTCGCCCAGTAACAGCATGGCTACGGACGAGGGGAGTGAGACTTATAATTTGCTTAGACGACATTCTAACTCTAGGTCAGTTCAAGGATGTAATCTTAGAATATATAAATATGACTGTAAGGTTACTAGGGTATCTGGGCTTTGTGATAAACAAAAAGAAGTCATCTTTGATCCCAAGTCAGGAAACACACTTTCTGGCTTTGGTTCTAGACACTGTTCAAGCAGAATTAAGACTACCAAAAGGTAAATTAAAGAGATTGCGAAAGGAGTTCAAGAAAATGTTGGGGTTGAAAGCAATATGCTTACGGCTTTTGGCAAGGATTTTAGGCCTCCTGTCCTCGAGAATATCATCCATGTCTAAACAATAGTGTGGTGGATTGGTTTTCAAGGAATTTCAAAGATTCGAGTAATTGGTGTTTGAACAGAGACATATTTCTGAGCACTCAAGAGAGATAGGGCCCTTTTCATGTAGATCTCTTTCCAGACAGACTGAACACTCAACTACCAAATTTTTTATCAGCTGAAGACCAGACCCAGAGGCATGGGGAATAGATGCATTTCGGTAGGTCTGGAGGAGTCTAGTGCTTTACACTTTCCCTCCTTTTGCTATGATACAGAGAGAGTTCTTCTCCAATTACGCAAATGTGAGGAAACAGCTGTGATAGTAACTCCTATTTGATGATCACAAGCATGGTTCCCAATCTTGATGGAAATGGTAATAGACTTTCCCCTCCTGATACCATCTTCCGGAGAGGTCATCCTAGGATAAGAAGGAGAATATCACCCTCTAATAGAATGGGGACTTCTAGGCTTGATGGCCTGGAAGACTTCAGGAGACAGTGGGAAAACCCAGGTCTTTTGGAGAATGCTTTCAAACTTATATCAGAATCCTGAGCTTCAGGAACCAGGAAGGAGTATAGACCATCTTAGAAAAAAAAGGTTTGTTGGTGTGTTCAATGGAATTATGATCCTGTTTCAACAGACATAGCCCATGTGAATAATTACTTGACTGAGTTGTTTGTATCTGGATTGTCATATAGGTCTGTGAACATTAATCGATCAGTGATAGCAGCTGTTGGTCAACATCAGGGCAGTGCGTGCTCTACAGGTGACTAGAATGGAAAAACCCAGCACTTTCAAGAGAACGTAATTTATGCATTGTGCTGATATGCTGTTGTTTAACCTTTTGCATTGCAGAGTTTAATCCTGAAGACTTATTTTCAAGGTGCTTATAAATACTGTTCATTTGCAATGTATTGCTGTAGGCTTTCAGAGTGTGTCAGGGTGAGGTCCCTTTCCAGGGCCTTCTAGAAGTTTTCCCTGCAGCATGCCTGGGTGTGGTTTGTGGGCTGGGCCAAGACTCTATATAAGGGAGCCAGCCCAGCTCCACCTGCTCACTATTCAGAGGTCCCGGTGCAGAGCAGCAGCAACTTCCTGAGCTCCTGTTCTGGAGGCCTACTTTGATCTTCCAGGCCTTGCCCTTTCACTTTGTTGGTGATTCTTGATCAGGTGGTAAGACGGAGGTTGGGCTGGGCCCCCGATCCCATTCTCGAAGGCTTTCAAGTTCTTGGGCCTAATTTGCATGATAAAACATTTTGCCTCTTGTGCGTGTGAATGTGCGCTTGGTGTTTCATGGCATTTACATGCTGACATTCAAATCGGCAAGACGTGTGATTCATTGCTTGTGTACAACTCTTGATATTCATTGTGCGCAACAATTTCATGGCATTCACATGGTTGCATTCGAATTGGCAAGACGCGCGATTAATTTCTTGTGTGTAATTCATGTTATTCATTGTGCGCTACCATTTCATTGCATTCACATGGTGGCATTCGAATTGGCAAGATGCGCTATTCATTTCTTGTGCCTAATTCATGTTATTCATTGTGCGCTACCATTTCACGGCATTCACATGGTGGCATTCGAATCAGCAAGACGTGTGATTCATTTCTTGTGCTGAATTCATGTTATTCATTGTGCGCTATCATTTTACGAAATTCACATGGTGGCATTCAAATCGGCAAGACGCACAATTCATTTCTTGTGCTTAATTCATGTTATTCATTGTGCGCAACCATTTCATGGCATTTACAAACTCTTGTGGAAATCCGCAATGAGCCCAATTCATGTTCCTGCATTCTAAGAAACTAAAGTGCTAGAATTCTAGATGTTATATTGTGTGTGCATAATAAGTCCCTTAAGTACAATTTCTATGGTGTTATAGAATTCATTCAGATTATTTTCTTGTCCTCATGCAAAAGACTATGCTTAAATTTGAAACGTAATTCTAGAAGGTTCTGATGTTTCCTAATTCATGTGTAACATTTCATTGAGAGGTTCATTGAACAGTTGTATTAATCCTTCTTGATTCCTTCACAGGTAACCAGACATCCTGAGGCCTAGCTTTTTAGTCCATGTTTAAGTAATCCATGTTTCTAGTATGACAATGCTTAGAATCATAGTCTAGTAATGATTAATATGATACAATCTTGATATTGTGTGGTTTAACCTTTTGCTTCCTACAGGTCTCCTTCCCAGTTGTTCCCTACCTAATCCCCTTTTCCCCACTTGGACTCTCTTAGACTCTGTGACATTCTAATCAGAGTATTGGAACTGTCTTATGGTGGACGTTTTGGGAACGTGCGCAGACCCCGAGGACCTGGTGACTCTGACACTGTTCATTGCTTAGTAGACAGCGTATTCTGTCATAGGACAGAATACACTAACCATAAAAAGTATCCGTAGTATACGAGTCCTCAATCCTCCTGTTCCCAAGTATTCTTCTTTGTGGGATGTTGGTCAGGTATTATGGGTAAACTGAAGCAACAATTCTATCCTATCTCTAAAACATACAACTTACAAACTAACAGTATCGCTATGCCTAGTGTCCTTCAGAAGAACTTCTGATCTAAGGGGTTTGGATGTACAAGGAAAGCCTATCAACAGAGGGTGTTTGCATATATATTATGAGGAGAACAAAAACTTTATCTATATCTATTTTCTACCCTTATTTTGTAATGAATGAGAGATTTTGTGTGGTTAAATGTCCAAAAGAGTATGAGAAAAGAACTGAAAGTTTGAGAAACAATGTTACTCAATTACTCATTTCTTAGAGATGGCCTCATGAAGCGGTTTTGCCTCAGACTATTTCAAGATGGGTGAAAGACGTCTTGAGAGAAGGAGGTGTGGATGTTAGTGGTGCATCAGCTTTAAAGGCTTTTGTCCTGGGTGGCAGCCTCCAAAGTATGCAGCAACCATCAGGCTTGGTGTCAGTCAGCACCTGTCAAGTTGCCATTCGAAACCCGCCAGTGTCTGCTCCATGCAAGAGGGAGAATACAAACAATAATAATCTCAAGGGCACTCGACAATGTTAATATTACATACTTACATACATCACACTACCTTTCCCCTTCGTAAAAAAACACAAAAGCAAATGCCACATCTGTACTATTTTAAACATAAGTATAATGCATTAAAACAAACTTATGATACATGCTTATTAAGTTGCGAATGTAACACAACACTGTTATCTTTTGAAAAAGTTTAGTACCTTATGAAGTCATCAAACTTTTTGGGAACCTTTCTGATGCATAACCCTATGGTCACTTCTTTGTATGATTCATGTCACCCAGATCCAAACTATTGAGTGGCGATTGATTGATAAACTCACTACCGTTTTTATGCTTTTCATTCTGTGACCAATGCTCTCAATCCTGATCATACAGAGATTTCTCACACTTCTTAATATTCATAATATCAGCTTGTTCTGGTGAAATCTAAACTAATTATGTTTTGTTCCACTAACTTTTGCCTGCAATTAAAGCTGCCCCCCACTGACCTTGCACACTTGTACAGGCATGGAAAACTTAGACACCCCATTCTTAACTTTGATCGGTTTCTTTATTAACACCCAATCTCTACTTAACACAGCTGTCATGCCACTTCTGTTTTTGTTATCAAAGTCACACTTCATGGCTGCTTGTTTCATGAACACGTTATATGCAATTCCAGCAGTACGAGAATTTACAATTTTAGTATCCATTTTCTTGTCATATAACCATGATGGAAATAGTCAAGTATACACATCCCTGCCTCTAATTATTGAGAAGGGTGTGAAGCCTGTGGTACAATGTGGAGAAGTGTTATAATTGAACTCCTTTTGCTCAATAAATTCCTTAACATCTACACCTAATGCTATGGCTGTTTGTATACCTTCCTTTATGATTGTATTTTTTCGCTCTACCAAACCATTCGAAGTTGGAGAATACAGTGCTACTTTTAAATATATTATGTCCTGTTCAAACATACATTTTCTCATGTGTTTCGAAACAAATTGTGTGCCATTATCTGTGACGATGACTTCTATCAAAAACACCTTATTAAAAAATTCAGTGGTTGCGTCAGTGTCTGGGTTTCTTACAAACCTGTAATACATCCATTTTGAGTGATAGTCAATGGCTAAAATTAAATACTTCATGTTGTCAGGTAACTCTGAATATAGACCAGAAAACTCTAACCCATTTTTTCCCATTCCACACTAGGAAACTGAGTGGGATGCAATGGTGTTTTGTATAGTTCTCCAATGTTTTTCCAACATTAAACACCCTGGACATTTATCAACCAGTACCTTAACTTGTTTGTCGATAGCAGGCCACCAATAATCCTGTTTGACGTTCATACTAGTTTTCGGGGGAACCAAGATGGCCTTGGTGAGATTTGTTTATGATTGTGCTGTGCAACACCATTTGTGGGACAAAAAGGTCAACACAGAGTACAATGCCTTTCTCCACAGATAACTCCTCTGCAACCTGTGAGGATGTTTCTAATTCCCCACACAAACATCTAGTTTCTGGCCATTTGTGAGTAGTGTACACTTTTTTCAATGTGACATCTTTTGCACAAGCTTCCATCTAATATTTCTCGATTATGACTGATTCGAATCAGCTACCGCATCTACCAAAGCTACGCATTCAATATCATCCAGGCCAGAATCATCATCATCACTATCCACTGGTATTCTGGACAGGCAGTCTGCCCTGATTTGTTTCCCACCAGTGATATGTCTGATCGAAAAATGGTATTCCTATAACCTAGATACTAACCTTGTGAGTCTGGCTGATAAATTACTGTTGCTTACTTTACTAAAAATATATACTAGTGGCTTGTGATTGGTAATACGTTCAAATGTACTCCCCCAAATGTACATTTTAAACTTCTGCACTGCCCACATGCATGCCAGTGCTTCACTCTCAATAGTGCTATACTGACGCTCAAACTGTTTAATGGGTCTTGATACAAATGCTACTGTATGTTCACATCCGTTTACTCTCTGGCTAAGAATGGCCCCTAGACCATGAACACTGGCATACACTGTAATTAAAGAAGTCCAGTCCTCCCTGAAGGCGTGTAATCCTGAAGCTGTCATAATTAGCTGTTTGACCTTCATAAATGCTTTTTCCGCATCACCTGGCCGCCTAAAAACCTGGCCTTTCCTGAGCAGTGTTCTTATTGGTATGACATTTTGAGCATAACTAGCAACAAATCATGCATAGTATTCTGCTAACCCTAAAAATAAACATAGGGTGCCTCTATCTTTTGGTGCTTTAGCATCAGTAATAGCTTTGACCACTGAAAGTTTTGGTTTTATGCCTGTAAAAGATACTGTGTGAGCCAAATATTCTAATTCATTAGTTGCAAATTTGCATTTTTATGTTCTGACTGTCAGGCCTCTTTTTTCTAGGATGATTAACATCTCTATCAATACTGTGTTATGTTCCTCAAGAGTTTTTGCAAATATTTCAATGTCATCTTGATACTCTTGCACACATTTGATGTCTTGGAACAATGTGTCCCTTAATTTCTGGAAAACCCTGGCCACTGCGGCAAGTCCAAATGGTAGCCTCAAGAATTTGTAGGCACCACAGGGAGTTACAAATGTTGTTAACTCTTGAGAGTCTTCAGTAAGTGAAGCCTGGTGGTAGGCTGATTGTAAGTTGATTAAAGAAAACCATTTTGGCACCCAATATTCACAAACAAATCAAGAATCTTAGGTAGATGGTGGCAGTCCACAATTATATTCTTATTAAGAGCATGTCAGTCAGCACACAACCTGATTTCTCTTGATTTTCTCCATGCAACAACTATGGGTGCCACCTGCTTTGACAAACTGTGGGTCGAATAATTCCTTGTATACAAAAAATATACAGCGTGTTCTTTAACTCTTCTCTGATATACATTGGTACAGGTCTTGCTTTGTACGGCACTGCCTGTGCATCTGGTGCCTCTCTAATGTGATGTTCCACAGCTTTCACCATCTCTACTTGTTTGCTAAATACTGACTGAAATGTATTCAGAACTGCTTGGACTGAAACATTTTCATTATCCACATGACACACAGGTAATTCTCCAACCCTTACAGGGCTATCATCTCCTGGCACAAGATACAGACCCATACTTGCCAAATCTTGCCAACTACTTATATTCTTCACTTTCACAGCTACATAAACCTTCATGTAGGTTTCTCTATCTAAACATCGAACCTTGGCCCACAAATATGCAACCATTTCTGTGTCTTTTTCCCCAAGCGCTTTGGGGTTCACAACCAATTGCAACAAATAAACATTTTTGTTCCAATGATCATGAAAAGTAGTGTCTCTTATGATAGTTTTTGGTGATCCATAATCTGCCAGGACCTGCACAAAAATGTTGTTAATAATAACTGCACATAGTTGCCCCCTTAGCTACTTTAAACTTGTGCTCACAGTCCATTGTTGAATTCACACTGTTGAATGAATCAGAACATGTGTCCACTTCCAGGTCAACACTACTGACTCTCAAAGTCTTCTTGTCACTCTTACAAACACTTTGAAAATTACTTGTTTTCATACAAATGAGGCATCTTTTGCCCACCTGGAAAGTTGCTGATTTGAGATTTGGATCCACATCTATAGCAATATGTTGATGTGTTTTTTGTTCACAGATTTAGGCGTTTTTCCTTTACTATTCACCATACACAATGATACCCTGTGCTCTGTGTCAGCTGCTGATATCACATTGACACTGGTGGTAGACTCTGCATGCATGACTTTAGTTGAGATTGCAAATCTTTCAATACTTTAAGCCCAATCAATAACTTCAGGAAGTGACAGGTTCCTGCAACTAAGTATTCTTTCCTGGATTTTTCTTGATGCACAATTGAAGACAAATTGATCTTGAAAATAATTATCTACATTGGGACCAAACGCGCATATCATTGCTAATACTCTTAAAGCTGATATGTATTCCTCAACATTTTTATCTGATAGTTGTTTACATTTGTAAAAATTATGGCGTTCTAACATTATGCTTGGTGCGTCAGAAAATTGGTTTCTCAATCTCACTATGGCCTCTTGATATATATTCAATTGTGCATCATTTTGAGGAGTTGCAATTGATGGTAAGCTATCAAAAATCTGTTGGACTGCTTGCCCTAAATTTCCAAGCAATAACGAAGATTTACGTGCTGGAGAATATCCAATGGCATCAATTGCTACCAAATGGTTCTCAAACAGTCTGAACCATTGTATCCATTTAATGGGTGGTTTGACAGGTCTACCAAGAAATAGTGGTGGTTGTTGAGTAATTTGCTGTGCATTTGCCATTATCTTTTGTATATGACACCACACTAGAAGTGAGTCAGTATTCATGAAAAGGTGTATAGGATTTATGCCATAGAAAAGTACTTCAAACACACTATAATCAAGTTTCATACAATCCAAACTATAATAAAATCTGTTACCTCACCAAAGATGTAAGTTTCTGTTTGCTGTTAAAATATACATAAACACCATGAAGGGGTGAGAGGAGATGCTTTTCTGCCCGACCTCCCTTTGCTATCTTATCAACACTAGAGGACAGAAAAAAAATCCGGTGTCAAAATACCCCTAAGGGTTAAACACCTGTGTGTAAAAAACAGCCCTCACCCACAAATTGTGGCATGCTTCATCATAGGGCCCTGCTAACACACTCCAAGATAGTACCAATTCGGAGTGGAGCAGTGAGGGTAGGGAAACATAAAAATACAAATCAGACATGCACAACAAAAAAGTACGGGGACCAAAGACGAACAACAGAAAATAAAATAAAACTGTCTCAGGCCGATCACTCCTTGTAATTTATTCCAGTGTCGCCTGGATAGGGTTAAAAATCATCAAAGGTGGTGCTACCAGGGACTAATTACCTGTACACCCAAATGTCTGTAAAGGGTCAACATGTTTTGGCCATTTTAGAATTGCCACAGAGGGTCACTAGGCCTTCCTCAGGACCTTTGTCCTACCCCGTTATATATATACCCCTACCTGTCCTTTAATCAGGAGCCTAATCATCCGTGTGTTTAAGAGAATTTCTCATGTATACACACTCTGTTATCGAGTTCTCATTTTTATTCGCCTTTTTCAGCACCGGGTGGGAGCCGGGGAGCAGCACAACTAGTAGCATCAGACCCTTGAGGAATGTATGACTACAGGGTGGTGCTCCCACCTGGCGCTAAAAAAGGCGAGTAAAAATTAGCCTATGTGGCAATTGTATGAAACTTGATTATAGTGTGTTTGAAGTACTTTTCTATGGCATAAATCCTATACACCTTTTCTTGAATACTGATCACTTCTACTGTGGTGTAATACACAAAAGATAATGGCAAATGCACAGCAAATTACTCAACAACCACCACCATTTTTTGCTGTGCATGTCTGATGTGTATTTTTATGTTTCCCTACCCTTACTGCTCCACTCTGAATTGGGAATATCTCAGAGTGTGTTAGCAGGGCCCTATGATGAAGCATGCCACAATTTGTGGGTGAGAGCTGTTTTTTACAACCGGGTGTTTAACCCTTAGGGTTTTTTTTACACCAGATTTGTTTCTGCTGTTAAAATATGCCAGAAAGTCTTAAGTGTAATTTCATAATATAAATACAGGATCTGGATGAGCTGAAACATTGGGACATTATTAAAAATGTGTATGTAATGGTGTAAAGTACTTACAGTTTGGCCGCCAACTATGCGTCTTACTGACATACACGCCTAAAATCAACTTGCTCAACAGTCAGGCCCTCATTACAAGTTTGGCCGGCAGTGGACTGCCGCAGTGGAGATGGCAGTCACACCACCGCCGGCCCGGCTGCATAGACAGCCATATTACGAGCACTGGAAAGGCACCTGCAGAACACAGTCAAGTTTCCATCCTGGCCGCCATTGTGGACGGGCCTTGCCCCTCTTTCCTGCGTTCTTAGGTGGGACGGTGGTGGAGGCCACCACAGCAGGGGACCCAGATGGAGTGCTATCAGGGCTGGAGGTGTGAGGAGCAGGTGTGCCTGTGGGGTATGGCCCAGCTCAGAGGAGGACAGGGAGGTGGAAGGCGGGGCTCTGGGAAGGCTATGAGGGCATTTAGGGGGAATAGGGACTGGACCAGGAGACGGGAACAGGGAAAACTCATGCAGGAATCCTTTCTCAGGTGCAGCAGGTAGGTCATGGGTAAGGTGTTTGGGAGTGGAGGGAGAGGGGATGGTTGACAGGTGTGTACATGATGTGGTTTGGGTGCTGGTGCATGGGTGTATGATATGTGTGTGCTGGGTGTGTGTTGGGTGGATGAGTGTGGATGAGTGTGGGCGTAAGGGTGTACTGGGAGGAGGAGTGGAGGAGACACAGGGAGATGGCAGGGGGGATGTGTGAGTGAAAGTTGGGGTGGTGTGTGCACGTAGGGTGGATGTGCTGCATGTGGTTGTGTTGACTGTTGACTGTTGTGGTGCGTGCAGATGTGGTGTATGGGGTGCTTGTATGCGGGTCTGCTGTTGTGGTGATGGTGGCAGTGATGGCACATGTGCCTGGACCTGGGACTGATAATGTGGTGTCTGCACGTGTGAGTGGTGATGTGACTGTGAGGGGGGAGGAGGTGGGGGAGTCAGGGTAGGTAGTGGATGTTGTTGTGTGTGTGTGTGAATGTTGGGTGTGTGCATGGCGGTGGTGGCATTTGTGGTGCATGTGAATGTCCTTGCGCTCTGGGTCTGTTGGACGGGATGCATGCTGGGATGAAAGTGTGCTTTGTATAGGAAATGGGAGAGGGATGAGGGAGAGGTAATAGGTAGTTGGAGGGGGGATGGAAGAAGAAAGAACATTGCCATCAATGAGGAGGCCAGGGCCTGAAGCGATCTCTGAAGGGCAGAGAGGGCACCGTGAATGCCTTCCAGGAACGCAATGGACTGTTGTATCTGGGATCCAGTCCCTGGATGGCATTCACAATGGTTGTCTGCTCAACAGAGGTGGACCTCAGGAAGTCAATAGCCTCCTCATTGAGGGCATCAGAGCTAACTGGGGCAGGGGCAGAGGTGCCTGGGGCAAAGGAGATGCCCACCCTCCTGGGTGAGCGGACACGGGCAACTGGGTGGGGAGCTACAGTGAGGGCGGTGCTGGTAAGGGGGGTGGCGGACAAAGATGGTGCAGGCACAGGGTCTGAAGGTTCAGCCACCACCAGGGAGTCACCATCGGAGGAAGAATCAGTTGATGGTGTAGATGTTCCTGTCTCCCCCATGGTGCTCCACTCGCCCGCAGTCCCACTGGCCCCCGCAGCTCCGCTGGTATCAGCCTCCTGGGTCCCGTGGGATGCAGCTTCCCCACTCGCTGGTGCCCCTTCTCCTTTGCCAGAAGATGCTGTTGCACACAAAGACAGAGAGACACGGTGGGAGAAAGAGAAACAGGGAGAAAGTGGTCAATGCCAGCACAACAGCCACACACAAGTCACTCCAACATACTCTAGAGCCATGTCATTACATGCCATGTCTTCACACAGACATGCCAACGCAATGACAGCCCATGCGTGCCACCTCATTCATGCACATGAGTTTCACCCATGCTGACACACAATGCATCCTCTACAGGATGAAAGCCATACCCTCAATACATGCCTGACCCACCCCTTTAGCTCATGGCTCTATAAGATCACTAGACCCAAATGTAATACTCTACGAGTGTTTGGAGGCGTACTTGCACAGCCACGTAACCCAAACACATATAGCTGTATGATGTGAAACCTCAGACTTCACAGACTATACATACACACAATGTGTGTGAACTCCAGAAGCAGGTACCCTGTCCACATCTTAGACCATGCTCATGTACTACACAGTTGCCCTGTCATTGATGCCACTTAGCAGTAAAGTCAACCTCAACTCACATAATGCACGGCAAATGAACACTTGTATGTAGCACATCCGGCCTCTTTGTGTCCAAAATCTAGACCAACAGTAGCTGCCTAGCACACATTTCACAGCCTTAACATACTGCACAGGCTGCACCTATCACTCACCACCTAACCTAAGTATGAATGTGAACTCACCCCCTTGAGGCTGCTGTGCTGCCCTTAAGCGCCCATCCACCTCAGGGTATGCCACCGCCAAAATGCCGGACATAAGGGGGGTCAGAGTCCAACGGGCACCCCTCCCTCGTTGGCAGGACATTCCCAGCTGGGCCTCACCATTCTTCCTTGCCTAGTATCTCAGGTCCTCCCACCGCTTCCTGCAGTGGGTGATCTGCCGGGCATGGACCCCCAGGGTCCACACTTGCTTGGCGATGGCACGCCAGATCCCAGAAAAGGAGACAGTCATATAGTGTGGCATCCTAGGGACTGCAGTGGGCACAACATATCCCCTGAACGCATGCATTTAAACTTTCCAGTTATCCTCACAGCCCTGAGCCAGGTCCTTCCACAAGTCACTCATCCTCGTCCCAAGGCCCCCATCCACATTCGTACCACTTACAGGCAGTACAATCATAGTGCACTCACCTGCTGCCCTTGTGCCCCATATAACTGGGCATACAGGGGTAGGACACCCTTCACAAGCTTCTCAAGTTCTTCCTGTGAGAAGGCTGGGGCCCTATCCCCTGCAGCATGTGGCCATGAGCACATGAAATGGCGGTCACAGCTGCCGTGGACATCACCGTCACCGCTGGCGGTGATCGACATTGGCTCATGTCCCCCATAGGCAACCATGTTAACCAATGAGGAGTTGCACTGCAGTAGCGACCGCCTACCGCCATGACGTCTTACGTCAGTGGGATTCACTTACTTCCATCTCTCCTGTGAATGCTGGACAGGGAGCTGCCATTTTACTTCTATAATGTGTACAGAGGGGGGTAATGAGGTGCATCATGGATGTTAAATAGTGACCTGTGCACAGCTCCACTGCGTCCACACAGTCCTTTATGCACATAATGATTGACACTCACTCCTATTCCCAGGTACTGTGGAAGAATGATGGTGAGGAAGGCTCAGCTGTACAGGCCCCTGATCAATCTTGCCACCCTTGAAGAGAGGCATGTCATCCAGTGCTATCGGCTCGACCGTAAGACCATCATCAAGCTTGTGAGGCTGTTGGAGCCAGATCTGCTGCTTAGCATTCGTCATCCCAATGCCATCACACCCAGAGTACAGGTGTTGACAGTCCTCCACTTCCTTGTCTCAGGGTCCTTCCAAATAACAGTGGGCTGGGCTGCCGGAATGTCCCAGCCCATGTTCAGTAACATCTTCGAAGAACGTCCTATGTGCCCTACTCAAACATATTGGCAGCTATATCAGGTTACCCCAACGTGATGATCTGCCCACTGTGAAAGCAGCCTTTTAGGCTGTAGCACATGTGGCACATATGATCAGGGCTATTGATGTGACCCACATTGTCCTGGTGCCACCCAAGAGGAGTGAACAAGTGTTTAGGAACTGTAAAAACATCTCCTAAACCAGTGTTCAGGTGGTATGTCTCGCAGACTTCTATATCACTCAAGTGACTCCCTGGTTCCCAGGGTTAGTGAATGATGCCCACATACTGCGGAATAGCAGCATCCCACGCCTGATGGCACCCCTGCAAAGGGATCGTGCCTGACTCATCGGTATGTATCATATCATATGTGTGCCTCTGTATTCTGCACACTCAACACCACCTTCCAGATTTAGCTACAGTTTTCAATATGTCTATTACCTCTGTGCACACAGGTGACTCTGGTTATCCCAACCTGCCATGGCTACTGACACCTCTCAGGCATCTAACTACAGCAGCAGAAAAACGTTTAAATGAGTCCCATGGTAGGACCTGACGGGTAATAGAACGCACCTTTGGAGTGCTGAAAGCCAGATTCAGGTGCATGCAGATTACTGGATGGGCCCTACTGTACAGACCAGCAAACGTGTGCCAGATCATTGTAGTGTGCTGCATGTTACACAATTTGGCTCTCAGACGTCACATCCCATTGCTGGATGATGAGGAGGGTGCAGCTGTGCCAGTGGCTGATGAAGGGGACATGGGGAGTGATGTGGAGGAGGATGTCAAAGATGCAGCTGATTCCAGAGCAGAGCTGACACAACAATACTCCCACTGACATACAGGTATGTGTCAAAGCCATGATATGTAATCAGTAGCAATGTGTTCCGTGTGCAGGGCTGCTACCAGGGTTGTCTGTTCAATGTGGGTATAGGGTGAACCCATTACGTTAGGTGTGGTGCTGTTAACTGTATTACAGAACTGGTAAATGATTGCTCCCCCTTCTGGCACTGTCACATAAATTGGTAGGTCAATGGTCTTCGTATAACATATGTAATGGCTGTATATTTTGTACTCATGGTAGATAAAGACGTAGACAAAAGCTGTGCTCACAGGTGTTTATTTTAATGATACAAGTGCAAGGGCTGATGAGTGCAGCCATGGCGAGTAGGATCATCAGAGTACTCAGCCTACCTGTGGGGAGTCGAAGTCCAGTATGATGGCCATGTGAAAATGGAGTTATGACAGTGGACAGTCAACAGGGTGTCACTGTGACACACAAGGGGGTATGTTCAGAAGTGGCTCACTTCCTGGCGGTGGTCTTGGCATCAGTGGAGGTCTGGTTGGATGTCCTCATTTGCGTGGGGGCTCCTCAGCTACAGGGGAACGGGTGCTGGTGTCCTACGTGTCCTGTGGCAGGGCCTCACTACCACTGGTTGCGGCAGATGTGGAGGGCTCAGATGTGATCTGCCTAATGGTAGGGGCCTGCTGGTGGGTGGTGGACTGACGCAGGATGGAGGTAAGTTCCATCAACACCCCTGCAATGGAGGCCATGGTGGCATTTTGGGTCTGCCTTTGCTGCATGGCCTCCTGATGGTTCTCCCTGTGTAGCCTCTGGGTCTCCTGCAGGGTAGTGAGGATCAGGGCCATGGTGTCCTGGGTTTCCCAGGAAGTGGGTGAGGGCCTTGTAGCCAGTCTGATGTTGGTGCTGCCCCCTCCATTTGACCACAAATCCCCTCTCACTAGCCCTGCCCCCTGTGCCTGTGCCCCTGGCACAGTGTGCCCACTCCAAGTAGCACCAAGGCCTTCATTGACTGATGCGGGTGCCCTTGACTCAGGCCTCTGTACTGTGGAGCACACCTCTAATTGAGTGGTCCCTGAGGCACAGGTTTGGGGAGATGGGGCTAGCTGTGGTGTTGTAGCCACACAGGAGTGTGAGTCCGGGGTGTCTAGGTTAGGGTTGCTGTGGGTGGACTGGCCAGTCACCCCAGGTGGCCCAGGCAATTCATCATCCTCCAGACATCCACTGGGGCCTTCATCCTGGGGGGGGGGGGGCTGTCTGACCCTTGCATCCTCTGCTGGATGGCAGTAGCACGGTTAGGTGTGGATGGAAATGGTGAGAATTAGTATGTGGCAATGTTGTTGTAGTGTCATGGTGTGCCACTTGCAGTGGGTGGGATCGTTACCCAGGGATGGCAATGACATTTGCAGCAAATGCTGGCACTGCATGGTGAATGGCCTTTGGGCCATGCGTGTCTTATCAATAGTAGTTGTGGGTTTGCTGTTTGACATTGCTGTAATTGGCATAGGTAGTGAGGTGGTGTTGGCTAGCAGTCTGGGTGGGCTGTGCGATGAATGTCCATGCAGGTGCACCATTGAGAGGTGTGAGTATGACTCGGATCCGGGAAAGCCTAGTGATGGATTGCAGAAGTGGTAGTTGAGAAGATAGTGAAGGTTTAGCGTGCATTGTGAGGGGTGGGTGTGTGGATGGTGGAAGAGGGGTGGTGTGGAATGCTGAGCAGGAAGGTGGGGTGATAGTGGGGGTGCATTCTTGTGATTTGTGATATGATGAGGAGTAATAGGTGCTTGTGAGGCATGCAGCACTGGAGTGGTTAGTGCTCAGGGTTGGTGTAGGTTCCTTACCAGTATCAATCCCTCCAATGATTTCAGTCATGCCCTCAGAATGCATGATGTCCAAGACCGTCTCCTCCCAGGTTGTCAAGTCAAGGGGAGGAGATGTGGGTACACCACCAGTCTTGTTGAGGGCGATGTAGTGCCTAGAAGCCATGGAACAGACCTTCTCCCTGCGGTAATTCCACCTCTTTCTGATGTCCTCCCTTGTGCGTGGGTAGCTGTCAACTGCGTTCACCCTGTTGACGATCCTCTGCCGTAGCCCGGTTTTCCTGGCCATTGATGTTTGCTAGACTTGTGCTCCTATCAGTTATGTCTCAACTCTGACAATCTAGTCTACCATGAGCCACAACTCATTGTCGGTGAAGCGTGGGTGCTTGTGGTGTGACATGTTGTCGGGGTACGTGCACCATGTGTATTCAGTGGTCAATGTGCAGTGGTTCGTGGGTCAGCATGCAGCGACCATCAGGCTCAGTGTCAGGCAGCAACTGTCAAGTTGCTGTTCAAAGCCCACCAGTGGTCGCTTCATGCACAAGGGAGAACACAAACAATTACATCAGCTCAAGAGCGCTCGTCTTAAGGGCACTCGATGATGTTAATATTACATACTTACATACATCACACTGTGCGTTACTTCCACTCAACCACAGCCCCATATCCATGTGATCATGCCAGGAGGTAGGGTGTTTCATACATGGTAGGCTACACCTGGGCCATCCTTCCCAACACATTAGGTAAGCTGCATTAAACATGGATTTATACTAATAACTGCACACGTGGCTATTTGAGTGATACTACTTGCAGTGCATACACCTCCTCAGCACCTGGAGACCCTCTTGGGTGACACATTGACCATCTACATAGACATATTGACTACTTTTATATGACAGCACACATTGGGCTACCTGAGCCCAAAACCAGCACAATTGTGTGCTGGTTCAACGGGGACTGCATTGGCAATGGCATATCTGCCACGTTTCCCAGGTCCATGCATGATGTGCTCTGAAGTCCAGGATTTGTACTTTGTATTCTGTAACTTGTAGTCCTGTTTTTAATAAAGGGTTAAATGACATTACAAATCCCATTGAGAGGTAATCCCTTGACTGGGGCAGTACATCATGCATGGACCTGTGAAACTTGGCAGGGCAGAACTGGGCTGGTAACATAGGTACTGCCCATGAATAGGGCAGTGATGTGCAGGATGATTTGACATGTGGGGCATTAATGCCCTTCTCCTTCCACCCAGCGCAGCACAGCACAGTGCAGCAAATTGCTTGCTGCACTTGGCTGCATGTCAGTTTGCTAACATATGGTCCCCTGTTTTGATTCACTGTGTAGTTGTCCCTAGTCCTCCACGCCAGCACTGTCCTTCCCTTCCACTCCAGCTACCAATTCTGCTAATATGAGGGATGCCACCTGCTCCTCCAACGGATCAAATCCTCCTGGACATCAGGCCCTCCTCCGGTCCTTATGGCTGCCTCAAGGTTGCTGGGCACTTTTTTTGGTGCTGTACTTATAGTCATGCCACCTCCTCTTGCACTCCAGAATGCTTGTACAACAGAGTTGATTTTGTCCACAGTAGATTTCCAAATGCCTCCTTCTTCCCTAATGGCAATTTTAAGATGTCATCTCACTTATTAATATCTGGTTCTCCTCCTCACTGAAGTTTGACTTCCTCTTCCCCAGGGATCCTAGTAAGTCTTCTGGGTTGGGGTTGCTACACTCCTGGCTTCCTGAGGCTCCTTCCATGGCTGTAAATATTGTGAAGTATTGCTGGGTTGGATGCATCTTTTTTTCAAGTGCTCCAGTGATGCAAAGCACTCCTGCGTCATGCAATACTGACTTTTGGCACGTAAAGTTGCTCTACGACCCTCAAATCAGCTTTGCGTAATGAAGGGGGTACTTGCGCTGCTGCACTTTGCTGCATTCCTGACACCATTGCGTCAGAATTTCCGAGGCATCTTTGCTGCTTTCCCCCAGTGTGCCATACCATAGATACGGTGCATCCGTACGGCAAGAAAGTGGTGCAACACAGTAGAGTGTTTTCTGCCACAACGCTGTTCCATGCAGCATTGTGTCAGTTCTCACAAATATGCCCCAGGGTTATGTGCCACAAAATTAGTGCCATTTGAAAGGAGGGGATAAAAGGCAAAACCTTTTTATTCCTCCTTTCTTTTCAGAATTTGCATGTATGCTGCTCTCTACAGCACACATACAAAGTAGGAATCGTTTTAAATTGAGTTTAAGCATAGTATTTTGTACTGGAAGGGAACCTTTCCAGTACAAACCCTATGCTAGACTCACACACACCCACACACTCCCTTGCACTATGGCACAAAGGTGTGTGCTGGTACTCAGCAGCAAAATTTTGCACCGCTCTAGGGAGAGGGGTGGAGAGTGTCATATCTCTGTAGTGATTGGCCCTTTCCTCCTCTCTGTCCCGCAGCGCAGCACTTTTGGCTGCTGAGATGCGTTGCTTGAGAGTTTAGTACATTTGGGCAGTGTGTCAAGCAAGTGATAGAATGTATATCCGTGAGACCCCTAGCACTTGAGACAAGAGGCAGCATTTTTGACAGAAATGTAACCGCATCAAGTAAAACATTTTGTAAAACTCCCGAGTCGTTATGCGCTATGATGATTACGATTTCATTCATCTTGAAGTGCCGAAATCTTCACTTTTCGTGGCTCTGGAAAAACAATTAGTCCTTTTCACTTCAAAGGATGTTCACACACCTTTTGAAATTCATCGCGAACTTAGATTAGGCTGTATCCATATGCTGAATTTTGTGTCGCACCATATAAGATAGGACGGTCATCCAAAAAACTGACATATGTTTTAAAATACAAACGGACGCCAAATAAATGGATATTTTTTGGAATTATTGTTGTCTGTGATTGTTGCCGTTAGAAATGCAGGCCTGGGTAAAAAAAAAGTTCCTCACTGAGTCACAGCTTCATATGTTTTCCAGTGGTTTTTAGGATGCTAAGGTATGTCTTAGGACGTAGCAGTGGGTGCTGGAAATATTACCTGCGTCGCGATATTCACTTATGGAACAAACAGTCGTCACTTTTGCCTTAACACTTTTCCCATAAAACTGCCTGACACTCTGGCTATGTCTACACCTGCTTGAGTCCTAATCAAATAAATTATTTCTGGGCCCTTAGACCAATGTCCACTACACTGATCCTTAAATCATATTCTTGGCTGTTCTGCAGAAACTTAATTTCAGGGGTCATGCCCAAGAATGTTTAGGGCCAGTAGGCTAGCAAGGGTGTCATGAGCCATAGTACTGGGAAGGAAATAAGTCCCATGGCTGCTGTTTGGAATATAAACTATATACAACACAGTAATAATACGTGTTCAGTGGGTCTCTTAGGCCACCAGGGAATGGTGCCCTGCACCTCCTGCACCAGTGGAAGCTACATCATTGTTTGGGCCCCTAAACGTTTCCCGAATACTTCAGGAGATTTAGATTAGGGTAAAACATCCTACACCATTGCCATCTTGACCTTTCAGCTTTTTTATGTTGGCATGCCTAATGTGTGCTAGTCAGAGGGCCTTTCTAGCACTGCAGCTCCCACCCTTGTAGGTACAGTGTCTATGTATAACCTACGCTAGAAGATTCAATTGCTTTGTGTTTAATAGGTGCTTCCATCTGTCCAGATGTATGTTCTGCTACTGCAGTCGATCTCAAGAGCCAGTGCGCAGCCACCTTTGTTCACTAACTGAAGGTCACATAGCTTGCCACACCCCCTCCTCCTCATTGTCAACAAGATGAAAGGCAGATAGTTAGCTACTTACCTGTACCTCTAGTTCCTCAACAGTGATATCTTCCAAAGATTCACATGCTTGACTCATTCCTCGTCGGCAGGATGAACATCTCCATTGCTTTAACATAGAAATATAGCCATGCTCTTTGGCAAAAAAGCAGGGTTTAGCAAAACATTCAAATCATTTGAAACTATCTAAATTTTAATCAATAAGGTGGATGTGCTGGGCTGAGGGACCTGTTGATGAGGAGTCCGGCTGTGTCACTGCTGACAGATCTGTCAGTTCAACAGTGTGTCATTAGGCAGTGGGCCAAGATATTGATAAAGTAGATCCTGCTGATTAGAACGTCATCAGTTCTGCATCTGCCATTGATTTTGAGGGAACAACTTTCTGCAGATAAGAAGACATCAGCTGTGTGGGTGATTGTGCCTTCACTTATGGAAGTGCTAGTGAATGACCTGCAGATGCAGGAGAGAATGTTGAATTCATGGCATAAAGCAGACAAAATCATAATTGAAGATGGTAATGGTTTCTTGTTCATGCAAGCAAGCAGGAATTCCATCGCCATTGAGGGTTTAGGTGAGAAGATGGGTTCTGGGAAGTTATATATTTGCAAAACCTTGTGAAAACGACACTCCAAATGCTTTTTCAATGGTTTTGATGGGCGAGCTGAAACAGACTGGTCTGCTTTCATTTTATAAACCACACTTACAAGTGTCTCTTTAGAACAGAAACTATTCTGGTAACTCCAGATGCTTCCACCTTTGTGCATTCTTTATGCAAGTGTTGTTGGGGCACTTTGTATGGAGAGAGAGAGAGCGTAATTTAAATATTACATACTTTAGATGTGAAATGTTTATATTTACCAATGCTGAAATAACAAGACATAAGGTATTATTCGTCTGAATGTATTCTAAACATACTTATAAGAGTGAAGAAATTATTGTACACATATACTAATGTCGACTATAAGAAATAATTGCTTGCATTATGATTAATTGAATGTTAACACCTACGAAGATTGCGTTTATTAGAATCCATAAGTCTTAAGTTAGCGTGAGCTGAAAACTTAGCTGTGTAGCTCGTATATTAAAGCATATTTTTCTGTTTCTCCAGTGTGCTGATTCGCAAAAGGCCATGACCCAGCATGTGTTCTTTTCTTTGTTTTATGTTGCAAGTGAGGATTCTTCTCACCCGCATGCTAGCTGTTTTAGTATAAGTTTTATACGTTTTTGCAACATTATTTGAAACATCCAAGGACAATCGACCATGGAAAAGAGAACTTTTGACCCGAAGAACGTGCCAGAGAATGAAGTAACCCCGGATGTGCCACTACGAAGACGTCAATTATGAAGACCAATCAAAGTGTTATAAATTATCGTGGGGTGACAAATGCATTACTTAATGTATAATTTGATAGGTTAAAGATAGTGGGGGTAGCGACTATCCAATAGAATTTTGGGGGAAAGTATTGCGAAAAAGGGATAAAAACCCCACAGGAGACTCGAGAGAACTAGGTAGGGAATGATATCGATTGCATCCAGAAACTCTGTCACTCTCTTTGGTGATTTGAGACTTAAAACCATCCTCATCCATAGACTGCCCCATTACACTTTCCTCCTTATGAGGGAAGTGTCCCCTGTTCCTTAGACGAAATAGGTTGACGGTGATCTAACTGATGTCCTGAAGACGAAGACTGATCCTGTATGCTGACTCATTCCGAGGAGGGTAATTATGACAATTGCTATTGTAATTCCTCTATCTGCTTTTCCTTTCTAGGTACCAACTGCTGTATTTTTGGATAGAGACCATAGTCAGATGTTTTCTAAATTAGTGTTCTAAACTGTTTTGCATGAAGTCCAACATGCTGATGCTAATTAGTGGTTAGATTAGGCATTCACCTTGACTAACGTAACCAACGCGACTGATGTTGTGCTATGCTGAACTAAGACGTTTATGATGTTCTATGCACACTGACCTGTATATATCTTACATTGGTGCTTTTATGTTTGTGATCTTTGCTTTGTCAAATCTTATCACAGTTGCTATATCGTGACTATGCTCTTTTGCTTCTTGGTTTTGAGATTGATACTCTTATTATTAGATTGTAATCAATAGGGAATAAAATTCATAAAACTTAATTAAAGGTGTGGTTATTCATGACTGAAAGGTCATGGTTGCGTCGACAGTTTAATCAATGTCTAAAGTAAAGTATATTGTGGTGATATATGTTGATAATATCATTGATATATTGCTTGACATATTGATCAGTTATCTCGTTCTACGGTGTCTCACTACTGGGTCAAAAGATTCATCGGCCTAAAACGAGTCCTAATGTGTATAAATTGACATAGAGGGACGCGTTATCAGTTCTGGTAGCAAAGCGACGGTTTGGCCCTTGGGGGCCCTAGGACGGAGATTCATTATTTGATTTATTTTTCTGTGATAATGCAATTCGGAAGTATGATGGGTTTCTAAGTTCACCATGGCTTTCCCGGGATCTCGGAGTCTGCCTAAATGAGTTGGGAATGTTCTCGGCGCCATAGTGTGTGTGGTTAGGGTCTCTGCGCTTGCCTAAGCTTATGCATCTTGCAGGTGATTGTGAAAATGTGTGTGTATTTAGGCCAAATTAAGTGTTGTTTAGCAGGAGTGGGTGTACTCCACAGTATGAGAGTAGGGAAGTCGGCGTACTTCATGTGAATGTAGCGCTTGTTGCTCAAAATTATCCACGTGGTTGGTTATTGTGCACGGACCTGTCGAGGTCTAAGTATGAAGATAAATGTGATTTATGTTGTAATCTGTGCGGTTTAATAGGGCAATCGGGCGTGGTTGACAAGTCGAGTTTGAGTTATAATGTGTGTATGAAATCTTCAATGGAGATTTGACAAATTCTAAAGTGCACTAGAAGGAGTCATTGACAAGTCGAGAGTAGAATTTGCGGGTCGAATTCTGCTTGCGTATGCGGGAACTGATAAGGAGAGAGTAGCGGCTGAGGCTTCAAGTGAAATCTCTTTAAAGTTCTGAAGCGAATGTGTTACTCTTCCTGTAGTAAACCGACAGATTTGTGTTGTCATTTTAAGGTGCTCGCAATAATTTGCATTAGTTTGTGTGAGTTGTAGGGGTTCAGTGAGAAGCGGACAAGCCGCAAGACTTTGTCAGCCGCAGTGTGTGTGAGTGTGACGTCAGTGGTGCCGCGCTGAGATAGGTCAGATGTTGAGAGGGGTCGCTCACGGATTGGCTGCCGTCCGTGAGAGGCAATAGGTTGAGAAAGGCAGGTGAAGAGTATCTTGGGAACTAAGCCATTTCTGATTAAATACAAAATAAGAAAATCGCAAAAATGAATTTTGTCAAAGCATTCAAGAGCGCTCTAAAGGGAGATGTATATATTGTTGCAACCGATGGGGAACCTACACCACCTGAGGGCACACCAGTTTTTACGGTACTGGAAGAAAAAGGTGTTGCACCTTGTTTATGGATGAAACAGTGGTGCAAATTAACAGAGAAAGAAGGGTGTCTAGCATTCCCAGAACATGGGACGTTTAATCCAAAGGTACTAGAAAATCTAAGGTGGATATTAAGCACGCAGAAACCACCTCCAAGACCCACACAATATGAGGCTTTGGCGATCTGGGACTTGATGGCTCTTAAGCATAGACAAGAAAGGTTTCAGAGAAGACTGAGAAGGGCGGAAAAGGCTAGATGGGATAATGAGAGCAAAATGTGGAGACGGGGAATTGTAGACGGGTTGAAGTTGTTCCCAGCAATAACTCAGGGAGAAGAAACACAGGGAAAGAAAGCATCCTGTAAAACCGACAAAGATTCAGGCAAATCTAAAGAAAATAAAAGATCCTGGGAAGAGGAAGATGATTCAGATGATGAGGAATTTATGGACAAATTGTTACATGATCGCCCACCACCATATGCGGTGAGCGACAGCGCTCCAAGTACTAGTCTGGATCCTGGGAACCAGACGCAGGAAAAGGGAGTTACTGATATGGTACAGACTAGCGATACAGCTTTGATACAGAATGGTGACAGTGTACCCACTGCACCAGACTTGCCGATACAGTTACAGCCTCCACCACAGATAAAGAGAATTTACCCTGATGTCCCAGTGCTTGAGACTACTACGAATTTGATAGTGCCGCCGGATCCGATATACACAAAGCCAAAGCTAATACAGATTGAATCAACTCCGAAATTAATGTCTGAACCACAACCACAGTTAATACCAGGGTATAACCCTGTAGCGGGGCCACCGTTAGTACCTGTTCCGGGTACATTGGAACAGACATATGGAGTTGCTGCTCCAAGAGGACTGGGTCCAGGTCAGACACCTGCTGCTATATCGTTACCCATTACTGTTAGTCCCCCAGTGCCATTGTATGCACAAGGTAAAGCAGGGGTGTGTGACCAGGGAGTGATGACTCAGGAAGCGATAAGAGGAGGGCCTATGGGAACTCCACAGATAATGGCCCCTGGAGATCAAGTAAATGAACCACCCAGACCCTTAATGGACCTTAGTCCAGTGGGGGCACCTCTCGAAGCAATGCATCAAGCAGGGTTGGGAGTTTTAACTCTACAAACCATGAGTACGAATACCTCACATTCTCCAATGATACATGCAGGGAACATTTCACGGCAGGGTTTTACAGTTCAACAGTTAAATGAATGGTTAGAAAAAACTTATACTTCACAAAAGACTGCAGTGACTACAGTTGAACCTGAGAAAGAAAAACAAGACGAATACCTGAACTTTGTACAACTAGGGGCAGAAGCTGCTGAGTTAGTGGAAGGAACAATGGGAGTAAATAGATTGGAATCATACACAGAGGCAGAACTAAGATACTTGTGTCCCAAGATTACCAAGGAGGTAGGCAAAGTACATCAGAGATTAGTGAACCTAGCAGACAAATACAATATAGATATTGGAAACACTAAGCATTTGAAAAGGAGTTACAGATTAGATTTTGACTCAAAAGATTTTGAACATATGAGATCTGCAGGCATGAAGGCACATTTGAGAGAACTGTTGCAAAGTGCGCAGATTTGGGGTGCATTGGAGAAATGGGAGGGCCGATGGGCGAAGAAACGAGATAAGGGAAAGGGTGATAGCCCAGGGTCTAATCAAGTTAGGACCTCACCTGATTTGGAATCGGTAAAAATATTACCTATGAGAGAAACAGCTGGTGGTGTTTTAGTACATGTGCCATGGACTAGAGGAGATATTCTATCCTTTACTAATGATTATCCCAGATTGAGAGAGAAACCGATCGAGTGGTATCAACAAACGGACAGGTTTGTGAAACTTGCAAAATGTCTTTGGGAAGACTTGAATACCTTGTTTGAGATCATTGTTCCACCTGATTTGTGGCTCGAGTGCAAGAGAGGGGTAGATTGGCCAACGAAGGAGCCGGCGAGAGATAAGGTGACCGGAGCACCTTCAGAAGAGGTGATGAAATATTATCATAAAGTGATTGAGTTTTTTAAACAAAAGGTGTCGCCGAAGGTGACTGATTGGCAGAAAATTGTCCGGACTTCTCAAGAGGTTAAGGAGTCAATACATGCTTATTATGAGAGATTGTTAAAAGCGTTCAAGCATTACAGTGGTAATGAGACTATCAAACCGAAAGATATGAACCACCTTGTGTTTAGATTCGTCGAAGGATTGAGACCGGAGGTTAGCCAAATGATTAAGATTCATCTGATTTGTTGGCAAGCTAAACCGATTGATGAGGTATTGCAGTGTGCAAAGTACTGTAGTGATGAGATTGAGTTGAAGCAGAAAAAGCTGAAGGAAAAGGTGATGGTGATGCAGATGAGATCTGCAGAGGGTGGAATACAGGGAAATGGAGTTCAGCAGGTGATACAGCAACAACCATAAATGAATGGCGTGTTTGGAGGGTTTGTGAACCGCGGGTTAGACATGAATAACGTTGTTATTCCAAATGATGTTCAAGGAGCGAAAAAGATGTCACCATGTCACGCATGCGGGGGCGTGGGGCACTGGAAACGGGAATGTCCAAATATGGTGCAGTTCAGCAGAGCACTAATGTTGGTACATTACAAAACTCACGAGGTCTGAAAATAAGACATCAAAATCCAAATCTTCAGAATAATTTGGTACAAATGCAAGGTGTACAGCCCATGCAGCAGATACAAATGCCACGTTTTCAGTCAATACAGATGCAACCAGTACAACAGCAGATTCCTATGGTGCCTAGACAGCAAATGTAATTACCAATGGCTCCGATGGGACAGCAACAGGTGATGCTTCCTCAGCAGGTCACAGGTCAGGTAACAAATCAAAACAATACTGTACAACAGTTCCCACTACGAGGTGAAAATGGGATGAATGAGGATTGGTCAGATGATAGTTCAGACAGTGAAGAGTGCAGGCTTGCAGCATCCCTAGAGGTATATCAGAGAGGCCCATATGTAGAGGGAAAGGTGATGGGCTATAAGGTTACATTTCTGGTTGACACAGGAGCCACACGCTCTACAGTCAGAAGTGCGGAAGTTCCGAGATTACCACTGTCAGGGCGTACCATACGAGTTGTTGGAGTAGCAAATCAGTATCTGACTAACCCGATTACAGATCCAGTACAGGTTGAGATTGGAAATTTTCAGGGACTACATAGGTTTGTAATATGTGACTCAAGTCCAGTATCCCTACTGGGAAGGGACTTACTCTGTAAAACAAAATGTTCAATTACCTGTTCCAACGATGGAATTGAAGTACAGACACATAGTGACGATGAGGGAGATGAAAGTCAAATTATAGAGGAAGAAACAGGTACAAATGAATGACTACTCTATTCCCAATGCATACTTTGATTGATCTACCTGTCGAACTGCAAGGAACAGTGACAGAGAAAGTGTGGGATTTGACCGGGAAAGAAGTAGGATTAATAAAGGGAGTAGAACCAGTCAAAGTTCAGATAAAACCGAATGCAGTGTTCCCACAAGTGCCACAATATCACATGACCCAAGACGTCCTCATTGAAGTATCACAAATAATTGCAGACTTTCTCAGACAGGGAGTTCTGAAAGAGGTCTTAAGCAGTCCATGTAACTCTCCCATAATGGGTTTAAAGAAGCCCTGTGGAAAAGTTCGAAGTGTGCAAGACTTGAGAAAAAGAAATGAAATTGTGATAAAATGTTGTCCTGTGGTACCTAACCCAGCAGTAATAATGTTCCAGGTTCCCTGTGATGCTGAATGGTTTACCGTAGTAGACCTATCACAAGCCTTCTTTTCGATACCTCTTCATGAGGACAGCCAATTTTTGTTCAGTTTTAAATTCCTGGATAAGGTGTACAGTTGGTGCAGAATTCCTCAAGGGTTCTCAGAGTCACCATCCATCTTCAATCAAATATTGAAAAAGGATTTGGAACCTCTTGTGCTGCCTTTTAATTCAACTCTTGTACAGTACATCGATGATTTGCTAATCACATCCAAAACAAGAGACAGTTGTAAATACGATACCATTGCATTACTAAATCATCTGGGAAAGAATGGGCACAAGGTGTCACCCAGAAAGTTACAATATTGTCAGAAAGAAGTAAAATACTTGGGACATTTGATTGAGGAAGAATCCAGAAGAATATCAAAAGAAAGGATAACAGCAGTTTTGCAAATTAATCCCCCAACAACCAAGAGAGATGTCAGGATGTTTTTGGGAGTGGTGGGCTACTGTCGCTAGTGGATACCCAACTTCTCAATCATTTCAAAACCGTTAATAAAACTGACAGGAAAGGAAGTCAAGGATGAGCCATTTACAATAACTTTGTCACAAGAGGAGCTTGAGTCATTCATAGAATTAAAAGAATGCATGTGCAAAGCACCAGCATTGGGAATGCCAGACTACGAGAAACCTTTTCTGTTGTTTTGTCATGAAAGTGATGCTTGTACTTTGTCTGTCTTTACACAGGTCCACGGAGATGCAAATCGCCCTGTAGCATATTTTTCAGCTACCTTGGACCCTGTCGCAGCAGCCTTACCGGGTTGTTTGCGTGCAGTTGCAGCAGTTGGTCAGAGCCTTTTACAATGTGAAGGCATAGTCATGGGATACCCTCTGACAGTAATGGCTCCACATTCAGTTGAAATTCTGTTGACACGAACTAAGACTCAGCACATGACAAATGCACGTCTCACTAAGTATGAGACGATCATACTGGGATCGCCTAATGTCACTCTTAGAAGATGCACTGTACTGAACCCAGCAACTTTGCTACCAAATGAAAATACTGAAATTAAAGATGGGGAAGAATTTGAACATGATTGTCTTGAGGTGACTGAGTTGTGCACCAAGCCTCGTCCCTATATTCAGGACACTCAACTGAAAGAAAATGACTGCATCATGTTTGTCGACGGGTCCTGTCTAAGAGATTCTGCAGGAGCCCTGAGAGCTGGTTATGCGGTATGTACCATAACTGGCATCGTCAAAGCCTCTTGGCTCGAGAAAGTGTTTTCAGCACAAGTGGCAGAATTAATCGCCCTTACTAAAGCATGCCACGCAGCTGTAAATTTGAAAGTCACTATCTATACTGACAGCAGATACGGATTTGGAATTGTGCATGATTTTGGCCAACTTTGGTCACAGAGGGGTTTTATGACTTCCTCTGGTTCTCCTGTGAAAAACGGTGAACAAATAAGAGATTTGTTACACGCGATTCAGTTACCTCTCGAAGTTGCCATGGTGAAGTGCAGTGCTCATATCAGATCACAAGATTTTGTGTCTATGGGAAACGGCTATGCAGATCAAGTCGCAAGATTTTGTGCATTGAACTGTATATCCTTTAAGAAGCAATGGGAACTGTTACCACAAACTGAAAATGATATGTGTTTAAATCTAGCATTACGGGTGGTTGACACCTTAGATGAACTAAAAACATTACAAGGTCGCGCGAGCAAAGAAGAGAAACGCTCTTGGCAAAGAATGCAATGTGTACAAAGAGCTGATGATCTATGGGTTTCAGAGGAGGGAAAATTAGTCTTGCCAAATAGCCTTTTGTCACAGTTTGCCCAGCTTTATCATGGGCAGGCACATCTGGGAAGAGATGCCATGATCAGATCCTTTAAGATTGATTGGTTCAATCCAAAATTCAGACATGCCGCGGAAATCACTTGCCACAGGTGCGTCATCTGTCAACAGATGAATGCTGGGAAAGGAACTGTGGTAACTTTGAGCCACATTGGGAGAGCTGGAGGTCCATTCAACAAAATGCAAATGGATTTTAGCGAAATGCCTGTTTGTGGAGGATTAAAGTATGTGTTGGTGATTGTGTGTGTTTTCAGTCATTGGATCGAGGCATATCCCACATGTAGGAATGACAGTCTTACAGTTGCAAAACTACTACTCAGGGAACTGATACCAACGTTTGGGTTTCCGGTTTCTATAGAATCAGATAGGGGTAGACACTTCGACAATGAGGTGATTAAACTCCTGTGAGCCGCACTCAACATTGAACAAAAGCTGCATTGTAGCTATCGCCCTGAAGCATCAGGATTAGTAGAGCAGATGAATGGTACTTTGAAATCAAGGATGGCAAAAATGTGCACAGCAACTAATATGAAGTGGCCAGATGCCTTACCTCTAGTGCTGATGTTAATGAGAAACACCCCAGACAAGAAAACTGGACTGTCCCCCCATGAAATCCTCATGGGCAGAGCTATGAGTTTACCAGCAGTACCTGCAAATGCACTAGTGAATATTACAGATGATATGGTGTTGGATTACTGCAAAGGTTTGGCTGACGTGATTCGCTCTTTCTCTCACCAGGTGGAAGCTAACACGTTGCCGCCGATTGGCGATCCAGGTCACTCTCTACAAGCATTGGGTGGTTGTCAAGCAGCACGTGAGAAAATCGTGTCTAGAACCGCGTTGGAAAGGGCTGCATCAAGTAATATTAATGACCACCACTGCTGTGAAGTGTGCCGGGGTTCCCAACTGGATACATGCCAGTCATACGAAGAGAGTAACGTGTCCAGTTGAAGAGGAACTTGAAGTTTCCGGCACAGCAACTTTAGGAGGAGAGGTCTCAGGGTCAGAGAACAATCAAGAAGGAACTGAGACTACTGGAGAGCCCACTGAGAACAGCCTTGTCCCTCAAACTATCAAACTATCAATGAGTTCGAGAGAGGTGACAGAGTGCCTATCTCAGTAGAGGCAGCAGGAGAACTAAATCAAGGAGAGGTTCTCCCAGAAGTAGACAAATACGGATTAGAGTCTGAACCCAACATAGAACCAGAAGAAGAAAGAGGAGAAGAAACCGTAGAGAAAAACCAAAACGTATCAGAGTCCCCTGAACCAATTGCAGGTCCGTCAAGAGAAAACACCATATCACAAGAGGAGGGTGCTGTCCAACGTCCTGAAGGAAAATATCGAATAAAGACACATAAAGGTGATAATTGGCCAGACAAGCCACACCCTAAGATAAGAGAGGTATCAAATGACACAATAATAGAAGAGAGTGATACCTCACAAGCAGATGATCTGAGTGAGGGAGAGCAACAAGGTGAACGAAGATTAAAAAGAAAAAGAATCGCAAACAGAAGATATACAGGTCCTGAATGGGTGTACGCTACAACCTCTGAATGGCAACAAGAATTCCTAGCATTCTGTTTTGATCGAGAAGTACCAGGCCAATACAACAATTTTTGGGCTAAAATTGAAAAACTGAAAAGAGAGAGACTCTAGAAACTACCGGAAGTGACACTAAAACTGAATTTGACTTTTAAAGAAACCTGATTATGACAAGCTGCTAACCTGACTTGACTGAAAGGGTCCTGGAGTGAGTGAAGACGCTGTAATATACGCAGAAAAAAAAAAAAGGTTTATCCTCAAGTTGATTGCTAATCTGCTATTCTGATTCTGTACAAACATGGCTTACAATAGAAATAGTAGCAAAGGGAGTAAGGTGTGTGGTTGGTTAGTGGGAGTGATTGTGGAAATGCCATGGAGAGAGAGAGAAACTATTAACGCAACTTCAAAACCTGAAACTACTACACTAACACCGTGGGAGAGATTTGAGCAGGATGCAAGACATATGCATGAAGGAACCAATGCAAAGGGAGAACTATCTACTAATGTCTTCTATCGCTTACTAAATGAGTATGTGGAAACCATGGATGCGAAAGATTGTTATGTAAGTACTAAAATTCCTTCATCTGTGCAGGAGGGAGTTACCTATCATAGTCTCCCTCTTACTTATGGAATTAGTTGCAGCTACTAACAAGATTCTATAATCAAGAGCATGTGCAATACTTTTATTCGAATTTGGATGTTGGGATTTCCTTTGTGCCTGTGATTGAATTCTTAAATAAATTAGCTAAAGAGCACGATATAAAAATAGTTAGGGGATTCTTTGAGCCAACACTTACATTTGGAACTGCTTATGCACATCGCAATAATTTGACTTGCTTACTGTCGCCTGTAGAGAAAAGCTTTTTAGATCACACATGATAGAATCAAGGCACTGAAAGAAAGATTAGAAAAAGGATTAGAGAAACGTACCTATGCAAATGATTATGCTTATACTGCAATCAAGACACAAGGCAAACTAGCTATAGATGCATTACATGTAGGTAGGCTCTGTGTATATAGGCCAAAATCTGATCAAGACAATTTGTTTGTGGGTACGAGTGAATGTAGGCATGTGTTTTTGTTTCAGAGTAAATGGACCTTTATGTTAAATGGACAAGACCCAGCAATCCCTGGAATCTATTACATCTGTGGGCTAAATGGTTATTACCGTCTCCCTAAGGGATGGTATGGGACATGTTATTTGGGGATAGTATTCCCAAAGATATACCAAATTGATGACTTAAAACAAATACCTAAAACATCTGAATTACAACATCCTAGACAAAAACGAGAATCAGTGGTGGCTGTTATTGGTGATATATTTGGAGCCATAATCCCATCAGTAGGGGTTATCTTGAATTCCATGAAAATTCAAAAGTTGTCTACTATAGTGGATAACATGTTGACAAATTGTACAGGAGCCATACTCCTGATGGATACTGAACTTGCTGCAGAAAGGGCTATGACTCTTCAAAATCGATATGCTTTAGACATTCTTTTAGCAAAGAGTGGAGGGGTCTGCAAAATGCTCATTGAGCGTCATTGTTGCTCATTTTTTCCAGATAACAGTAAGAAAATTAGAAGCATGCTTACTAACCTTACTAGAGATAGTACAGATTTGAAGGATTTGAAAGAACTTGGTGTTTGGGAGAAATTTGGAAAAGGAATTGCCCGAGTTGGAAGCTGGTTTACCAACATTTGGAATGGGGTACTTGCAAAAATTCTCTTGGGTTTACTAATTGTTTTGGTTTGTCTATTAGGATTATGGGGGGCATGTAAAATCAATGACAAGATAAAGAGAAATTGGACTAAAAGAACCAGAAGAAATGAAGAAAGTGAGAGAGAGAAAATGTTTCATGAAATTTGGGAAAGCTCACATAAGGGACAAGATGTTGAAATGCGTATTATGCGCAAGGTGAAAAATTTGATCAAAGAAAGATTTGTGTGATGACGAGCGTCATCAGAGGAGGGACTGAGAGAGCGTAATTAAAATATTACATACTTTAGATGTGAAATGCTTATATTTACCAATGCTGAAATAACAAGACATAAGGTATTATTCGTCTGAATGTATTCTAAACATACTTATAAGAGTGAAGAAATTATTGTACACATATACTAATGTCGACTTTAAGAAATAAGTGCTTGCATTATGATTAATTGAATGTTAACACCTACGAAGATTGTGTTTATTAGAATCCATAAGTCTTAAGTTAGCGTGAGCTGAAAACTTAGCTGTGTAGCTCGTATATTAAAGCATATTTTTCTGTTTCTCCAGTGTGCTGATTCGCAAAAGGCCATGACCCAGCATGTGTTCTTTTCTTTGTTTTATGTTGCAAGTGAGGATTCTTCTCACCCGCATGCTAACTGTTTTAGTATAAGTTTTATACGTTTTTGCAACATTATTTGAAACATCCAAGGACAATCGACCATGGAAAAGAGAACTTTTGACCCGAAGAACGTGCCAGAGAATGAAGTAACCCCGGATGTGCCACCTACGAAGACGTCAATTATGAAGACCAATCAAAGTGTTATAAATTATCGTGGGGTGACAAATGCATTACTTAATGTATAATTTGATAGGTTAAAGATAGTGGGGTAGCGACTATCCAATAGAATTTTGGGGGAAGGTATTGCGAAAAAGGGATAAAAACCCATGACACAGGAGACTCGAGAGAACTAGGTAGGGAATGATATCGATTGCATCCAGAAACTCTGTCACTCTCTTTGGTGATTTGAGACTTAAAACCATCCTCATCCATAGACTGCCCCATTACACTTTCCTCCTTATGAGGGAAGTGTCCCCT
The DNA here is from genome assembly GCF_031143425.1 of Pleurodeles waltl. Classification (NCBI taxonomy): domain Eukaryota; kingdom Metazoa; phylum Chordata; class Amphibia; order Caudata; family Salamandridae; genus Pleurodeles; species Pleurodeles waltl. The sequence continues at coordinate 568,035,995 of NC_090439.1, forward strand.
GTTCCTTAGACGAAATAGGTTGACGGTGATCTAACTGATGTCCTGAAGACAAAGACTGATCCTGTATGCTGACTCATTCCGAGGAGGGTAATTATGACAATTGCTATTGTAATTCGTCTATCTGCTTTTCCTTTCTAGGTACCAACTGCTGTATTTTTGGATAGAGACCCTAGTCAGATGTTTTCTAAATTAGTGTTCTAAACTGTTTTGCATGAAGTCCAACATGCTGATGCTAATTAGTGGTTAGATTAGGCATTCACCTTGACTAACGTAACCAACGCGACTGACGTTGTGCTATGCTGAAATAAGACGTATATGATGTTCTATGCACACTGACCTGTATATATCTTAAATTGGTGCTTTTATGTTTGTGATCTTTGCTGTTTCAAATCTTATCACAGTTGCCATATCGTGACTATGCTCTTTTGCTTCCTGGTTTTGAGATTGATACTCTTATTATTAGATTGTAATCAATAGGGAATAAAATTCATAAAACTTCATTAAAGGTGGGGTTATTCATGACTGAAAGGTCATGGTTGCGTCGACAGTTTAATCAATGTCTAAAGTAAAGTATATTGTGGTGATATATGTTGATAATATCATTGATATATTGCTTGACATATTGATCAGTTATCTCGTTCTACGGTGTCTCACTACTGGGTCAAAAGATTCATCGGCCTAAAACGAGTCCTAATGTGTATAAATTGACATAGAGGGACGCGTTATCAGATACATTCCCTGAAGAGGAAGCAATCTGAAATCAAAGGGAACTATTTTCTATTCATAAACAAAATAAATCCAGCCTATTTTCTGTGGCGGGAATAGAGAGTCTTGTAAATGTTGCTGTGCACAAATGTGTGCTTTGGGGCTAGCGAGTGTATGTAAGAATCATCCGCAAAAGTCTCCCTTTGCCTCCATGTGTTGCAGACTTCGACAAAATACTTTTTCACTTGTAAAGGAGTGTCTGCCATAATGAGGCAACATATATATTTTTGCCCATGTAAAATAGCCACACACAACTCACCACTAGGTATAAAAGAAGCTGAATCTGGTCCAAGTTTGCCAGTAGAGGTGTAAAAACAATTCTTCTACGGTAAACCGGACGATGAAAGAGATAGATATAGAGCTACATCTGGACATTTCCTTACAACTGTGGTGTGGTAGAGATGTTGACTGTGTTGGCCTCTGAGGTAAAGGAGTGCTTAGCGCATTCATCTCACCACTCAAATTAGTGCAGTGTCAGTTGATATGAACATGCTGATGACATGGACTGATTTAAGTATATGTATGTATGAAAATTCTCATGCAGGAGCATGATTTTGTAGTTCAAGCCTTCCCATGACTGTGATAGTGGCGCTCAATTTCTGACCGTAAAAAGTGTATAAATGAATCTATATTCTGACTGTATGAATTATTCCGTATTCCTGCCTTTGCACAGAGCTACTTCCATTGGATCTGATGTGTAGTAACCCACCATCTCAGGTGCCCCACCAGTGCTATAAAGAAGCATGTCCCTGTTATGAAGTGTGTGTGACAATGCAAAGGCAGAGAAACTGAATTCCACACCATTTTGAGGAGTAGTAACAGAAAATCATTGTCAGAATACAATGACATACATTTGGTATCCTAAGTATTGTTTACAAAAATATCACCATAGCAGAATTAATACAGATCTATATCCAATGGGATATTATTTTTGGAAACAAGATTTAGACCACAACATGTTTATCTGGAGATATTTCTCTAAAAGATATTCTGACCCGCATAGAATATTGTCATTTTAAAATTACTTTTTTGATTTCCATATTAATAGCAAGGTGATATCCTTCCTTATCACTTGCTACTAAACAATGAGAACTGACAACCACCTTGCAGACAACAAACAACTCTATCAGAACCACTTTCTACTCATTGTGACCAGACATTATCAACGGGATTTTTCTGGAATGAGGCATGTTTGACTTTACTTTGACTTATAAATCACCCACCTTGGAAGATATTAGTTGTAGAAGAGAGATAAGCTTTTGAAACATAAAAGTCCAGATGTATCATAATACTGGTCTCAAAAAGTGGTCTCAATATGCAATCAGTATCCAATATTGCAAACTATGTTGCTTCGCAAAGTTCTAACTCAGAGTGGGCCGCAGTCTGACCTACCTGATCTATATTCATAAAACAAATTGCGACTCAGTCAAATTGGTCACAATCACTCGGATGGTAACTCGAAGAGGTCAGTAGACCACCATTGTGTCTGCTTTTTAAAAAAGAAACTTTTTTTTACAGCAGCCTGATTAAAGGAACAGGGCTGCTTAAAAACTGTTTTTTAAAAAGTTTCTGTGAAAATTGGCAGTGGTTCTTTGAACCACTGCCTACAACCTATGAAACCCGAACCCCAATACACACAGTGGAAGGGTTTAAAGAGGACTCCTTAACATTTGTAAATATAATACTACCCCAGCATGAGAGTCTGCAACTTATCAATGGATTGCAACCTAAATTCTGGTAATGCATTTTTGATACACGGAGTACCAAATCAAGTTAAGTCAAAATAGTAGTTTGTTTAGACCATAGTCTATAAACATTACATAAATACGATACAAAATTACACACAAATACAACAAAATAAAACACAAAGCACCAGTATAACTGCACAGAAATAAAAGAGACAGTCATAAACCAATAAAGATAGTTAAACAACATATACGTAGTGGATAAAAGGGGGGGGCAACTATCCACCTATCGATCTCCTTACAGATTATCCGCCCAGCTTTTTAATGATTCCTGAATTGCAATTAAAAATCTTTCTATTGCACATAAAACATTTAAAATTCTCATATCTATCAACAAAAGAGGGCAGCAACCACAATTGAAATGATTACTGCTTGCAGGAGCGACAGAGTGGCTCGGGAGCCAGCAGGGCAGCAAGAGTTGGGCTTCCGAAGCTGCCTCCCATATTTTTGAGATGCAGGCATGCCAGGGGGGACCAGGTGTCTCCAACTAAAAACAAAAAAGAAGGAAAGGAGAAAAGAGGTGTGAGGACACATGCCATACAAAACGAAAAGAATCTCTCCCCAGCACTGTGGAAGAGAAGTTCATCCGATATTCATGGCTCCAGGCTGGAACGCCTTATAATGTCCTGAGAGCACCATGATTTGACTATTCCTCTTTTTTGGTGGTGGTCCCAGGATGACAGGGGCCCACCAGCATTAAAAGTGAGTGAGGCGGCAGAAGTGCCAGGAGTTTTAAAAGTACTGACCCTGCCTTTGCAGGGTCATGGAATCCTTGACCTTTTGGGATATTTCACATCATTTTTAAAGCACTCCCAAGGTTAGAGCTTCTACAGCTGGGAGTGCAGCACTCCCTAGGGGCTAGTTCTATGGTTGCATATAAAGTGACCTGAAGATGAATATAAAAGATACCTCTAATGAGGCGCCGTCTAGAGGCTGAATTTGTGGTTGCATTTTATGTGATCAGAAAGTGATGCCCTCTAAGGCATGTTTATGATTGCATTTTCATGATTTGAAAGTATATAAACGGCACACAGGCACATGTTATGTTCATTTTAAACTTCTCTGATATAATAGTGTTGACTGTGATTACTGATCAAAGTACATAAGCTTTATTAACATTAATAGGTGCATTTAAACACGGTTAATATAGATTATTGCATTCACACACAAAATTATGCTGTTTTTAACATGAGGTTTGTTGATCTTGAAACTTTGCCCAAGCCAATAGACTTACTGTATATGTTTGTATGCCCACTTAGAGGAGCAAACACATTACACAATGTCATCTATGGTATTTTCAAAGGTATATATTTGTAAATTATTGTGCAGTATTTAGTAGAGTGTGTATAATAAAATTACTTTTCCTTTTTTGTAAAAAAAAAGCACTGAATAGGGCAATCATTTATTGAGTGTTATTATTGTGTGCTAGCAAATGGGCGAATAGTGATTACTAGGCCACACCATCTCCACTGAGCAGGCCTTGGACTGCTTTGCTACGTGATGCTGACAGAGTCAATCACCACAATGGGGTGCTAGGTTCCCTGTAAGTGGAAACTGTGGACCTATTACTTTTGCAGGCCTCACTATTAATACCCGGATGTTCTACAGTTCTAGTGCCTGCTGTATGCACCCTACCCTATTTCAAACAATTTTGATAAGGAATACCACAGATTAAAGTCTACCCCAGTAACATAGCATAACAACAAAAAGGACAGGATGACATTACATACATACAATGATAATAACTGATAATGTAGCATGATGTATTCTGACAAAGAATGTGAACACGTGTGTAGGTAAGTCAGATTGTATGGGAAAAACACCAACATACTAGGTGATATTCTTTTGATCAGCATTGACTTCAAATAATACAAGTTCAAAAATAATTTTTTTTGCATTGTTCAATGCAAATAGAAGTAATTTATTTTAATTTTCCTCAACACTACTATGAATTCTTTGTTAAGAGAAAATATGTTTCCTGTATACTTGAAATGATGGTCCTTTATTTTAAAACTTTTATACATTTTAGAAAGACGCATATCAAATGTGTTTTAAGGGAGGTAAGATACCATTTATACAAACAGCCTACTCCTTTCTCACTCTCCTCGACTCAAGCAAGAGTGTCAATAAGGTCACTTAACAGAATGCCTGCACTGCACTGCATGAAATGGATATGGCAGGATTGTTACATATCTAGATAGATATGGGCCATTCCTGTGCTCACGCTCTTAATCAGTGCAGTGCAGCATGGCAAGCTGTCTTGCTCTCTTCTGCAGCATCAAAGTGTTAGCCTTCAAAATAAGAAGTAAAAACAATTGCCTCCGCTCTGCTGATGTTTGTGTCACTTCCTTTTGACCTCCTTTCAGGACATCTTGAGGTGCTGCATTACCTGCCACACCCCATGTTCCACCACCACTGCCCATCTATTCCTTAATTATCCTCATTTATACCTTTACACTTCTCATAACAACACAACAGAATTCAGTCCTCTAATCAGGTCATCCAAATTCATCCCATGAATTACCAGCCACTGTCCATCCTCAAGTAGTGGAATTTATTGGCACCACGTTTAGTGTATTTCTCTGCCTGACCTCTCCTTCAACTATTCTTCACACCTTGTGCTTCTACTACTTACTTTAAATCTGCAGTGGTTCTTCCTCTTCTAAAGAAATCTGCTGCTTGTCCTATGTCATCCTCCAGTTACCTTTGGGCCTCACAATTTTCCTTTAACTTGAATATCCTGTTGTGATTGATATTTAATTGCTCTAATTTTTACCTTTCCACCAACAGTCTTATGGACCCCATCTAATCTGTTTTGGACTCTACACTCCATAAGAACAATCGTGTCTCACATACCTCATGCTATCACAATAACTCACTGGTCTCTGTGACATGTAAAAGCGTCATTGTGTCTGTGAATCCAAACAGATTGTGGCCTATGTGTGTAAAGTTCAGGGTAATGTCCCATTAAATATGGAGGCAGTATACTGTTCATCAGGTGAAGGTCACACTGATCCAAGATGCCAAACGGGTTGTCTCTTCAGTTCACAATAATTAAGGACAGTACAAGTAGCCAGATCATTATGGAATACATTGTCCAGCAATTGTATGTATTGATAGGTTTCATGCTTATCATTCCATTTGCACCCAGCCTCACTGCTATTGACACCATGTTTGTTTTCTTTCCTTTCTTTGAGATTACTGGGCCAAGGCAAATTATCTGTACCTTTCTTTAATTCTGTGTTATTACATTCCACTGTTCTTCTTTTCACTCAGTTACATCTTTCTGAAATCCTCAGATTCAACCAGAGGGCAATGTTTCCCAGCAGTTACCAAGGGGTTAGTTCTATTATTTGTCCTGCGTGATCACTGTATCTTTTCTGATTAACTATTCACATCTGTAATCTAAGCCCCATTAAAATGCAGCTGTTTAGCATATTATCTTTGCAGCTAGTGGGCTGGTTCTTTGTAAGCAAAGGGCTTCAGTGAGTCTTCCTTTCACACGTCCTGCATTGTCTTCTCAGGGAACTATTTGGAATGTGTATGTTATAGATATGTATGAAGAAACTTCATTTTGAGAGATGCTTGCAATTGTCTGCATGGACTTGGCTTTGGCATTATCCTAATAAAAGCTTAATCAAAACCCATGATCAATCAAGCTCAACCAATTAGCCACACCAAAGACTCTTTGGACCACTTAAAATTTTGGTCACTCCACTTTCTAGACCCATGTTTTGGAGCAACATGCCGCAGACATTTGTACTATTCCCTCTTTAAAAGAGCTCACAATAGAACTAAAAAGTCAAGCTATACAACTTGAAAGAAGAGACTGACCCAACCCTGAATGATCTGACATGGATATGTGCATTTCTTGTCTGTATGGTCGATTCCATATATTTTAACATCCAATATGTGTGTCTTTGCAAATTACAATTTCAAGTTGGGAACATTTAATCAACCCAATAATTGCCCATTGTTCAATTGATTGAGCTATTTGCCATCATGGTTGCAATGGAATAAATTTCTGATTGAAATCCTAATTTTGCTAAATGAATAAAATAAATAAATACAACTCAAAAGTCCTCACATTGGGGAGGCTCACATGCTTGGATAATAAACACTGTATAAGAACTTCTGAATTAGGCAGTGTTATTTTCAGAGGATGAGTCTTTGAGGACAAATAGCACCCTTGCAGTTTTCTCGCCATAACCCCCAGACTGAAACCCTCCCCAACCCTTGACAGGATCACTTTTATTTACTACAGTTATTTCAAAGAAACAATGTAAACACCTAAATTAAAATTTCTAGCAATGCAAAAAAATTGACACAGGAAATCTTTGTCTCAGAGAGTCATTAAGAAAGACGTCATGTTAAAGTTATTTTGATTGAATCAGGTAGAAAATGACCCATTACCTAGCCAGGAATCATGACTTTATATCACAATAATTAAATATACTGTTGCATGTCCTACTCTACCTGCCCACGTTGTAGGAAAACTATAATGAAGTCTCCTGGCCAATATTGTACATAAAAATGGGTGTATTCAATGATATCATATGTACTCCTCATCCACCATCATGCCCAGTTTCCAATTCCTCAACTACCACCCTCAGAACTTCGGACAGCCGCATTTCCAAACAACACATTTTAGGTATCCTAGGATACCTGGATACCACACACCTCCCCCTTTACACCAAATGAATGTTCTTATGAGAAGTTATATACATGCACAAACTTTGACAGAGCTAGAGCTCCTACACTCACATGATGTACAAATAAAAAAATCATAAATATATACTATAACCTACTATAACATTTTTTTAAACAATGCGCCGAAGAAATAGAGAGAGGAACTAAACGGTGTTAACTAAGTCAAATGTTTGCATTAAATCTGTACTTTAATTATCTATGAGCTTCCCTGTACCTTTTCTCCTATGGTACTACTTTGCTAGAAATAAAATATAACATAATCTTTTAACTGTTCTTGGGTCTGACATTCCTGCTACTCTGTTGTGAAGAAACCACTCCACATTTGATCCGTGATGGACTGTCATCTACTTGGATTGTTCTTGGTCATGTATTTGGTTCTAGTTTCGTGGTACTCGTAGTATCCCTCCTTTGTGTCTCCAACCCATGTTTTGCAACCACCACCACTTTCCCCAATTTTCAAATCCGATTATCTTCTAGTTCCAGTCCACTTCCTCTCTATGAGGGCTCCCATACTTTGTAGTTTTTGTTACACCTACATGTAGTTTTATACTGACCAAATCACCCACAGATAACAGTGAACACTTTACTGCATGTCTCCTGTCATATTGCGCTTCCCTGCTCCATATTTTTAATTGTTGTCTTATTTTCCAATCAAGTTCCAACTTCTCATCCTGCCCCTCAAGATGATTAATCTATGGAGGGCAATAAGAGAGCTGGGCTCTCTTCTCCTGAACAATTCAAAGGGTACATTGCCTGTCACTGAGTGTGGGGTGAAACAATATACTTACACTCTTGTCTGAATTGCCTTCCTCCAATCTGTTGCTTCTTGTTTACCTATTTGTATATATTCCTTGAATACTTTGTTAAGTCTCTCAACCACCCTATTTGACACTGGGTGCTATAAGGGACACGTCTTATAAAGAATACCTCTCAGTGAGAGAAAGTTTACCATTTCCCTGGACACCAACTGTACACCATTGTCCATCAAAATGGAACCTGTGAACCCCTCTCTGGCAAAAATCTCCTTATAAAATGTCACCACATTTTTGGTCTCCACACTCTGTGTAACTTTTATGTCTGGCCACCTGGAGAATAAATTCACTAACACCACTACATAGTATTGCCTAGAGTTGTTGTTCACCGGACCCAAACTGTCTGGAGCTTGCTCTCACAGTTACTGAGGTTGTTTTACCAACTCCATAGGTTGTGTCCTTGCCTTGCATACTTTGTCACTGTTTTTTCACTCTATACACTGCCTAACTTCACGTTCCACATGTTTGTCTAAACCTGGACACCAAAGGTGTAGTTTTAACTTCCCTTTGGTTTTGCTGATGCCCAGGTGTCCCTGATGTGCCAGGTTTATCAACTTCCATCTTAGCTCTGTAGGGGGTACCAATTTGGTGCCTTTCCACACCAACCAATGATGTTTTGCTAACTCATTCCTGATCTCCTAATACTTCTTGCACGAGGGAGGTAAATTCTAGCATTCACACTAGCCTATTTCAATTAGTTCAGACACTTGTATCAAATCCTCATCTTTGGCTACCTGATTTTACCATACCTCTTTACTTATAATCCCTTTCATGACTTCACACACCTCAAGCTCATCCAGTTCTCACAGGTGTTCCTCAAGGGGTTCCTCCTCCTCCTCCTCCACTTGTTCCTCCTCCTCCTCCTGTGTTTTCAAGTTCACCAAGCTCTCTGCCACATACTTTTCAGTTCCAGGTATATATTCCATGTTAAAATTGAAGTCCTGCAATGAAATTATCCACTTACAAATATTACTTGATACAGCATCAATTCCCTTTCTGTCGAAAATCTTTTTTAGACATTTGTGGTCCATTTTCACCACAAAGTGCGTACCACATAAAAAATGCTTTAATTGTTTTATGGCCCACATTATACATAGAGGTTCTCTCTCAACAACTTAGTGGCTTGTTTCAGTGTCCCTTTAAGCTCCTTGTCAAAAACATTATAGTGTGTTCTTCCTTTCCTCCTCCATGTTGAAGGACTGCACCTAACCCTTGTCCACTGACATCTGTAACTAATACAGATTTATCCTGTGTCCTGAAACTTTTCAATGAAGGTGCGTCAAGAAATTCCCTGTCATTTTGTGTGGATCACACAAATTTTACCTTCTTTTAAGAGCTTTCTCATATTATACGTCCAAGCTGCAAAGTTGGGTATAACTTTGTGATAGTACTCCATCATACCCAAGAATCTGATCAAATCTTCCTTACTATGCGGAACAGCCAACCCTTTAATAATTTCCACCAACTACCTAACTGAACTGATCCCTCTTCCTGACACTTTGCATCCCAAATAGATGATGTCTTCACACCCCAGGCTACATTTGTTTTCCCTCATAGTTAGGCCCCACTACTGAAATCTCTCAACCACCTATCTCAAGCACTGATTCTGCTGTTCTGAGGTGTCACAAAAGATCAAGAGATCGTTCTGATAGATTTTGACACCTTCAATACCCTTTAGTACATTCTCCATAGCCCTCTGAAATACCAAAGCTGCAGAGACTAGCCCAAATGGCATCCAAGTAAACTTAAACACCTCAAAGGGCATAATGAACATCGTAAGGTATCTAGAACTTTCACCCAGCACAATTTGATGGTAGGTCGCTCGTAGCTCTAACGTGGAGAAGGCTTTTCCACCTCCTAGCTGCGTTAACATGTCTGAGATGCTTGGCAACGGAAACCCATCTACCACAACCTCTTTGTTTAAGCCTCTTTGATCTAAACAGAATCGAATGTCTCTGGAAGTTTTTAAAGCCAGAACCACTGGAGCCACCCCCATATGCAAGCGGTCTTATTTCAGGCTGAAACATTTCATTTTACCAGACAATTTCTCATCAAAGAAACCCCTGGGAATCAGAATGATTTTTGCTCCTGAGCTGAAGAACATTTTAACTTCGTACCCATTCACTTGCCCTTAATCTTCTGGATCCTGTCCTTTTCCTTGTTCCTATACCTGTAAGACAATTTCACCAATGTGCAAATCCTCATACTCCTCTTATTCACCTACATCAGTCAGACCAACTTCCTTTACTTTATTGTTTTTCTTTTGCACCCTGCAATTCCTTGCATAGTGACCTTATGGCCCACCAACCCACGTGTGAAGTCTTTCCCAGATAATATTTTCCTTTGGGGTCATAATTTTTTCTCTTTGGGTATCATCATCTTTGAATTTCATTACAGTTTGTACACGGTCCTTGGTTGCAACTGCCTTTTTTTTCTTAATTACCTCCACACAAGCCATTGAGTGCTCTATTTTCGTTGCTATGAGCAACACTTCATCCAATTTGGAATCATCTTTTTGCCAAAATGCATCCCTTATGTATTCCATATAAAGCCCTAACAAGAATTGATCCCTAATACGCTCAACTCCCTTCAAACTTGGACATCGACACAAGTTTGTGCAATTGAGTCGCATAATTTTCCACCAATTATTCTGCTGACTAGACCCTCCTCCCAAAATGATATCACTACAAATTTGTGCTAATTTTAGGTAAGTAATGTTGATCCAGTTTCTTTTTGCACACTTCAAATTTACTCAGCTCTTCTGTTTCTGGATCATCTGATCATTTCTCTCAAATACCTCTCAACCCTCTGGACTTAGGCAATGCATAAGCAGGGACCACTCAATGATGTTCCGCAGACGTTTGCATAATGAGAGAAAACTTTCTTCCATTTGTCCCACTTTAAGGTTTGCTCTCCTGGTGACATAAAAAATAATGTTTGTGGTGTTGGAACTCATATTATGTCTGTAGTTCACCTGCTACTTACAAATTGTCTATATACCCCAGTGTCTTATCAGACACCCGAAGAACAGAACACCACCAGAAAAGAAGACGAGAGGAGAGAGAAGAACAAAAAAAACATTTTTTTAAATCACTGGTGCCTTACCACACCATTATCCGATGTGATACTTGAGATTAACCCACCTGTATCCAATATGATACTCAAGACATTATCTCACGAGTATCCAATATGATACTCAAGAGCAATCCGTTGCTTGAAAGGCTTTCCAGGAGACGATGTTCAATTCTGTGCTTCACTGTTCATTTTAATAATTAACATGTACCATTCCAGATTCCCTTATCAATAACCTTGATATATCTGAACCAAACATGGCTACCATATTCTCAACCAATCACAACACAGGAAAGACCTTACAAGAAGGGAAAGAGCTTTCCTCCAATGAGATTTCCCCTCAATATTGACTGCACATGCATGACAATCCGTTGTGGTGAAGTTTGCAGTACTTTGCAGGAGTTGGGGGTGAGTTCTGGATGATGTGCGCTCCTCATAGTTAGCTCTAAAAAAATACAACCACTGCGGTCTAGAAAGAGAAAAGCTACATTCATGCGGCGCACAAGCATTCACAAGAAGTGTCAGTCTGCCTGCACTGATGCAGCTGCCTTCACAAAGAATCTGACAGCATGCACTGACTTGGCTGAAGCATGAGCATTCACAATATGGCTGCACGTACTAACTAAGGCCGATGCACAAGCACTAAAAGATCATGTTTAACCCATCAGCTTGGCCTTGTTTTAATTCCTTGTATGCCACGGACGTAATGGTTACGTCCGTGTTCCGGCCATCGGGGTAAGCACTAGTGCTCCCCCCGAGGGCCGGCCCCCAACCCCCCAGGTCAGGGCTGGAAGGGGAATCTTTTCCCCTTCCATGAACCGACCCTCCCAGAACCCCCCAGTGACGTCTGATGACGTCAGCACGCAATCGTGTGCTGACCTCATCAGAGGTCACTTCCCATGCTTCAAGCGCGATGCGGAAGAGAAATGTTAAAGCATTTCTCTTCCACTCAGCAGGAGGGGGCCGGCAAGGCATGAAAGGAAAAGAAAGGCCTTTCCTTTCATGTCTCTGCAAGCATTTCTGCTGCCCGATCCCCATACGATCAGGCAGCAGAAATGGCTACCAGACACCTTGGAATTTTTTTGTTTTTGTAACGGACATGAGGGGAGTGGCCCCTTGGGCAAGGGCTTCTCCCCAGGGGGTCCAATTATTTTTAGGCCATTTCTGCCGCCCCCCCCGGGGGCAGATCGGCCTAATATAATTAGGCCGATCTGCCCCCGGGGGGGCAGAAAACCCCTAGACACCAGGGATCTTTTTTTTTTCTTTTATGTGTGGGGAGCGACCCCTTAGGCAATGGTCACTCCCCGGGGGGCAAAATATTTTCAGGCCATTTCTGCCCCGGGGGGGTAGAAACCACTAGACACCAGGGAATGTTTATTTTTTGCCTACTTACGCATAATGGCAAGGGCCACTCCACAGGAGGCCAAATTACTTTTAGGCGGGGCAGAAAACCGCTAGACACTAGGGATAATTTTTTTCTTTGTTTATTTTTTTATATGTGGGGAGCGACCCCTTACGCAGGGGTCGCTCCCCTAGGGGTCAAATTATTTTAGGCAATTTCTGCCCTCCCTGGGGGAAGATCAGCTTAATATAATTAGGCCGCTCTACCCCCAGTGGGGGCAGAAACCACTAGACACCAGGATTTTCTTTTTTTTCATAATTACGCATAAGGGGAGCGGCCCCATGGGGAAGGGCCGCTCCCCAGGGGGGGCAAAATATTATTAGGTGATTTCTGCCCACCCTGGGGCAGATCGGCAAGATAAAATTAGGCCGATTCCCCCCAGGGGGGCAGAAAACCCAAGGATATATATATTTTTTTATATGTGGGGAGCGACCCCTTAGGCAAGGGTAGCTCCCCGGGCGTCCAAATTATCTTTAGGCCATTTCTGCCCCCCCCGGGGGCAGATCGGCCTAATATAATTGGGCTGCTCTGCCCCCGGGGGGGCAGAAGCCACAAGACACCAGGGATTATTTTTTTTATATATATACTTGCGCATAAGGGGAGAGGTCCCATAGGCAACGGCTGCTCCCCCGAGGGGGGGGGGAATATTTTTAGGCCATTTCTGCCCCCGCCTAATATAATTGGCCTAATATAATTATTTTTTGTTTATTTATTTATTTATTTTATGTGTGGGGAGCGACCCCTTAGGCAAGGGTCGCTCCCCAGGTGTCAAAATTATTTTTAGGCCATTTCTGCCCCCCCTTAGGAGCAGATCAGCCTATTTTTGGAAGGCCAATCTGCTACCAAGTGGGGCAAAAAGCCCACCAGAGACCAGGGAAGATTTTATTTTCAAAATAAGAGGGTGGGGGTATGGCCATACCCCCACCTCAAATAAATGGGCCAAAGTTGTTCGGCCCACCAGTGGGCAGATTGAGCAATTACCCCCGATCCACCCTCCCTGGGGGGCAGAAAGTCTACTAGATGCCAGGAAGTTTAAAAAAAACATAAAATAGTGGGGTGGTTGCTACCAACCAGTATGGGCCTGGTTATGCCCCCACCCCAACTGAAGGGGGGACAGTCTTTCAGCACTCCCCCCGCAGACTAGAACATCTTATCACACGGCAAGCAAGAATGCATTTGATTATTTTGGGTTTTGGTTTTACATTTGGGCCATGAGAGCTTGGTAACTCTCAAAATCGTCCCACCTGGAATGGTGGGGGCTGCACTTTTTGGACTTTGGGACACTGCCACGTAGAAAAATCCACAAGACCTAGACACATCAGAAAACTAAACATCTGGTTGATTCCAGGGTGGTGTGCTTCACATGCACCCAGCACCATTTTCTTACCCACAATGCCCTGCAAACCTACAACTTTGCTGGAAATCACACATTTTCCCCTCATTTTTGTGATGGAACCTTCCCGAACCTGCAGGAATCCACAAAATTCCTACCACCCAACATTGTCTCATCTATACCGAAACAATTCTGCTGCACTTGTCAGCTTAAAAATTATTTTTTTCAAACTGCCCTTTTGGACCCACTTTGGTTACCCCTCAATTTTGACATGTTTTTGGCTCTTCCCTGTCACAGGCACTTGGCCCACCTACACAAGTGAGGTATCATATTTACCCAGAGACTGAGGGGAACGTTGGGTGGTAGGAAATTTGTCCCGGGGCGGTGATCCAACACAGAAATGTGGGAAAAAAAATTTTTGTAGCTAAATTTGAGGTTTGCTGAGGATTCTGGGTAGGAAAACATTGGGGGATCTATGCAAGTCACACCTCTCTGAACTCACTCGGGTGTCTAGTTTTCAGAAATGTCTGGGTTTGTTAGGTTTCCCTAGATGGCTGCTGAGCCCAGGACCAAAAACGCAGGTGTCCGCCCCCCTGCAAAAACAGGTAGTTTTGTATTTGATCATTTTGACGTGTCCAGATTGTGGCATTTCTTGTCGCAAGCACTAGGCCTACCCACACAAGTGAGGTACCATTTTTATTGGGAGACTTGGGGGAGCGCTGGGTGTGAGGACATTTGTGGCTGCTCTCAGATTCCAGAACTTTCTGTCACAGAAATGTGAGGAAAAATGTTGAGGTTTGCAAAGATTCTGGGTAACAGAACCTAGTGAAAGCACCACAAGTCACCCTATCTTGGATTCCCCTAGATGTATAGTTTTCAAAAATGCGCAGGCTTTGTAGGTTTCCATAGGTGCCGGTTGAGCTACAGGCCAAAATCCACAGCTAGGGACTTTGCAAAAAACAGCTCTGTTTTCTTTGGGAAAATGTGATGTGTCCACGGTGTGTTTTGGGGCATTTCCTGCTGCGGGCGCTAGGCCTACCCACACAAGTGAGGTACCATTTTTATCGGGAGACTTGGGGGAACACTGAGTGAAAGGAAATTTATGGCTTAGATTCCAGAACTGTCTGTCACCGAAATGTGAGGAAAAGTGTTTTGGCCAAATATTGAGGCTTGCAGAGGATTCTGGGTAATAGAACCTGGTGAGAGCCCCACAAGTCACCCCATATTGGATTCCTCTAGGTGTCTAGTTTTAAAAAATGCACATGTTTGGTAGGTTTACCTCAGTGCCAGCTGAGCTACAGCCAAAATCCACAGCTAGGGACTTTGCAAAAAACAGCTGTTTTCTTTGGGCAAATGTGATGTGTTCATGTTGTGTTTTAGGGCAATTCCTGCCGCGGGCGCTAGGCCTACCCACACAAGTGAGGTGCCATTTTTATCGGGAGACTTGGGGGAATACTGGGTGGTAGGAAATTTGCAGCTCCTCTCAGATTCCAGAACTTTCTGTAACCGAAATGTGAGGAAAAAGTGTTTTTTGGGGCAAGTTTTGAGGTTTGCAAAGGATTCTGGGTAACAGAACCTTGTGACAGCTCCACAAGTCACCCCATATTGGATTCCCCGAGGTGTCAAGTTTTAAAAAATGCACAAGTTTGGTAGGTTTCCCTAGGTACGGGGTGAGCTACAGGCCAAAATCCACAGCTAGGCACTTTGCAAAAAAAAGCTCTGTTTTCTTTGTGAAAATGTGATGTGTCCACGTTGTGTTTTGGGGCATTTTCTGTCGCGGGCACTAGGCCTACCCACACAAGTGAGGTACCATTTTAATCGAGAGACTTGGGGGAATACTGGGCGGAAGGAAATCTGCATCTCCTCTCAGATTCCAGAGCTTTCTGTCACCGAAATGTGAGGGAAAGTGTTTTGGCCAAATTTTGAGGCTTGCAGAGGATTCTGGGTAACAGAACCTGGTGAGAGCCCCACAAGTCACCCCATATTGGATTCCCCTAGGGGTCTAGTTTTAAAAAAGGCACAAGTTTGGTAGGTTTCCATAGGTACTGGGTGAGCTACAGGCCAAAATCCACAGCTAGGCACTTTGCAAAAAACAGTACTGTTTTCTTTGGGAAAATGTGATGTGTCCACGTTGTGTTTTGGGGCATTTTCTGTCGCGGGCACTAGGCCTACCCACACAAGTGAGGTACCATTTTTATCGGGAGACTTGGGGGAATACTGGGTGGTAGGAAATTTGCAGCTCCTCTCAGATTCCAGAACTTTCTGTAACCGAAATGTGAGGGAAAAGTGTTTTTTGGGGCAATTTTTGAGGTTTGCAAAGGATTCTGGGTAACAGAACCTGATGAGAGCCCTACAAGTCACGCCATATTGGATTCCCCTAGGTGTTTAGTTTTAAAAAATGCACAGGTTTGGTAGGTTTCCCTAGGTGCCGGCTGAGCTACAGGCCAAAATCCACAGCTAGGCACTTTGCAAAAAACAGTTCTGTTTTCTTTGGGAAAATGTGATGTGTCCACGTTGTGTTTTGGGGCATTTTCTGTCACGGGCACTAGGCCTACCCACACAAGTGAGGTACCATTTTTATTGGGAGACTTGAGGGAACGCTGGGTGAAAGGAAATTTATGGCTCCTCTTTGATTCCAGAACTGTCTGTCACCGAAATGTGAGGGAAAGTGTTTTGGCCAAATTTTGAGGCTTGCAGAGGATTCTGGGTAAGAGAACCTGGTGAGAGCCCCACAAGTCACCCCATATTGGATTCCCCTAGGTGTCTGGTTTAAAAAAATGCACAAGTTTGGTAGGTTTACCTCAGTGCCAGCTGAGCTATCGGCCAAAATCCACAGCTAGGAACTTTGCAAAAAACAGCTCTGATTTCTTTGGGAAAATGTGATGTGTCCATGTTGTGTTTTGGGGCAATTCCTGCCGCGGGCGCTAGGCCTACCACAGTGAGGTGCCATTTTTATCGGGAGACTTGAGGGAATACTGGGTGGTAGGAAATTTGCAGCTCCTCTCAGATTCCAGAACTTTCTGTAACCGAAATGTGAGGAAAAAGTGTTTTTTTGGGCAACTTTTGAGGTTTGCAAAGGATTCTGGGTAACAGAACCTTGTGACAGCTCCACAAGTCACCCCATATTTGATTCCCATAGGTGTCTAGTTGTCAAAACTGCACAAGTTTGGTAGGTTTCCCTAGGTGCTGGGTGAGCTACAGGCCAAAATCCACAGCTAGGCAGTTTGCAAAAAAAAGCTCTGTTTTCTTTGGGAAAATGTGATGTGTCCATGTTGTGTTTTGCGGCATTTTCTGTCGCGGGCACTAGGCCTACCCACACAAGTGAGGTACCATTTTTACCGGGAGACTTGGGGAAACACTGAGTGGAAGGAAATATGTGTCTCCTCTCAGATTCCAGACCTTTCTGTCACCGAAATGTGGGGAAAGGTGTTTTTTTCATGCCAAATTTTGAGGTTTGCAAAGGATTCTGGGTAACAGAACCTGGTGAGAGCCCCACAAGTCACCCCATCTTGGATTCCCCTATTTGTCTAGTTTAAAAAAATGTGCAGGTTTGGTAGGTTTCCCTAGGTGCCACCTAAGCTAGAGGCCAAAATCTACAGCTAGGCACTTTGCAAAAAACATGTCAGATTTCAATGTAAAAATGTGATGTGTCCATGTTGCATTTCCTGTCGCGAGCATTAGGACTACCCATCCAAGTGAGGTACCATTTTTATCGGGAGACTTGGGGGAACACAGAATAGCAAAACAAGTGTTATTGCCCCTTGTCTTTCTCTACCTTGTTCCCTTCCAAATGTAAGACAGTATGCAAAAAATTCATCTATTTCAGAAATGCCCTGTAATTCACATGCTAGTATGGGCACCTGGTATTCAGAGATGTGAAAATAACCATTGCTTCTCAACACCTTATTTTGTGCCCATTGTGGAAATACAAAGGTTTTCTTGATACCTATATTTCACTCTTCATATTTCAGCAAAGGAATTGCTTTATACCTGGTATAGGATGAAAAATGAAAACCGACTGCAAGGTGCAGCTCATTTATTGGCTCTGGCTATCTAGGGTTCTCTATGAACCTACAAGCCCTCTATATCCCTGCAACCAGACGAGTCCTGCAGACATAATGGTGTATTGCTTTTAAAATTCTGACGTCGCAGGAAAAAGTTCCAGAGTAAAACGTGGAGAACAATTTCTGTTTTTTTACTTCAGTTTAAATATTGTTTTATTTCAGCTGTTATGTTCTGTAGGAAACCCTTGTAGGAGCTACACAAATTACCCCTTGCTGAATTCAGAATTGTGTCTACTTTTCAGAAATCTTTAGCTTGCTGGGATGCAGCATTGGTTTCATACTCATTTCTGTCACTAACTGGAAGGATGTTGAAAGCACAAAAATAGTACAAATGGGGTATGTCTCAGTAAAATGCCAACATTTTGTTGAAAAATTGGGTTTTCTGATTCAAGTCTGCCTGTTCCTGAAAGCTCAGAAGGTGTTAATTTTAGCACCACAAACCCTTTGTTGATGCCATTTTCAGGGGAAAAAACACAAGCCTTCTTCTGCAGCCCTTTTTCCCCATTTTCTTTTAAAAAAACAACATTTTCGCTGTATTTTGGCTCATTTCCTGGTCTCCTTCAGGGGAACCCACAAAGTGTGGGTACCTCTAGAATCCCTAGGATGTTGGAAAAAAAGGACGCAAGTTTTGCGTGGGTGGCTTATGTGGACAAAACGTTATGAGGGCCTAAGCGCGAATTGCCCTAAACAGCCAAAAAAGGCTTGGCACCTGAGGGGGAAAAGGCGTGGCAGTGAAGGGGTTAATGAGTCAGGCACAATGTAAATTTCACAGTTTTTGTCCTGTGATTGTTAACAGCTTGTGATGTCAGGCCGGGGCTTAATTTCCTCGGATTGAGTTCACTGCCAATTACACAATACCTATGTTCAGCAGAACTATCTTTGTTGCCAAAGTTACTCCAGTTAGATGTTACACATCGCCCATTAGAGCAGCACCTTCATCCACTTTAATGTGTTCTTAACTCCACCATGGTATGGACTTGATGCTATGCACTGCCTCATTTTCCACAATACTGACTTAGCCACTTTCTCAACAAGTCGACATGCTGCCTTCTTCCTCCTGTCACCGGCGCTCGCCGAGGGTGTTGAGGCGCATGATACTTGCCCAGAACGTTGCCAATATAATGAAGTCTCCTGGCCAATATTACATATAAAGATGGGTTCATTCAAGTATATCATATGTACTCCTCATCCACCACTAAGCCTGGTTTCTGTCCCCTTAACTGCCACCCTCAGGACCTCTGACACCTGCATTCCATTACATCATATTCTAGGTACCAAAAGATACCTGGATACCACAAGAACATTGTCAGCTACCCGACCACACATCTTTTTTAATTTTTTGGGAAGGGGAAGTACAAAGTTCTATGGACCTCGTGGAGTAGAGTGGGGCCCCATGACATTTGGAATCATGAGAAAAGGATGAAATTAATAAAATTCTTCCAGACGTGTCATGAAATCAAATGATTTAGGGCCCAATTTAGAGTTTGGAGGACAGGGTACTGCATCGCAATTGGGACAGAATACCCTCTGTGCCAAACTCTAAGTCTGCCCACCAAATGGGCGTACTATTAGTTTTTCCCCTTCAGAATAAAGTTTGCTCCGCAAGTGAAAACCTTCTTTGACGGCCCAAGGGAGTACAGGCCTTTGGAGACAAGCCATCCGACTGTCTGTCCTATTCAGAGTCAATGTCTGTCATCACCAGTAATCTCTCAAAGGTGAGAGACAGCAAATTTAAAAAACATGATCCCCTCTTTGGTAGTCTCTTTTTGGAAATGTTGAAAAGTTTATACGTTTGGAGTTAGCATCCATCACCAATGACGGATTCACACCAAACCTTTAAATGGCTTTGTATAAATGGATGTGACGGACCAACTCCCTCTGCTACACTGAAATGGATAACACCTAAAATGCTATTTGAATTGTTTTTAATCAAAGTATTCTTGTACAACGACTGGATTTGTTAGACAGAATTTGTGAAAGTTCTTCATGGATTGTGGGCATTGAATGAGCAAGAGATTGTTCAATTAAGATTGCCATTTTTAATATGAACAATATTACAGATATCAAAATGAAATATACTGGGCATATAGAGGACAAGTAAGTCCAGAAAGGATTCACTAGTCTGCTAATAGTTGGCACTTTTATACCCTGAAAGGAAATGCTCAATCTACTATCCTGTGCTGGGGTCGTGACTCAGAGAAAGAACTAACTGCACTACTATCTTTATGAATAAACTGACATAGTAGAGACCTTTTGCTTTTACCAGAATTTGAAAATCCTAATTGGTTCCCTACATGAGGTGAGTATGGATCATATAGTAAAAATTCAAACTCCCAAAAACTAAACAAGCTTCCAAACTCTCAAGAAAGTAGAATGAAGACAACCTTGGTAAAAAAAGAGCATGATAGGAAGATGTGAGAAGTGAAAAAAGCATCAAAAGAAGATAGAAGGTTTGAAACAGAAACTACAATTTAACAGTTTGTTTTATGAGTTGTTTAATACTTCTAACAACATTGTGCCCCTACATTAGTAAATTGTTATACTTGAGTAGATACAGCACATTGAGTGTTGAACTTTGATGGCTCAAAGGAAGTGCAAGACCTTTAGCTTTCTTTTCTGGTTGGCATAGTGACCCTTCTGTCTATAATAGCAACACACCTTGTACCAACTAAACCATCCTAGGATCGGCAGGCAATGGACTGTCTGTGACCTGATTTTTCTATGGGGCTTATTTTGCTGCGGTAGATGGTAGACAAATCTGATTCTAAATGCAGGAAGGTGTCTATCCTTTACTCTGTATTCAAGAATGTTTACTCTGCTACAGGTATTCTTAGTCCTGGCATCCTTGGTGTGGTTTCCCCTGACTTTTTTGCCTTCAGACCTCCTGTTTTGCTGTTTTGCTGACCTTGTATTTGCTGGCTTTAGGACTCTGGGCACTTTACCACTGCTAACCATTGCTTAAGTGCAAGAGCTCGCTGCTTAAAACATGGTAACATTAGCTTATCCACAATTAACATATTTATTTTAGTTATAAATCCCTAGTAAAATGCATTACCTCTCCCCAGGGCATGTAAATGAAATGCTACTAGTGGGTCTACAGCACTGATTGTGTCACCCACTTCAGTAGTCCTTCAAACATTACTCAGGGCTGCCATTGCAGAGCCCGTCTATGCAGTTTTAAACTGCAATGCCGACGTGGCAAGTTAACCCTCTTGCCAAGCCCAAACCATCCTTTTTAATACACAGAAGTAACCCCTAATGTAGGTCCTACACAGCCCAATGGCAGGGTGCAGTTTATTTAAAAACAGGACATATTTGTTTAAGCTTCACATGTCCTAGTATTGAAAAACACTTAAATTTGTTTTTCACTACTGCAAGACCTAGCTCTTACACATAACATTGGGACGTCTTTATTACATTTTATAAGTGTAATTACCTATTGAGAAGAGGTGGGACCCCCCAAGTTTGGTGTCTCTGGAATAACAATTTACAATTACAACTCATGGTGAAGTCAGATTTTGAACTGTAACTCTGAACATGACTCTTAGAAAGTTGTCATTTTCTTACTTTAACAATCTCTTGCCTTCTGCCTGTTTCTGTATACATCTGGGTGGGCGACAGCTGGCCTTTTGTGCATTCCCTCCACACAGCCACATATAAAGGGAGCTTAGGTGTGATTAATGGGCCATCCACAGCCTGATGAGCCATCCTGAGTAGGATGGGAGGGAGGAGCTGACACTTACACCTGAAAGGGCAGTGGCCTGTCCTCACACAAAGGGCTGCATACCCTCCAGCAGTGCATCTGGAGCCAGGGCACGGACCCTGTGCACTTCAAAGGTTTCTGTTTGAAGTCTCCTCCACTTCAAAGGCACAACTGGGTAAAAGTACTGGACCTTGGACACCACAAACGCAGTACACATCTGTAGATACTCTGCCTGGAAGACAGACTGCTGTGCTGCTAAAAGGACTGTCACTCTCTTGGACTCTGCTGGACTCCTGATCTGCTGCCTCCTGCCTTCCTTGCCTGCTAGTGAGAAGGAGTGGACCTGAATCTCTCCAACCCAGAACCAAAGCAACTCCAGTGGCTTCCTGGCTTGCCTGCTGTTGTTCTAGCGTCTCAGGAACACAAAAATCATCACCCACATCACCTGGTATCCCTCTGAATGCTTTGCGCCGCCAAGTGGTGCCAATCCAGTTCTGTTCTCTTAGAAGTGGGTATGAAGTGCTACTCCAGCCAGAGCTGATGCATCATCACAGGGCGGCCTGAACTCTTGCCTTTGTCCCAGTCCACAAAGACAAGATATCCCATATAAGCGTTTATTGCATCTAAGTGCTATTCAACTATTTATTCTTTGAAAATTCATAACTCAAGGTCTACTTATTGGATATCTGTCATTTTGGTTGTTTGTTTATTTAATTGAGTTCTATTTTTCTAAACATGGGTGGTATCTTTTTAGGTGGTGTTTCCACTCTTTTACAGTTTGATGGGTTGCACAAATAACCTCTTAGATTCAGGCTGCCTGCTCTGTGCCGAGCTACCAGAGGGTGAGCACATGTTAATTTATAGTATGTTTCTGACTTACCCTGGCTACTACCGTTGTTCCTGCTTAGACAGCTACTAGTAATAGATTGGATGTAATGAATAGATGTACACAAAAGGATTAGCTTGAAGATCCTCCTTCAAATCTTTAGAGTTGAATGGACTCTTGGGAGCCTCTCCTGACTCCTGAAACCAGTTTTCAGACAAGAAATAGCATTAGTAATCATATACATTCTATTGCCACAAACCAATTTATATTTGTTATTCCTGTCAGCCTTAGGGTGGTCTCCCAACCAACGTTTTACCTACTTACATCCATTGTTGTGCTGAAAATCATTTTTGTTGACCCTAGGAGTCTCTGCAGTTTACCACTGTTAACCAGTGCTAAAGTGTTTGTTCTCACTCCCCTAAACATGGTCTGATTGGCATATTTAATTTACTTATAAGTCCCTCATACAGTTGCATACCATACACCCAGTAATTGTAATTGAACGCAGTCATCGAGCCTGCAGCACTTTTTGTGCAACCCACTTAAGTAGCACCTTGAAATATGTCTAAGGCCTGCCACTGGAGCCTGACTGCAGTTATAGGCTGCCATGTTGACTTGACATTTAAACCCTCCTCCCAATCCTTAAACTCCCCTTTTATTACATACACCTCATCCCTAAGGTAGGCCCCACGTAGCCCATAAAGAAGGTTGCTGTGTAATTAAAAGGTTACTTTTAAGTTTTACATCTTCTGGCAGTGAACAACTCCTTAATTCATTTTTCACTACTGTGAGGCCTACCCCACCCATAGGATAACATTAGGTATCCCTTATTACATTTAATAAGCTGTATTTTCCAATTGGAACAGGTAGTTTTATCATGTTTGGTATCTATAAAATTGTAATAATAAACCCTCTTTATTAGTACAGTCAGATTTTTCATTACAATACTGAAAATGTAACTTTTAGAAAGTTGCAATGTTCCTGCCCTTAGCCCTTTGTGTCTGCAACCTGTCTTGGGTCAGATAGCTCGGTGTAGTTGACAGACTTTGTAAATTCCTCCCAGACAGTCATACAATAGAGAGATTAGGTGTGCCTGAATGGGCCATCTGCTGGCAGGATGGGGGTGGAGCTGAGCACAGCTCATTTGAAACTGAATAGCCTATGATCTGCCTTCACAC
This sequence comes from Pleurodeles waltl, assembly GCF_031143425.1. NCBI lineage: Eukaryota > Metazoa > Chordata > Amphibia > Caudata > Salamandridae > Pleurodeles > Pleurodeles waltl. The sequence goes on from NC_090439.1 coordinate 568,059,605, forward strand.
AAATGACTCAATAAACCCACATTGTCACTGTAGCCAGCTTGAATCCAGGATAAGGGAGGCAGGAAATTACATGCAATGCAAAGCACCTTGGTAGAAGGTTCTCCCACCTCCGAGAGGAAGGCACAATGGCATAAAATAGGACCTTCAGACCCTCTCTTCAGTTCACTTCTGGACTTGCGGATACGCTTCCAGGAAGAAGGACTTCCATTCTGCTGGAAGGACTGCCACTCTGCTGGACTACTGCTCTGAAGGACTGCTGTCCTGCTGAATAGCTGCCCTGTTGACCTGGTTCTGTACTGCCTTCTTCCTGGGTATAAGGACTGGATCCTCATATGTCCCAGGACCTCTAGAGTGACTCACATAGGCAGTTTGTTTGCTTCCTGTTAAGAGCCACAGGGATACAAAAGGCTTTCTCCAGTGTCACAAAGGCATTCCTCCATCTTGGACCTGCACCTGGACCCAGCCTGAGTGAGTCCTGACCTTCTAAGTGGTACCCCTCCAGTCCTAGACACTTGGAAGTGGTTCTAAAATCGCCCAGATAGCAATTTTGGCTCAAAGGTGCTCTGAGAATCAGGAGGAGGCAGTGATCAACCTGCTCACCTAGCCATCTGAGGTGTATCGCCAGTCAGATTGACTTTGTGGCTTCTTCCACTACATTTTTCTCCACAACAGCAAATCCTTTTCAGTGGCCCTTTGCCAAAGGGGTATCCGGCCGGTGAAACTGTCCTCAGCTACAGCCCTCTGCCTCATCCGACTGGAGATTTTTTACTTCTATTTCTGTGACTAAATGTAGAAACCTGCAGCTTTGACCCAAGGCTATCCGATGATGACGTTCCCTCCTCAGACACCTCCTTCAGCCTTGCCCACATGAACTTCACATTCTCAGACACTTTTTCTCAGAATATCTTCCAAGTACAAAGTTAATTGCTGACCAGGCACAATCCACTTTCTGTATCCGAACTGCGCTCCATAGCAGCCGGCCATATTTTAGGACTTTGGCCCAGTCTTGCATGACTAGATGCCTGCGGTTGGTGCTTTGATCTTTTCGGGGCTAGATTTACTCTGTACTTTACAAATTGAAAGCTTCGGTTTCACTGATTGGATTTTTGTTGTTTTGGTGTCAAAAACATTTATTATAGTTTACTGTATATTTTATAAATTGGTTTGGGATTTTTCTTGTATTGTGTTTTCAATCTACTACTGTTAGTGTGCTGCATAAATTAATTACTCATTTTCCCCAAGTAAAGCCTGACTGCTTTTCGTACCAAGATACCCAGGTTTAAACACAGGTTAATTTAGTAACTTTTTGTGGTTCACCCTGCAAGGAATTGTGGCTGTTGCTTGACCAGCACTCACACCCCAGTCAACCATCAAATCAATTGGTAAGCAGCAGGGGGACCCACCAGGGAGGAGTTCTGAAAGGCACAGAAGGAGTGGCCAACCCTCAAGGGCATGAGGCAGCAAACCGAAGACTGAAGCCTAGGTAGCAGGTGATACCTCTGGAGATAACCTCATATACTGCAGAACATTCTCCTGCATAGAGCCTAGAGCACCTCTGCATGGGACAGCACATATGTTGGTAGTCCCCCAATGCTACAGGGCCTTCCTACTGGCGCATGAGATACCCCTGGCAGGACTTCTGGGGTAGGACAGAACCTTTGCCAGGCATGTCTCTCACTTCTATTGGATCTCCTCAGATGCACTCTGCAGGATTTGCCTAACCAGCCAGGCCAGTGAGAAGATAGGGAAAAAGCTGAAAGCTCCCCTGAATCCCTTACTTAACAATGGCACCCCCTTTGAAAGGGTGGGCATCAGCACTGTAGCACCCTTGGACCCAAAGACAGACTTAATCAACAGGTTTACTCTGGTCTTGGTGGACCATGACACTATACATCCAGAGGTCATAACTCTGAGGACTGTAATTACACCTGTTGAGGCTAGGGCCCTGATTGCGTAGTTCTGCATACATGAAGTCAATGTGAAAAGAGTACTTCTGCGTACATGAAGTAAATGTGGAAAGAGTGTGGAGTCTTTACAAGTTCTCCGCACACTACCATACACAAACAAATTGGCCTGTCAAAAGATTTAACACAACCCTAAAAGGCATGATTATGAACCTGCCTGAGCCCATGAGGTAGAACTGGAATATCCTCTTACCATGCATGTTCTTTGCCTACAGGGAGATGCCACAGAAGACAGTTAGTTTTAGCCCCTTTGAACTTCTGTATGGTAACCCTGTTAGGAAACCACACAGCCTGGTCAAGGAGGGGTGGGAGCAAACGGCCCCAAAAAATCAAGATGTGGTTAGCTATGTGCTAGCCCTCAGGGACCAGATGGGCAAGTTCTGGAAGAAAGCTTCTGAGAACTTGAAGGCTAGCCAGGACGTCATGAAGCAGTGGTAAGACCAGACAGCCACCCCTGTGGAATTTCAATCTTGGCAGAAAGTGTGGGTAATGGGGGCCTGGGGAGCGCAGGGCCCTTCACAATTGTTGGACTGGGCCTCATGAGCTCTTTGAGAGGAAGGGGGAGGCCATCTACCTGGTGGATCTCAATACCCCTAGACACTCTCCATATCAACCACCTCAAGCCACGCTACAAGGGGTCTGAGGTCCCCATGCTGCTGGTGACAAATGATGGGGAGAAGGAGAGTGATCCTCTACCTCTCATCAAAAGAGAATGTAAGTCAGTGGATTGTGTCAGCCTCTCCCTTACTCTGATCCCAGAACAGCTGAGGGATTGTCTCCAGTTATTAGGAAAGTTTGCCTCTCTGTTTCCCCTCATTCCTGGGGCTTACACATCTGTGTGCCCATGATATTGACACTGGAAACATCTTGCTGTCAAAAACTAAATATATAGGCTGCCTGACAGAGTGAGGGCCAGCATCAAGGAGGAGGTTTCTAAGATGTTACAACTAGGGGTGATTGAGCACTCTAGTCGCCCTTTGGACCAGCCCAGTATTACTGGTACCAAGAGCTGCCCCACTGGATGCCACCCTAAAACTCCAGTTCGGCATGGACTACAGGGAGCCCAATTCAGTTACCAAAACTGATGCTCACCCCTTCCTCAGAGATGATGGAAGATTAAGGGCTGCAAAGTTCCTGAATACTTTTGATTTAAACTTCAGGGTGTCAGCAGATTGCCCTAAGAGCTGCATTCAGTTTAAGGTGATGCCATTTGAGCTGACTAATGCCCCTGCCACCTTCCAGAGGCTAGTGTACCAGTTCTTGACTGGTATGAAGGCCTTTAGTGCTGCTTACTTGGATGTCATAGCTGTCTTCAGTAGAGGCTGGGTGGACCACCTCTTTCACCTGCAGGAAGTGCTTCAGGCCCTGCAGCATTCAGGCCTGCTTATCAAGGCCAAAGAGGGTGAGATAGGGCAGGAGTCTGTGGTGTACTTGGGACACCTGGTGGGAGGAAACAAGGTGCAGCCCCTTTGGGCCAAAATTGACATCATTCTGCATTGGGAACCCTCTCCCCCCCCAAAAAAAAAACAGCGAGAAGAAAGAGCCTTCTTAGGCCTCACTGGTTATTACAGATTTATCAAGGGGTGTTGCACCATTGTTGCAGCCTTGACAGAGTTGACTGGTAAGAAGCTGCCAAGTAAGGGGGGTCTGGACAAAGGCATGCCAGAACACTGTTGACACCCTGAAGGAGGCCATGAGCACAGCACCCATGCTCAAGAGTGCCACTTTATGGTGGAACAGCATTCTGGAACTGATCATACCAGTCCTGTAAGTTAAATGCTACCAGTGGGCCTGCAGCACTGATAGTGCCACCCACTTACTTAGCACTGTAAACCTGCTCAGGCCTGCCATTGCAGCCTATGTGTGCAGTTTTAAACTGCTTGTTGAGATGGCAACGTAAAACTCTTGCCATGCCCACACCTTCCTTTTGAAAATGTGTTTGTCAACACTAGGGTAGGGCCTGGACAGCCCAGAGGATAGGGTGCATTGTATTTAAAAATGTGGACATGTAATTTTAAGTTTTACATTTTCTAATTTTCAGTACTACAAGGCCTACCTCTCACATAGAATAACATTGGAGTTACGTTATTACATGTTATAAGTGTAATTTCCAAATGTGATTAGATACCCAGTTCACATTTGGTGTCTCTAGAATCATAACTTAAAATCATGATTTGTGGCAAAATCGGAGTTTAAGCTGCAATTCCAAACATGACACTTTTAGAAAGTTGCCATTTGGTGCCTGCAGCCTGTCTCTGGGTCAAATGACTGGGTGTGGGTGACTGTTGGGGTTTGTGTATTCCTTGTAGACATCCACACACAATGGGGAGCTTAGCTGCAACTGGTTAGGCCATCACTGACCGGATGGGAGGGAGGAGCTTGGCCCAACCATACTTATACTTGAACAGGCTGTGTCCTGTCTCCACCCTGCAGTTAGTCTGAAGCAACAGCCAGGAAGGCAAGGCACCTGTACATATCAAAGGCTTGTCTTCTGAAGATTCTCCACTTCAATTGCATAGCAGGGTATACTTACTGGACTTCAAACACCAACTCTTGAGTACACTTCTGAACCTATGGATACTCTGCCAGTTAGAAGGACTGCTATGCTTTTACAAGGACTGCCACTCTGCTGGTCTGTTGTTCTGAAGGACTGATGCCCTGCTGTGTGGACCTGTTACCTCCTACCCTTTTGCTGGATGAGATGGACTGGATTTATATCTCTAGAACCCACCACCCAGAGTGATTCCAAGGGCTAGTTGGCTGGCCTCCTGATCTGAAGGCTTCCAACAACCTTGCATCAGCACCTGGATTTTGCCATCTGTGAGTCGACCCTGCCAAATGTTGCCAACCCACTCCTGGACCCTTGGAAGTGGGCTTAGGGTGCTCTGCCATCCTCTGTGGATCCAGCAGAACCAAAGCATCTCCTCTGCTGCACAGAGCAAACCCGAGCTCAACTGGTCCATCGCCACTGCTTCATGGATTGAACACAGTGCAAAGACCTGCATAGCATCACAGCTCTTCAAAGCTAATGCATCACCCTGACTATGTGATGCATCTGCCGTACAGGCCCTCACATCCATCATCGACAGCAGCCTCGACGATGACAAAGGAATCCATATTGTAATCTTGCAGCTCTTCAGAACTGACGCATCGCCCCAACTGTGCGTCGCATCTTCGCTGTTGGACTTCACATCGCCAGCCCTTTTGACAGGATCCTCAATGACAACACAGACCCTCGCATCGCAGCCTCACCGAATCTCAAAAATGATGCATTACTTCAGCTGTGTGATGCATCTTTGACGTGGATTCTCAAAATGCTCTGCAACCAGGATTTAAGGTACTGTGCTCAGCGGGCCTAACTGGGGCCCTGTAGCCACTTCCATTCCATTGTGGATGGCCTAAATTGTGACTTTGTCCTGGTTCGGCACAATCAGATATCCACAGCTGGCATTTTCTGCTTTTTGGTGCTATTTTCATTCAAATCTTTATGTTTGAATATCTCTGGTTCTAACAATTAAATCTTTGCTGTTTTGGTCTTCTTTTATTTATTAAACAAAGCTCTATTTTTTTACCTCTTGTGGTATCCTTTTTGTGTGGTGTTTCAGTTTATGAATGCTTGAAGTGTTGTACAAAAATGTATACTTTGCCTCTAAGTTAGGCCTGACTGCTCTGTGCCGCCCTGCCAGAGGGTTGAGCACAGGCTAATTTATGGTTGGCTTGTGCCTCACCCTGACAGGGATTGCGGTTGCTGCTTGACTAGGGCTCACATCCCAGTCAACCAGGACCCCAATTTCCAACAGAGATGATCAAGAAGAGGCCAGATATTAACACTATCACAATCTAGGAAAGAGGGCAAAGTATTATATACCAAATATGCAGGAATGTCGGGTGAAGCAAAATATGCTGACAGTCAGAGGCTGCATTATACTTCGCTATTAAAGCTATACATGAGGATGTCTTTAAAAATGGTCGCCGCAGAGAGAATTCAGTAGAAGGGCCATGCGTTTACAGCAGTCTATTAAAGTACAAAATGTGTGACAAACCACCAAAATGTATTTGGAGAAGGAAATTTGAGAAAATAGAAATAGATTTAAAAAATAAAGATAAAAAATAGATATCTTGGACTCTGTTTTCAAATGCACATCAAAGAAACATTCATGTATAAAAAATCAACATCCATTGATCAAGAATAATTCCTACTGAGAAAATGTTAAAACTGCAGACAGGAACTGCATATAATGATCTCATAAAACCAATTAAAATGGCCAGCACATACGTGAATAAGTGATGCAAAAAGTATATACATAATTAGAAGTTAGTACAACAATACCAAGGAAAGTAAACTGCCCAGTTCCTCCATGCTGGTAAGGTCTGAACCAGTGAGTCCAATTTGCCAACTCAAATGCAATCTTTTCTACACAGTAAGGTTGCCATCACTTGTTGGAGTACAGATCTTATTGCTTATCTGCCATTCTAGCTAATTTATGTCACAGTTAGCTGCTACAAAATTATGCATCAATGGCCGCATTACAGTTTGCAAAGATTTTGCCTTGGAGTTGTGAGATTTGCATCTTGATCTTTTGGGCTGTTTGGCTGATGTACACTAGTCAACATGCCCCACATGGTACCAAAACCGTAGATGACATTACAGAAATTACAACATTTAGGGTAAATATTTTTACTCCTGTGAACAATTTGAAAGTATAAGAATGCACACTACAGTTTCTACATTCATAGTAACCATTTTTAGGCGACAGACCCTGTTGGGAGACGATGTTGGGGGGTGTATTTTAAGTTTCTTTGTCCCCAAACAGAATTATCTCTCGTACTGTGCTCTCATTTATAAGAGAACATGGAAGGCTGGTATGTGAGCACATGCCAAGGTTTCTTGAACACTTTAGTGAATTGCTTACTGGACCTGCCTAAGGTAGTAACACATATCAGTCTTTCATTTGTGGGAGTTTTAGTTTTAGGCATCATTAGAATGCTTTGCCCATTTCATGGCATATCTTGTGAGCTTACATGGGTGCCCTCATGCCAATCCATTTCCAGTTGCTTGGAAATGATATCTGCCTTGTTAAAGAAGTACTCCTTCTGTTTGTAGTTGCATTCAATTATTAAGAATTGACCATTTGGGAGATGGTAACTTTAATGTTGTAAATCCAGGTATTCAGGGTTGCTGGTCATTATGACTTTGTAAATGACGGAGCTAGCTTTGGAGATGCTGCCAACTGGCAAGGGGAGCCAGTGGCGTTCTCTCTGCATGGCCATGAAGTGGTCATGTCTGTTCAGTTACCATACAAAGAGTTAAAGGTTCACACACATCGCATATGCTCCATATACATAACAGTACATTGGGAATGAAGATGTAAGACCATAACTGGAGTACAGTGGTCAGTCTGGACTTGGTTGAAGGTACAACCACTGTAGTCACACATTCATTAAGAGTTTGTGTCCTGCAGGATTACCTATATATACTTCCGTCAGCCAGCCAGCATAGACTGACCACTATACCCCAGTTAGGGTCTTACATCTCCATTCCCAAGGTAGGATTTTATCTTATCTGTGTATGATTGTGCATATAGATTTAATATTAGGTATCCTCTTTGACCTGATGAAAGCCATTGACCTTACTGAGCGCAGAGTGGGCTAAACCATATAAGCACTATACAGGATGATTGTGTCACAGTACTCATTACTCATCAGTCTTTTTTTATATTTAATCTTACACTTGGTACCCACCAATAAAGGAATATCCTTTAGGTTTACCCTGGAATATTTGTGTCAAACATCTTGACCTATAGATTATCTAGTAAGTATTTTTAAGAGCTTCCTCATTATGAGTTTGAGTCCACTGTGATAGTACCATCTTATGAAGGTCATTTATGATGAAGCATGCAATAACGGTTTGGGTGAAGTTTACTCATCTAATATGCATTGTGTTGTTCATGTGACCAGGTTATTTCAAGACTTTTTTTTTTTTTTACCATATCTACATTTTTTATAGTCTAGTCATAGTTCTCCACTCCCCAAATGAAATGTGCTCTGGGGTATAGGATGCCAATAACAGCAATAGTCCTGGGTGAAATTGAACATCCAGGTCTGGCTTCACTCACCTATGAAATTGTGTTAACATTTCAACTTACGGCAAACAGAGATCTATGTAAAACATCAACAAGGCTGATTGTCTGATGTTTCTTTAAATGATAGCTTCTGGAGCTGAATTTTATGTGTAACTGTGTGTCATTCAATTCTTTTTCCATACTATCATCAATATGTGTAGAGACTTCTGCAAATAAAGCATTTTAACTGTTCATTACTCCCTTTTCTCTTTAATCATTGATTGTTCAAAACCAAAACACACCATTCCTGAATGGAGTTGTGTGAAGGTCACAAAACATGTATGCTCACGCCAGTTTTAATACATGGTTTGAGGCTCTATTATTGAGGACTGGGGCACTATTAAAATATTTTCTGACAGTCAATATCACATCCTGTTAAATCACTTCTTAAAGTGCTAGTTCTTGCGTGCTGCATACTAAGATGGGTTGAATGGTGTGGGTGTGTGTATGTGTGCATGTGAGCACACATGATCAGTGTGTCTGCATGTTTGTGTGAGTATTTGTCAAACACTATTGGTATTTGCTGGACTTTTGCCAGGGAGTTAGCAAAGTATTACACCTCCCAGCATACCCTGCTGCTATGGACCCAGAAGGTGGGAAGGAAAAGGAGTACCTAGGAACTACATAGTGTGATCTGCTCTCCTGCAGCATAGGACGCTTTTGGTATTTGCTGGACTTTTTCTCAGGTGGGAGCAAAAAACTACACCTCCCAGGCTGTCCTGCTGCCATGGACTGTTAAAGTGAGGAGGAGGGGTAGCTAGGTACTACACAATGTGCAATACTCTCTTGGAACATGGAACACTTTTCCTGCTTCCTGGACTTTTTTCCCAGGAGGGAGTGAAGAAAAACACCACCTAGGATGCCCTGCTGCTGTGGACTCTGAAAGTGCAGAGATGAAGGAGGAAGTGCTATACACTACATAGTGTGCTCTGCTCTCCTATAGTGCTAGACACTTTTTGTATTTTCCGAACATTTGCCTAGGAGGGAACCAAGAACTACAGCTCACAGGTTGCAGTGCTGCTGCAGGCACTGAAAGTGGGAAGAAGGTGGAGCTAGTCCCTACATAGTGCGCTCTGCTTACCAGCCAAAGCAGCCAAGTCCAGACTGTGCCCAGACCAAGGCTTGGGCAAGCCAGGCCAGCTGTGGGCTTCTTTGTGCCCTTTTGTGCCTATCACTGCCTGATAATTGGCTGTGCTGCTCCACCCCCTTTTGACTTCCATGTCTCACTTTGCACTCTCTTGTTCAATGGGGAAGCATAAATCTCAAGGAAACTCTCGGTCAGTATATAATGGCTCCTCTCACTCTACCATTGATTGTTTTCTTGAGCGTTCTATGGAGTAATTTCCAAAGAAAATGAATTGGCATAGAGGCATCTGTTGGTGAAGTGCCTCCCAAATTTTTCACTCTGTCCCTCTACAGCCTCAATTACAGCACTCACAACTTCAGGGCCTTCTATTTTATTCAAGCATTTTCTATTCTGGCACGACCTCTGATTCAGTGGCATCTTCTGAATGCAAAATGGTAAATGCTTCCCATTTAGCCAGCCCTGCTGCCAAACTCAAGATAAAATCATCTAACTCATGTTCCAAAGGGCCTGTGTGTCGTAATAATTCACATGAGTTACTGACAGCTCCTGTTGTCAAAGGTCTTTTAGACAGCATGGAGAGGAAAATTACTTCTATGATTGATTCACAGTGTAGGACAGTTGAAGACACGCTGTTTCCTACTGAATGAGTCTTGGACACATTGGTTATCCATCTTACCCCTACCTTAGTTTCTCAACCAGAGTCTACTGATGTTGTCACACCAAATTCCTCTTACACCAATGGCGCTTCACTAGGCTCTCATCTACCTAACAATGGTGCTTCCTTGGCCTGTGCTTCTGCACCTGTTACTAGCAATTGTTCAACCTCCCTTGATACACAGTCAAATCTTCCATGCCTGGCAGCCAACGGACCACTTTCAACTTTATTACTTCCACTTGTGGCTTTGCAGGTCCAGTTAAAATATTTATTTCGCCACCTTCGAGTCTGCATCTCTCTCCTGATGCTAGCTGTTATGTTATCATTCTGACAAGCATTCCTGTTTCGCCTCTAATACTATTTAGACAACTCTTCAATTTACATATAACATGATGCATTGATGGTCCACTAAAATCAATTAAAACGTTGTTGTCTGTCTATAATACAACTTTGCTAGTGAGTGGTATTCCCTGAGTCAGCTCATGTTCTGAAAAGATATTGTGTGGGTGTTAAATTAAAGCATCTTACTGACACAAAAGATATTCTTCTAAAATTTCATTTTTGTGATACAACGACGACTCAGGTAAAGATTTTCTACCGGGTTTGTCTACAAACCCTCCTATGCATCTTCTGTTTCCAACTCTTGGACTATACGTAACAGTGTTTTTCAATCAATCACATTGTAATTATTTCCCACTTTGTCTACACACAGCCCCTTTCTGGTCCTTAATTGCCTAGGTTAGAATCATTGACTTTATAGTATATGTATGAACATCTGTTCATCTTCCAGTCAGAAATCCTATATGCCCTCCCACATGGTATCCTCCCTTGTCCTTGTTAGAATGGTACATCTTGCTAGTTAAAACATAGCCTTGATTAGTCTCTAAGCTGAGTTTGGACAGTTGTTTTTTTCTGTTAGACTTTGACATTGCAGGGTAAGGCCATTTCGGATGTTGCATTTCATCTTGCCTGCTTTTCCTACAGATTTTTGGTATGCTAAAGGTGGACCCTCAACATGGTTCAAGTATCACTTAGAAGTTCAGTCAGTGTTGTTAGCATCTGCCACTCAGCCATTCAGAAACTTCTTATTTCTTTGGAAGATTGTTTACAGTTGTTTTTGCTTAATGTTTATAATGATTGTTTTTCATCATGGGATTTTAATAAGTTTTACATGTTTTTAATATGGAGGACAGCTTGCTATGTCTTTTAATGTCTGCGCCGAACCAGCAACGTTTGTGATTTTGGGCGATGACTTAAATGCCAATAATGTCTTGAATTCAACTTTTCCTAATTCCTCTTCTCTGGTTAATATTAAGGATTCTTTTTCCTTACTTGATAATTCATGTGGGGAGTTATTGTATGGCCTTATAATTTAATGTGGTCTTGTTATTGTATAAGAATTGTTTAATTCTGATCATGTAAGTATTCAGACCTTAACAGGTTCCTCTTCTATAAACAACATTATTGTATCAAGAGGTTGACTAATTTTGTTGCTGATTATACTGTAGAATGAGCTGCGTGTGACTATATTCCCCTCATTATTTCTATTTGTTTGCCTGGTCACAAGGTTTGTTATCTATAACTTTCAGAGAGGTAGGAGAACATCCTTTGAGACCCCCACTCACTCCCAATCCATAACACAAACACACCAACTTGGGGTGGGATTCTATTACACTTCCAACAATTCTCAGTCTTTGCTATACACTGAGTACCTCCAGGAAGATATCTCCCTTTTATGGATGGAAAGGCCTTACACACTTGGTTTTGGCATACTTCATCATAGGCCAGGCGAGCACTCAGGGTTAAGATAGTACTAACCCAATATAAACACAATAAGGGAGACTCCCCCTCCTAGTGACTGATGAGGTTTTTCCCTGGTAGTTGCAGGGTGAGTGTATGATTTTAGATGAATGCAAAGAAAATCCTACACTTAGTACTAGGTCTTGAGGAACAAAGAGTTCACTGTTTTGTACACTGTGTGCAGTACTGAGTTGTTATACACTTGTGAGTGAATTACATTGGGTGACCATCCCACACACCACATAATGCTGTTTAGGTTCGAAATATACCGAACCAATATATTGATTATCTTGTGTGTTCCATGTTTAAGAGATGCATTGAGGACCAGATAAGAAATAGTCTTACCTTGTTGCATGTATTATATCTAGACTTGTGATTAACAGTAGGGACTTTGGACATCTTTTCTGCCCTGAAGACAGCCGGAGGAGGTAGGCCTGAGGATAAAACAATCTAGACAGGTGCCTCAGAATGCTGAAACATGTTGGCAGGCATCTGAGAAGGTGTGGTGATCCATCATAGATCCTGAGCACACCAGTTGTTAGTCCACCAGGATCACAGTAGGGACTAGCAGAAGAATTGTTTGAACGTAACCCCGCATCATCCTGAATAAAGCAGTGCCTGTGGATGGATGCGGAGGCAGTTTTAGCTATTTTTTTACACTGGTGCCCTACTGACCAGAAGATACTTTATTCTGATCTACCTGTCCCAAAAAGGAACTGTAGGAGGCTGGACTGGCTTGTAGTGAGTACCAAGGGGTACTTGCACCTTGCACCAGGCCCAGTTATCCCTTATTAGTGTATAGGGTGTCTAGCAGCTTAGGCTGATAGATAATGGTAGCTTAGCAGAGCAGCTTAGGCTGAACTAGGAGACGAGTGAAGCTCCTACAGAACCACTTGGGGGGTGATTCTGACCGCGGCGGACGGCGGTCCCCGCCCGCCACGCGGTTCCCGCCGAAAGACCGCTCCGCGGTCAAAAGACCGCGGCGGTCATTCTGGCTTTCCCACTGGGCTTGCGGGCGACCGCCGAAAGTCCGCCTGCCAGCCCAGCGGGAAACACCCTTCCCACGAGGACGCCGGCTCAGAATTGAGCCGGCGGTGTGGGAAGGTGCGACGGGTGCAGTTGCACCCGTCGCGAATTTCAGTGTCTGCTAGGCAGACACTGAAATTCTTTTTGGGGCCCTCTTACGGGGGCCCCTGCAGTGCCCATGCCATTGGCATGGGCACTGCAGGGGCCCCCAGGGGCCCCGGGGCACCCCCTACCGCCATCCTGTTCCCGGCGGGAGAACCGCCAGGAACTGGATGGCGGTAGGGGGTGTCAGAATCCCCATGGCGGCGGAGCGCGCTCCGCCGCCATGGAGGATTCTCAAGGGCAGCGGAAAGTCGGCGGGACACCGCCGACTTTCCGTTTCTGGCCGCGGCTGAACCGCCGCGGTCAGAATGCCCAGCGGTGCACCGCCAGCCTGTTGGCGGTGCTACCGCCGACCTCCGCCATGGCGGTAATTACCGCCAGGGTCAGAATGACCCCCTTAGTGTCATATGCACAATATCATAAGAAAACACAATACACAGTTATACTAAAAATAAAGGTACTTTATTTTTATGACAATATGCCAAAGTATCTCAGAGTGTACCCTCAGTGAGAGGATAGGAAATATACACAAGATATATATACACAATACCAGAAATATGCAGTATAGTCTTAGAAAACAGTGCAAACAATGTATAGTTACAATAGGATGCAATGGGGACACATAGGGATAGGGGCAACACAAACCATATACTCCAAAAGTGGAATGCGAACCACGAATGGACCCCAAACCTATGTGACCTTGTAGAGGGTCGCTGGGACTATTAGAAAATAGTGAGAGTTAGAAAAATAACCCTCCCCAAGACCCTGAAAAGTGAGTGCAAAGTGCACTAAAGTTCCCCTAAGGACAAAGAAGTCGTGTTAGAGGAATAATGCAGGAAAGACACAAACCAACAATGCAACAACGATGGATTTCCAATCTAGGGTACCTGTGGAACAAGGGGACCAAGTCCAAAAGTCACAGGCAAGTCGGAGATGGGAATATGCCCAGGAAATGCCAGCTGTGGGTGCAAAGAAGCTTCTACTGGACAGAAGAAGCTGAGGTTTCTGCAGGAACAAAAAGGGCTAGAGACTTCCCCTTTGGTGGACGGATCCCTCTCGCCGTGGAGAGTTGTGCAGAAGTGTTTTCCCGCCGAAAGAATGCCAACAAGCCTTGCTAGCTGCAAATCGTGCGGTTAGCGTTTTTGGACGCTGCTGTGGCCCAGGAAGGACCAGAATGTCGCAAATAGCGGCAGGAGGTAGAGGGGACGTCGAGCAAGACAAGGAGCCCTCTTAGCAGCAGGTAGCACCCGGAGAAGTGCCAGAAACAGGCACTACAAGGATGCGTGAAATGGTGCTCACCCGAAGTTACACAAAGGAGTCCCACGTCGCCGGAGACCAACTTAGAAAGTTGTGCAATGCAGGTTAGAGTGCCGTGGACCCAGGCTTGGCTGTGCACAAAGGATTTCCGCCGGAAGTGCACAGGAGCCGGAGTAGCTGCAAAAGTCGCGGTTCCCAGCAATGCAGTCTAGCGAGGTGAGGCAAGGACTTACCTCCACCAAACTTGGACTGAAGAGTCACTGGACTGTGGGAGTCACTTGGACAGAGTTGCTGGATTCGAGGGACCTCGCTCGTCGTGCTGAGAGGAGACCCAAGGGACCGGTAATGCAGCTTTTTGGTGCCTGCGGTTGCAGGGGGAAGATTCCGTCGACCCACGGGAGATTTCTTCGGAGCTTCTAGTGCAGAGAGGAGGCAGACTACCCCCACAGCATGCACCACCAGGAAAACAGTCGAGAAGGCGGCAGGATCAGCGTTACAGAGTTGCGGTAGTCGTCTTTGCTACTATGTTGCAGGTTTGCAGGCTTCCAGCGCGGTCAGCAGTCGATTCCTTGGCAGAAGGTGAAGAGAGAGATGCAGAGGAACTCGGATGAGCTCTTGCATTCGTTATCTAAAGTTTCCCCAGAGACAGAGACCCTAAATAGCCAGAAAAGAGGGTTTGGCTACCTAGGAGAGAGGATAGGCTAGCAACACCTGTAGGAGCCTATCAGAAGGAGTCTCTGACGTCACCTGGTGGCACTGGCCACTCAGAGCAGTCCAGTGTGCCAGCAGCACCTCTGTTTCCAAGATGGCAGAGGTCTGGAGCACACTGGAGGAGCTCTGGACACCTCCCAGGGGAGGTGCAGGTCAGGGGAGTGGTCACTCCCCTTTCCTTTGTCCAGTTTCGCGCCAGAGCAGGGCTAAGGGGTCCCCTGAACCGGTGTAGACTGGCTTATGCAGAATTGGGCACATCTGTGCCCAAGAAAGCATTTCCAGAGGCTGGGGGAGGCTACTCCTCCCCTGCCTTCACACCATTTTCCAAAGGGAGAGGGTGTAACACCCTCTCTCAGAGGAAGTTCTTTGTTCTGCCATCCTGGGCCAGGCCTGGCTGGACCCCAGGAGGGCAGATGCCTGTCTCAGGGGTTGGCAGCAGCAGCAGCTGCAGTGAAACCCCAGGAAAGGCAGTTTGGCAGTACCAGGGTCTGTGCTACAGACCACTGGGATCATGGGATTGTGCCAACTATGCCAGGATGGTATAGAGGGGGCAATTCCATGATCATAGACATGTTACATGGCCATATTCGGAGTTACCATTGTGAAGCTACATATAGGTAGTGACCTATATGTAGTGCACGCGTGTAATGGTGTCCCCGCACTCACAAAGTCCGGGGAATTGGCCCTGAACAATGTGGGGGCACCTTGGCTAGTGCCAGGGTGCCCTCACACTAAGTAACTTTGCACCTAACCTTTACCAGGTAAAGGTTAGACATATAGGTGACTTATAAGTTACTTAAGTGCAGTGTAAAATGGCTATGAAATAACGTGGACGTTATTTCACTCAGGCTGCAGTGGCAGGCCTGTGTAAGAATTGTCAGAGCTCCTTATGGGTGGCAAAAGAAATGCTGCAGCCCATAGGGATCTCCTGGAACCCCAATACCCTGGGTACCTCAGTACCATATACTAGGGAATTATAAGGGTGTTCCAGTAAGCCAATGTAAATTGGTAAAATTGGTCACTAGCCTGTTAGTGACAATTTGGAAAGAAATGAGAGAGCATAACCACTGAGGTTCTGATTAGCAGAGCCTCAGTGAGACAGTTAGTCACTACACAGGTAACACGTTCAGGCACACTTATGAGCACTGGGGCCCTGGATGACAGGGTCCCAGTGACACATACAACTAAAACAACATATATACAGTGAAAAATGGGGGTAACATGCCAGGCAAGATGGTACTTTCCTACAGGAACTAGTTCTCCTTTGGGACTACAGTTGAGACCACAGGGGTTAGTACTATCTTAACCCTGTGGGCTGGACTGGCCTATGATGAAGCATACCATGACCAAGTGGGATGGACTGGCCTATCATGAAATATGCCACGACCAAATGGATGAAGACTTTCCAACCATAAAAGGGAGATATCTTCTTGGAGGTACTCAGTATATAGCAAAGACTAGGAAGTGTCAGAAGTGCAATAGAAGCCAGCCCCATGTTAGTGTGTTTCCACCACGTTTGTTATCCCACCGCTGAGATTTTTAGTGAATCTGTTAAGGATGGGGGCTGTCAATTAACTGGCATCTTGTCAGTCCAATTAGATTTTTAATAATTTTTTGGGGTTCTACTTTTGATCATTTTGATGTTTGTCTTTCATCTCATCATGATTCTATTTTAAGTTATTTTACGTCCCCATGTGCTGTTATTTCAAAGTTGCTAACGATCTGTTAGGTTTACTCAGTAGCCCACCTGAAAACGGTTTGATTCTGATTGATCTTTGGCAAATCAGTGTCTTCAGGCTGCTCTATCTAGATGTAGAATTTAGATTTTTAGTTTTTTTTTCTCCACAAAACAGCTTATAAATTGGCCCTAATAGGGAAAGTGTATTATCGGGTCAGATGATTGGATGCAGCTGGAACAAGCTAGCAGATTCAAAGACATTTAATTTTTTGGAAATTGGTTAATTCTTCCTTTTTTTGGCAAGAGCTATGGAATATTCCTAGCTTTCCACATCCTAGCTGAACAGTTGGTTTCTCACTTAATGCATATTTATGGTAAGATGGCTGCTCCAGTTCCCCATTTTCTTGTTTGACCTTAAACAATGGCTCTTGTTTTAGCTTTTATTATGAAGGTGAAGATGTGATAGTTATCATTTCAGAAAGCCCATCTGGTAATGCTCCTGGGACTTCTCATTAATTGATTCTGTTGTTAAAGTAGCTAAAAGGGTAATCTTGAAAACAAATTTAGCTTGTTGCTCTGCTAAAAATATTCTGATGTCCAGTATGACTTTCTTGAGCACCTGGGATCCACGGAGAAGAGCCTCAAACTGAATTTAATTGTCAGTAAGGATACCCTGTTTAAACTGGCTTCCATTCATTTAGCCTTACGGATTTGATCAGTACATTCATCATGTTAATAAAACAAGCTTGTGGAGATCTTATTCTCTATGGGTCTTGATGTATCTCTTATTAACTTTCTCCCCACGCACACACTAAGGTAAATGCTACTGGTAGACTTGGAGATCATGCCGACTGCTCTGAGTCTCTTAGATTAAATAGGATGATCAGCAGGGTTGTGTTTAAACCACAATAATATTATTTTTGTACATCAATAATCTTAATCCTTATCTAATCTTTAACGATTAAAAGGCTATCCTGTTGTTTATTTATGCAGATGAGGCTGTTTTACTTTTTCACCCTTCTAGTGGCTTGAAAAAATCTGTAGGCTTCTTTGCCAAGCATTATGATAACCTACATTTGGATACTAATCTTTCTAAACCCATGTGATTATGGGACAAAAGCAACTAAGACAAGGACAATGTGTGTTCAAAACAAAATAATTGAGAGAGTTTAGCACTTTGCTTATTTGAGAGTTAAGTTTAATTGCAACAGTATCTGGTCGCCTTTCGTTAACCTTTGATGTATGAAATGTGTTCAGTCATCAGGGGATGTTTTTATTTCTGCCTTTAAACTGGGATGGAAACTTCTTGATCAGATATTAATGATTAACTAAATGAAATGTTTACCTATTTTGTGATGTGGTGCCTCTATATGGGGTTACTTCTGCAGTGTCAAATTACAAGACGAGAATTGTTTCTGCCACATGTTTTTGAGTTTGCCTCCTAATACTTCCAATTTTTTGTCATGAGGAGCTTGGTCTGCCATACATCGAGGATCTTATTCTGTATATATTACGGGGGATTCTAATTTCCCTGTGTAAGAATGTGTCTCTAATTTATCTATAATTTGTGGCTTTTGATGCACACAGTCACTGATTATAAAGAAATTACATCGTAACTCAGCTGTGATAGCTTATTACATTTAAGTTCTGATGTTATAATACCTGCTGCTAGAGGCAGCAGCTAAGGGGAAAGGCAGGTTTGGTCATGGAGTACAATTAAGGCAGCTGTTTTAAGCACAGAAGAAAATGTTGCTTTTCTTTCTTCTGCTTGTTTATTTTTAACTCTATAGTGCAAAGCAGAAAGTAATTAATATTTATTGCAGCATATTATTTTTGTACTCCTTTGGAAATTACAAGAAAGTAAATTTTCCACATGTTTCTACTGCACCTGCAAAAAAGCTGACTTCTATTCATTTGCTTTTAAAAACTGTTTCAACAACTTTTTTTAATTTTGCACTAGTGTTTCTATTTTTATTCCTCATGTTTGCAAGCATGGTCTCTGTTCATATGAAAGAGCTAGCCACCAAGGATTTAAGTGGTTTGTGGGAAAGATGATGGTGTCACCATGTATTATCAGGAATAAAGGGCCAGATGTATCAAAGGGTTTTGCCCATTCTGTGTCTATGGGAAAATGTGTTCGTACATATGGCCCAAAGTGCCCATTGCCGTACATGATAAGGATATTGCATGTCACCTAAGAGTTCTATAATCTTTTAAAGGAACTTGGCATTTGGCCTTGTTCCTCTATATGGCCATGGAACTCTTCGGTGTCTTGCAATATTTGTATAAAGTGAGGTAGGGGCTGCTTTGTCCCATATCTAGTGCATTCACTGAGTGGTCTCACTAGAAGCATCAGATGCACAAACCCAAAGCTTCCGCATGCTGGTCCTGATAGATTCCTCATCCTCAACCCAAAAATGTAAATGTCAGAAATGCAAAAAAGAGAATAAAATATGCCATTACATGTGCAGAAAGTCTGTTTTTGGATGTTTACACTAGCCCAAACACTAGAATAGAACTCTGCCTTTTCTCACAAAACTGTTCAGCATGGCCATTAATTACTCCTGATAAGTTTACCAGTGCGAGAGACCTTACTCATTCAAATAGGAAGCAGCTTAAATGCTACCATCTTTTAAACATTGCCAGAAAACTCTCTATAACTAGAATCAACATATACAAAAAAGGTCTAGCAAATGAGTGGAAACCCTTAGCCTTCAAGGACTTTTTCTACCATCTCAAGTAGACTAAATCTACGCAAATAAAATCCCAATGCCTGCTGAACTATGCACAGCTCCGTACAGTGGTCTGACACCCATTTAATATTGACCCAAAAAGGTCACTTTCGTTAAGCTCCTTCCCAATCCATAACTAACTCCGATACTTCTCACCATGCGAACAATACTGAATCACCCTAAATTCACTGCAGCTGAGTCTGGTGTGATCAATATCTCCCAGCCTGTTTATAAACCCCAATCTTATAATACCTTCTCAGCCTTGAAACACATTTTAGACACTAACACTATTTTACCCGTCTCCAAATACAACATATTTACTGTAAGAATCTGCTATTTTATTTCACAAGTCCCTATTTTTTTTACTGCATTTGCTGATGCTTTTTGAGCCGGAACAAAGGGAGACTGCTAAGCAGCCTTTGTGCATAGTCTCTCATTCCTTAAATATGGTAACAATGGTTAATTTTAACAACGAACATAACTGAGGTTTTAATGAATGTACCTCAACATTGTGCAGAAAATAGAGCCGTGGCATAGATGTCATATGTCACATGTTTGCAGGATATATTTACATGATCCCACGAGTCACTTAAATAGCCTGACTTCAGGTCCGCCATTGCATCTCTAAAGGGCTGGAGCCAGAAACAGCATATGTCAAAGGTAAATCTTTTTGACGATTGGAAAGGATTACTTCAACTCTAGTGAGGACACCCTTAAATAAACAACACCGGGCGCACACAAGGTTGGGGTGCATAATGGTTGAAAGCGGGACAGGCTCAGTGATATGATCGGCCTGTTCCTGCAGTGAAATAGTTTAAAATTATTTTTCACCATACTTGCTGTGGTAGTTTCCCTAATGTAAAAAGTTACCCCGAATTAAAGCTGCCTCTTCCCTAGATTAGCTTATGGTGAAGCTACCATCCATGCACTGCTGGTTTATTTATTAAAATTTTAATTCTGTGGTGAATATGGATTTTGGTTTATATATTAAGAGTATGAAGCCATAAAAGGATGTCCATTCCTGCCCTGAACCCTGGAGAATGATTAAACCAGTTCTATCAAGCTCTCCCTTTTTTAGAGACAGTACCTAACTTAGAAGATGTTTTGAGTAGGTGTGAAATTGCTTTTCTAGAAGAACAACTATTCTAGAAGAACAAATGCTCTTAACTGGCCAGCTGATCTGAGGCAAGAAGGCTAGAAGGCAGGTGGGGTTAAGTATTCGAGCGTTCTCTTGGTTTGCAAGATAAGGGGAGTGACTAGGGAAAGCAGATGGACACTACAAGGTAGTGGCAAGATCCCTCCAGAGTAATCTGGTTTCAAGTTTGCCTCTGGATCTACCCTTTACATAGCAAAGTTCTCTCCAATCACCCTAGGAGGAGGCCTGGGTCCAAACCAGCAGGATTGTTTTTTCACCAAAAGAGTGGGAGTGCTCACCTTTTCTCACAATGACAGATATTACAAGAGAGGCATACACATTATCTCAATTTGGAGAGATATCTGGTACAGATTTGCCATAAACTGGTAGAAGTGGTGCAAAAGGGGCAGTGTGTAGAAACCTTTAGAAATCGAATGACAACCTCTCACTAATCACTAGCTTGGAACCACAAAATTAAAGGATTACCAACAGCACCTCAGAACTTAAGTGGATTTGGAGAAAATCAGACGATGGTGAACCTACTGTCTGCATTTGCCTGAGGGAAAGAAATGAGGCCTGGGCTGCTTACTTCTTGCAACTAAGAACTAGGCGATTCTCTCAAGGGTCAGAACAAATGGCCTCCTCTGATTCATGGAACACAAAGGGCAAGAAAAATAAAGTTCTCACATACTGTGAGAACTGGGACCTGTGCTTAAGAGACTAGTGAGCTTCCATTCCACTGCTATTTATGACCTCGTATTTGGGAAACTATCTCTTGTAGTTTGAAAACTTCAGTAATGACCAGGACATTAATAAGAAGCAAACCGAGATGGGTGGGAGCCACTAAGCACACCAGTTAGGAAGGTAACTGATCTAGCGCTTTGTGAAGCAGAGCCGCTGTTTTTGTGCAAAAGTAGCTTTTGGTGACTGTTTTTCAAAGCAAATGTCATTAAAGTGGCATTACTTTTAATATTTCTTTTGAGATCATTACACTGTTCTTATGTTTATGTATTTAATTTGAGAATTTTATTGACCGGTTTCTTCAATTTTCATGTTTGTTTGCCTCTGCTCATTTACTAAAAGCACATGTCTCAGAGGAAAAGCTGACTGCTTTGTGCCATTGCTATGCAGGATTAGCTCAGGTTTTCCCCATGAAATTGTATTTTACCTAATAAGGAACCAGGGCCCATATTTATACTTTTTTTGCGCCGCATTTGCGTAATTTGTTTGACGCAAAAGTGGCGCAAGCTTACAAAATACAAATGTATTTTTGCAAGTTTGAGCCGCTTTTGCGTCAAATAATGACGCAAATGCGGCGCAAAAAAAATATAAATATGGCCCGGTTATATGTTTGCAAGCATTTTGCTGTAGTAAACTCTGTGGGTCACAAAATCACGGTGTTTGAGACCACAAAATCCATATTTCGTATGTATCAACCCCATTTTGTGATTCGATAATGCCTTTTCGAACTGCAAAATGGAATAAGTGACCCATAACATTGACACTTTAAAATGAGTGTGAAAGGGGAATTCTTTTCAATTGTCAATCAGTATGGAATGTATCCATGGAATGAGCCTGCATTTCTGGTAACAAACCATGAATCAATTACCACCCCAAAGTTAGAACAGTAACAGATTTAAAAAGGGGAATAGGTGCCCTTCGGAACCCTTTACCCTTCGGAATCAGGGAGACAGCCTAGGAGGCTGCAGGCAGCCGTCTGATGGGACCACGGCCTGCTCCCCCTAAAGGTTCCAAAACTGAAAACTTTTCTTTAAAGCAGCACCAGTTCATTTAGGGAACACGGGCTGCAAAGACAGGTATGATGGTTTGCTTCTCTTTGCATGCCAACAATCCCTGTCTATGAAGTCAATGACATTTCTTGGAATTTGCAACCTCCCTAGTGAATATTAATAAAGCAGGTCATACTGTGATCCTCTGCACTTCCACATTTTGAGAACCAGTGTATTACCAAACAGGTCAGTTCACAAAATAGATTCATTTTGCTATAATTAGGTGTGAAATTTGCAAACACTTTTTACAAATAAAAATCTTTGGCCCATATTTATACTTTTTTAGAGCCGCATTTGCACAACAGCGGCACAAACTTACAAAATACAATTCTGTTTTGTAAGCTACTCTCCATGGAGCCTATACTCAAATTTATACTCCCTTTTTAGAGTTGATGCCATAGAGACTTGGTCAGATGACACTTGTGAGACCATCCTGGACAAACTCCTCCCCCCACTCCTGGGGCACAAAATCCTCCTATAGCAAGGGGATAAAGGAAAATCCTTAGCCTATGCCTCTTACAGTTACTCAAATACACAGCACCTCACCTTTCATTAATACCACCTGCTCCAGCAATACAATAGTACTTCACTGCTCCACTCTTCCTACCCTTGCAAAATGGGAGTTTTCACCTTGACTTGATTCAAACCAAGGACAGTAAAATTGTGTTCATGAGTGTCATTATGTATGAGTAAATATGCTTGATATCAAAACTGCTACAGAAATCAATGGCAAACTATAAGCTCTTAAAGAACCAACAGATTGCTAGAGACCCAATGTACATAGCTTGGCATTTGCACTCATTGCAGCCAATTTAAAAAAATCCATACCAAAGCCTTTCAGTCAATGTACAGCAAAGATAAAACTCTGTAAATTGGCTCAACTAACCGTATATTCTTTCTAAACAACCTCTACTGTAACATATCTAATCACCTATCCTTGATCCTGTTAAAATAAAACCTAAACAAAGTGGTTTAATAACAATTTGGTTGAAACTATACTTGTCAACTACAATCTAGAATGCAATGGTGCAAGTCAAACACTAAAGAAGCCAAAATATGCTACAAAATAGAGTCTTAACAAGGCACCCTACAAATCTAAGGTGATCATCTTCCATGGGTTGGCTAACCAAATACTCTTAAATTGAACCCATGTGAATCTCAATAATACTGTGAACAAATTTTTGAGTTCTTCAAATCACAAATCCCCAACATCCAGTTCTCTATCTCCCAAATACCAGTGCCATCTTCCTACCACGCTATCTCACTGCTTTGACTTAAACACACTTTACCTCCTTCAAACCTTTATTGACCAATGTGATACCAACTGTGGCTGGCAAAATAAAAGTGTCCAGTTCACCAATGAACCAATGCTCATCCACATGCATTAAATAACTTCCTTCTCCTCTTTCACTTGACAATACACCCCTGATAAACATCTCCCTGCAATTCGAAATCATGCCTGAACAACTAAACCATGTTATCATCACTTCACTCCAGAAACAAAAAATGCAGATCTTAAAATCCTGCCTAACCATAGACTCATTTTCATCCTTTCATTCTTTAATGGGATCCTGGATCCTGATGACACAGCTCCGCAGTACATTAGGATAAACCACCTCCTTAATAAACATCAGTCTGGAATTAGGCTTCCAAGAAGCACCAAAACCACCTTAGCCAATGTTAGGCAGGCTCTCCTCCTCTCAGCGAACGAAAACAAGAAAACTGCAGTTGTGCTTCTTGATCTAACAGCCTCCGACCACACTCAATTTCCAGACAATCTATTAACTAACATTGAGTTGAGCATATATGGAATGTGATAAAAGTATTGAGACATTTTACACATGCACCCATGAGTCAGATTATTGGAAGTCGAACTCCATCAAGAGTCATGTCTCTGAAAGTCAACCTGCCATGGACCCCAGCTTTCTGTATGATTCCCAGAACAACACCTGGCTCTGCACATCCCCTTTTCAATGTTTGAGTAGTAATCTATATGACTAATCCATTCATTTACGGGTGTGGGGTACCTGCAGTCCTCCAATGATGTGTGATAGCCCTTCTAGACTAAAGTAAGCTGGTCCTAACCAGAAAATGAGCACCCTCTGTCCACCTTATTTTCTCCAACAGTCTCAAAATGCCTGTTTCACCTTAAGATATAAGGGCCACCCCAGGACAGCTGTGTGGGTGCAGTGCATGTGTTACCAATATACCTTTGTCAAAGGGCAGGCCCATATTACATGTAGGAAAGATCAGGTTGAAGGATCCAGTTGCCTCATGTCATGACATCTCAGACAGTGCAATGGCAGTCTCCTCCCCATTGGCAACTTTTTAAAAGGGAAGTAAATTCTATTTAGGTATTTAAACGTAATAAATTGTGAGTATGTGGAGGTCACTAATTACCTTCTCCCTCCAGTTTACCTCTTTCTGGGGACACAGATGTTGATCCTTGCTATCTCTGACTACTCCAAGGTGATCTGGGCTTTTCAATATCACTGTGCAATATGCACTTAAGAGCCTTTTCTATCCAAGTGTTCTATGTCAGTTTGGCCTTTAAAGCTTTAAAGGACTGAAGTACTTTTGACCACAGAGTATTGCTGGGCAGGCTTGGAGAATGGCATTATCCTGAGGGTACAATTTACAAAGACAGACTTAAACCTAAAGTCTAACTTCAGACCTGAAATCTAAGTTATACCTGAAGTCTAACTTTAGACTAGAAGTCTAATTTTAGACCTGAAGTCTAAGTTAGACCTGAAGTTTAACTTTAGACTTGAACTCGAAGTTCAAATTTCATGTGTAAACTTAGACTTCAGGTCTAAATGACGCTTCAGGACTAAAGTTAAACTTCAGGTCTAAGTTAGACTTCAGATCCAAAGTTAGACTTCAGGTCTAAGTTAGAGTTCAGATCTAAATTTGGACTTCAGGCCTAGCTTAGACTTCAGGTCTAAAGTTAGACTCTCAGGTCTAAACTTAAACTTCAGGTCTAAGTTTACATTTGCGAATCAGGCTCTGAGAGTAAAAGGCCCAAGACTATGTAATGTCCTCAGACAATCCGTAAACACAGAGCCCAATCATATGCCTTTCAGGAAACTCCTGAAACCTGAACTATTTGGATTCACTTTCTAAAAGACCCTGAGTGTTCATAATGATGTGGTTTCTTATCATCAACTAGGGACAAAAAACTGTACCTAACAAAACACATTCAGCTTATTGCCAGTGCCATGACGTTATTAACAACTATCTACACTGGTTCTCATGTTTTTCTGAGATAGGGCTATATAGCCAATATATAGAGAGTTAGAATTGTATAGAGAAGTTGTATAGATTAAACCGATTGTACTGGGCTGAACTATGATGCTTTGCTGAATGCTGAAGCTATCTATGTATTTTGTTTCTTCCATTGGAATAGTCTGCAAAGTCACTGACTTGCCCTTGTTTACTGTGTCTTGGGACTTATTATCAATTCGGTTAAGTGCATCAATATTCATTTCTTGGCTGTCTCACTGATTACTCTCATGTGATATGCTGTCTTATCTTATCTCGTTCATAGGGAGTTCTTTGTATGGTTATGATCTGTTCTCCTTTATTAGCAACCTTTGTAAAGCCCTGGCTGCTCCTGTTGCTCTGTGTGAATCCAGTGATCTCTGAAAAGCCCTCTGATGCTCTTTTCCACTGCATGCTCTATGTCAGTGATACTCAAAGTACGGCCCGGAGGCCGCATGCGGCCCTCTGGACCTTCACATGTGGCCCCCAGCTGAACGACTGCTGTGTACTTGAGACAGCATTAACATTCAGAAAACAATAAAAGGGGCAAGGGTGTATTTACATGTTAAACAAAGTAAAAGAGAAGAAGCAAATAAAGTGCCCTTCACCATTTAACTTTATGACCATATTCATTCTTTGAGAAATCTTAAAACAAAAGTGTAAGAATATGATTCAGTTTCTTCTGAATTCAAAAAAATTATTCATGAACATGCAGATTTGGTTTCACATTAGTACATCAGATGATATCAGTGCATTCTGAAGTATTTTTTAAAACTGATAGTTTACAAAAATGAATGCAGAAACATTCTGCAACATTGTGAGTGGTGAACTAGGAGGCAGGTCATTTGCCACATGGAACCCTCTGGGTAGCCAGGGTTGTTATTACACATGGATAACATTATAGTTTATTAAATCAATCAGAAGTGAAGATTTTGTACAGTGTATATCCTGAACTCATATATTTCATGGATCACATAGTTTATTCATGTGGGGAAGCTGGGATTGATACTAGTTTTTCTGGTTTCACATTGTGCAATTCTATTTAGTTTCTATACCATAACACTTGGCTCTCTCAAGGTAATGATAGCAAGCACAGAAGGCTTACCCCAAAGTGTGGTAGAGGCACAGCGCTTCAAAGACAGTATAACACAGTATTGACAAATCTATGGCCTATTAGGGGCTTCATTTAGAGGACCGTATGGAATGCAACAGTCAAAATAACACCATGACTCCCTGACCATACAAAGGTTCACTTCCGCTATGACCACGTAAACCCCTTTCCCCTACAACGCCCCACTCCCACCGTCTTGGCATTCATGTGGCCCCTTTCACACCACAGACCATACTTTGTGGCCTTGTGGCCCTTGGGAAAATGTTTGCGAGTACCCATGCTCTGTATAAAAAGCTCTCAATAAATAAAGAAACAAACATCACCTCCAGTGGTCATAGTGCAGAAAAAAAAAATATGGAAACTGTGATCCTGAGTACAATGAGGGCGTGGCCAGTAAGTGCAGGGGCGAGATCAGAGACCTGGTGAAAAGAACTAAATATCCTGTAAATACTTGTTAGACTTTTACTACCGTAAGACCATATATAATGTGCACACCTCAAATGAAAAATAAATGCAACTTAAATTCATACGTGGGAAATGCATTTTTTTGGTAGGACAGATCGGTTGATTTATGAGATCACTTCAGCTATCTGTGGGTGTACCTGGATGGTCACTGATTTGAATCTAGTTTGGTGCACTGGGAAAATGTGCTGATTGCAGCTGGTGCAAACTTTTTTGGCTAATTAACCAATTGCACACATTTATAGTTTTTCACATAGCAGCCCCCCTAGAGAGAATGCTTGTACATTCTTTAGCTGCCTCTGCTTTCTACCACTTCACAATACAGGAGACCTCTCTTCTTCCCTTTCAACCCGTAGTAACTCAAACATTCAGGAATGATTCAGCTATTTAAATAAAAAGTATGGGAACTGTTTCGATCAAGCTTGGGCGAGTGGCTCCTCTGCCCACTTTGGCCTCTGCACCTGACCGAATGGCCTTGGATTTATCACGGTGTGCTAGCTCGAGAAGGGCACTTCTTTCGTAAATTGGTTGCCAGCCACTTCCCTTCCACTCATTAATCTGTACTGTTGCTCCTCCCCAGCCTCCCGTCGACAGTCCTGCGTTAAGGTGGACGTACAATTCCGTTCACCATCTCCTGCTTCGTGGTCTTCTTCGGCACGTTTCCCCTCTTCAGGTAAACAGACGATATGCAAGAGGAATGTAGTTCACTTCAGGGCACCTAGGTGCCAGCATTAAAACGAATTCCCATGAATGAGCAACTCTTAATTGTCCTTGGTACCATCCCAAATAGGCTTGCCACCAGCATGCACGGCGTCTGGAGACAACAGTTTCAAGGCGTGTCCCGAAGCTCTAGCTCGGAGCAGTGATGATGGTGCCAGGCGTTTCGTGTGAGACCAGCCCAAGAGGCCTGGGTGGGGTCGCTGAGTCCTCCGTGCAGCATCTTCACTGATGCATCACTCTAGGCTTCGGGCAACGCCTGTGAAACCCAGGTGTCAGAGCGCCCACTGCGCCTCGCGTTTTTCACCTCAGACGCAAAGCTGAGGGCCAAGGGAACAAGAGGTGCCGCCAAACACCACAGACAAGCAACTGCGCCTACAGACGGCAGAGACCATGGACTTGGTGCCTTTCAGGATAGCTGCAGCTTGGTTAATCGTGTCGGTAAGTAAAATTGATGCATCTTTCTGTTTGTAGTGCTTAGCTAATGCGTCCATCTCGTGTTCTTCTTCGCACTGAAACGTTTGTAGTTTGAAGTTTATTTAACAGAGCAGACTTCTTAAGAGAAATGCTTCGCTTAGTATCACAGGGAACATAGCAATAACGAAGATATTTACGAGGTTACGGGCAGATAGGCGAGTGACATGATGTGTGTAGTGCGTGAGAGGATAAGTTGCACAAATAAATGGCCCAAAACGGTTGTCTCAAGGGAACAGAGGGTAGCGGGGAAGAAGGGGCCAGGGTGCAAGGGAGGGAGCGGATGGTGGAACATGGAAGTTCATGAGGGCGTTTACTTACAATCAGGTGTGACTTGAGAGCGTATTGAACGATGCCACAAGGGCTGTAGCCCTCACGCTGGTCGATCATTGACTGATTGCAAAGTTATATTTGTGTGTTTAAATTCAAAGTCTTTGCCTTAACTAACGCACTTGTTAATAGAAAATTAGTGTTCCTGCCCTCCCAGGAGACAGGCCAGAATATTGATATGATATCGTTTTTGGACAGCCAGCACTATTACAAAATTTACTCTCAGGTGTTACAAATCATATTTTGAAAGTTTGACTCCAAGAAGTGCTTGGAAGAGTTATTAATGTTCAACCAGTAGGACTAGAAAGTTGTGGCTAGAGGTCACTAAAGGCCAGATTGGATTTTGGTGCCCTTTGGTCGGGAACAGGGAAGAGCATAACTGCGACACCCAAGGAACTGTAAAACTGTCTGGATTGGGTGGTGGCTGTAAATAGATTTTATTGCTTTATTTCTTTCAGGTTGCAGCATCTGCAGGGCGATCAATAAACTGCTAGCTTGCCCTTTGGACTAAAGAGACACTTGTTTTTGTTTTGTTTTTTTAAGTTACCCCAGTAACGAGCCACGACCTATTGGTTTAAAAAGAGAGTTTGGAAAGAAACTGCAAAAAGAGTTACATTTCTCTTTCAGTTACAACGTTGCTATCCATCAATACACTTTTTATTCAAATCGTTTTGTTTTGTGAAACTCGTCTGTATCCTACTTTCCATGAATGCAGATGTGTAGGAGCAATGTCAGCATGCTGCACATTGATTGTCTCAGTTGTCGAGAGCAAGAAATGATTATTTCTTACGACATTATGCAGAAAGGTACCTCAGTGGGTTAACCAACCCCTGCAGAGATTTGTGTGTTTCCTGCAAATTATAGCTTTCTATAGTGAAATGCTTAACCCGTTTTCCACTCATTCCAGAGCAATAAAATAAACATAACTGAGTTCAGAAATATTAAAGTTTAATATTAAAACATTAGATGCCAATTCCGTTTATCGTGTTTGCTTCATAAATGGAAACTAATACTATACATCAATAACCTATAATATATCATTTGGACAGCAATATATGTCACATATGTGACAATCGCTAGCAAACATACAATACAAAAGCTCTCACTGCATATTGTGGTCTGTTTCGAAATCTAATAGTTGTTGTGGTTATGTGAGATTTGATTTGGTTGAGCCATGTTCGAATCTTTATGATATACACATATTCTTGTGGAATAATAGTTTGTATTTGACTGTCCCTTCCCTATATACTACCACAATATCGAGTTTTATATAGTGTGCTAAAATATTGTGAAGGTAAGTATATGTTTGCTACACTTAACTCCACATTGATGTGCGTTGCCCATATATATATGAAGATGTGGATTTAAGAACAGTAAATTTATAATTCGTTGCATAGACTTATGCTCATGATACTTTAGTAGTCGATATTCTGCCTCTTTCATTTTAGTATCACATTTTTTGTGCTGGGTATTTTGACATGCAAACCTATTACAACTTAGAATCTGTGATTCACACCACTCATTGTCAAAAGAAGAGGTCATCTGAATCACATAGGAGAGTTTAACTACCTGCAACCCCATAGTGGAGCTTCAAATTCTAACCTTCATTTTAATATTTTAAGGCCTTCTGAAGAGAGTCGCCTACACTCATATGGATGAATCAACTGTAACACATTAGTAACACTACCATGTTTTCTGAAAGGTACATCCTCGCTTGAAAAATGAAATTGGCATGGACATGCCTCTCAACTCACCTGCCGTTGGCAGGTAACACATGCCCACTGTCTACATTCAATGATAACATGTTAATAAATAAAAAATATTGCATTACTCAATTTACCGACCTTTGGGAGGACAGATGGCTGAGGTGGGAGTGGGATTTGCTGCATATGAGCATTCAATTAATTGAGCAGTTCTTCCCACATGTTGCTATATAGTAACACAGCCGGGCAATGAGCATAACACAACTGAGCCAATGTATTGCAAAAATGACTTTGTTTTTCAGTCCACCACACTCTCCCAGGGCCAAGACCCGAGTCTGGGTGCAGGTTGCAATTCATTAGTTCTCACTCGCTCTCTCAATTAAATCAATATATATCTAGTGATGTAAATGCAGGCTGAAAGTTAAAGTAATGTCATACTGAGGTACACATTATTGGTAATCTCCCACCGAAAGTGAAAGGCTCACCCACCAAGCTGTTATAAAAAGTTGAGAGGTATGCGTGGTGTTATCTGGAAATCATAGTTGTATAGACATGCCGCTCAAATACTGATCCACGGGGTTACAGAAAAAGCATGGATAAGTATTGTCATCATGTGGTTTCAGTGAAGCAGCTTTTTGTTCTAAGGTGCTTCGATTTATTTCAGCAAAGCCGTGGAATCAACACAGTTTTAATTAAAAGTCATGACGGCATAATCAACTGATCTATTTCAAAATAGAGATCAACCAAAATAGAAAAACTAGTTCAAAACGTGGACTTGTTATAGCCATTAGTATCTGGCTTTAAGGTGCCTTGTGACAAAGGGAAGCTCTTCAACCTTGTTTGTCCCCAGGCGAGCACTAGGTGCACAAAGACATCCGGAACATCCTCACCCACACTGTGTCCTGCTTCACGAGATGAAACTCCCCAGCACATGGACAAGCAAGATACCTGTTTTCATTGAGGGGCGCGTAGTGTTGGTTTTGGCTTTGCGCAGTTACTGTTGGAATGCGCGTTTAAAATGCTACCTGTGCCCACACAGATCCAATGTGGCTGATGAGATAAAGCAGTACCTCATGTTTTACTCAATGTTAACTGAGTGCAGTCTTAAAATCCATTTACTTTGGCAGCAGGTGAACTGAAAAACAGTTCTCTGTTTTGTATTTACCTGAGTAAAACTAAGGCAAATATTTTGCAAACAATTAATACATTCAAGACTGCAGAAACTAGTGATGGGCTGATTCAGATTGGTTCTGGCATGTTTGGTGCATGAAATCATCTTTCAAGTATAAAATTATGTGTGTTGCAATCAGTGAGGCACCTCTTTGTGTTGACCTACTTATGACTACGCCCTTGTTTACTAATTCCCTGAAGGACTGTCCCTAGTACCGGAGCAAAGAACTGACATGACCTATCTGCTTTGATGTCCTCCCGCTCATCCGTCACATGCAGTCAACTACTTCAGATCCAATCTGTGTAGAAATTGACTGAAAATTCTATTGTGAAATGTCTATCATGTGTGTAGCAGGGCAAATATTGCCAATTGCGGAAGTTAAGGCCATGATCAGCCTTTTGTATCAGCGCTTTTGTAATTTAGATCACGTCACCTGTTTAACAAATTAAAATACTTTCCCGTACTATGGAAGACGCCAAATCTCTCCATGAATGTGTCTATTGTTAACAAGTCTATCACTGTGCCTGGCAGACTGCTCAACATAAAGGCATTGTTGCAGAACTACTTTTAATTAAAGGGACTTGTTTGTACAGCGTGCAACATATGAACACAACTCAACTTTTTTGTCACAGACTACGTGCCAATCCAACGTTGGACTGTGATGCAGTACTGAAATCCCTGTAATTAGGAATTTGAGAACACTGAATATTTCGATACACAGTCCTTTATTTTTTATTTGAATGGCTGCACTAGAATATAATGCGCGTCCCATACCCGTCTATGACCAATTCAACATATGACTTCTGCATGCTTTATTGAAATAGCCACAGGGATGCTGGACTACATTGAGGAAAGAAATATATATATTTACAGTAGACTACACCTTTCTTTGCTTCAAGGAAAAAAAATATTTTCCATTACAGTTAGAAAAGGATCATAACAAAATGTGCCATTTTCTCTGTGTTCCTCTCAATTTGCCCAATGGGCGGTGTTTTTCTTTTCAATTTCTCAGCTTCATTGTGCATGCACTCACACAATAAGTACAAAGTAAAACTACACTTAGAAGAATGCAAAAAACAAAACAAATGAAAGAACCACCTTCCAGTAACATGGCATTCTTTGAGATCACTGTGATTCCTCATTGCATGCTTATCTATTAGCACTTTTCTTCTTGATATTTTGGTCCTCAATTTTTTTGAAGTGATATTCTATCCACACAATATTTGTGTTTCTGATATTCTGTCAGTGAGACTGGCTGTCATGTGGGCTATGTCAGAGGTATTTCACTGCCGTGCTTAACAACCTGGGTTGCATTCTGATCTTGTTTGTGTCACTGCACCTTGCAGATGGTAAAGGATATGGAGTAAGTGACAGGACATCTAGACTTATAGAAGTCTGTATACCGATGAAGAGGAACGGAGCAAATGTAGCGTGGTCTCTACGGGAATTGTTTTGATGTTTTGTGTTTGTGACTGCTCACTTAGGCCCTCATTGTGAGTTTGGCAGGTAGAAAAGCCCGCCGACCAAGCTCCTGCGGTCAGGTTACCGCCTATCCGGTAGCCCTCCTGCAGCCCCTATTATGAGTTTCCTGTTCGGCCATCGAGAAACAGCCCACAACATTGATGCAGACTCATAATCGAGCCGGCGGCAATGTTGCGGTGCATCGGGTGAAACAGCACCCGTTGCACTTTTCACTGTCTGCTTAGAAGACAGTGAAAAGGGTGACAGGGCTGTCCTAAGGGGCCCCTGCACTGCCATGCCATGCCAAGTGCATGGGCAGTGCAGGGGCCCCATAGGGCCTCTGGAACCACGTCTCTGCCAGCTTTTACATGGCAGTGCAACTTCATGCAAAAGCGGGCAGAGAGGGGACTCGTAATCCCCAGGGAAGCATTGCTTACAGCGCTGTGCTGGCAGATTGGGTCTGCCGGCACCGCCAGACCGTCGGCCGGCAAAAAAGTGGTGGTGCCAGTGGTCCGACCATGATGCGTTCGCCACGGTCATAATGTGGAGGCCGGACCACCGTGGTCCGATCGCCACCACGAGACTGGCGGTCCTAGGCCCGCCAGACTCGTTATGAGGGCCTTAGTGTCACTGTAAATGTGTCATTGTTATTGTGATTATGTGTGGAGTAGATGTAAGGAGGGTGGGTCACAGATAGCTGTGCAAGTGGTTGTGCCGACTATCCTTTTTGTGATTTGCTTCAGGTGTGTGTGTGTGTGTGTGTGTGTCTTTCTGCATGATGATGAGTGTTATGTTTTCAATCTACTAGTAGTGAGTGGTAATTAGTGCTTTCCGCTCTTTGTGGGCTCTTCTTGAGAAAAACCAAGCACTCGGTTGCTTCAGAATTTGTAAGTGATCTTTGATGTAACTTGTTTGTGATGGAAAAGACTATCAAAAGAATAAAAGCAAGAAAACAAGGTTCAATAGCTGTCTGAAAGATAGTAAAAATTGACTCACAATTACTTTGCTGGAAATAGCTTAAGGTCATACCATGGGCATGCATTTCGAAAATGGGACTGGGCGGAACCTGGTCAGTGCATTCACAGCCCTGCCTTCATTCAAACTAATGTTTGTTGCAAAAGGATATAAAGGTGCGCTGAGGTAACACATTACCCACCCGTTTTGGATGGGCTCTGAGTGATTAGCAGCAGCTCCGCCCAAAACTACACACATTAGTGATTTGGATGAGGCAACGCTGTCTCGTGCGGTGCAGCTAGTGCATGGGTGATATACTTTCTATATGTGTGTACCTCACATCAGAAGCATAGATCATGTGGTTCGAGAACAGTTTAAAGCTGGTTCACAATGCTAAGCAGGCTTTATAATTATTCAAAGCCCTACCCGATCCGTTCCTCCAGTCACTTTATTCGATTTATAGACGAAGGAGGGCTACAAGTACCAGAGAGCAGAGAATAATCTGAGTTATTGAACTATTTAGAAGTGTAACAACCCCAGATGCGCCTGTGTCAAAGCGGCCACAAATATAGGCAGCACCGATGTCCGCTGCTGGTCAATATGAGGAAACTGACATTACTGACATTACTAAGTTTGCCTTCATTTGCCAATATTATACATTTAGAGCATTTCATTAGGTCCAAATTTACACAATATGTTTAGACAAATACTTAGTGGAGCACAAATATTTTTATAAACACGATAGACACTTATGTGGATATTGTGTGTATATGATGTTTTATATGCTTAAGTCTCAAACGTAATAATACTGAGTAATTTAATTATGCATGGTGAATGTACACAAGCAGGTCTCTTGAGCAGACCCAGGTCATAACCTTAGGTACCAGCCAGGGGGAGTGTGATGCAAGCAACAAGGGAAACAGGCCCTAACTCCTGCATTCAATACATCGGTCTGCTAATGTGGGGCTGAATGGTCATGGACATGATGCATGAATAAATATTAATTAGCAAAGGACTGTGAAATATAGCTTACCATCCCTGGATGTGAGATGAAATAAGGCCGAATAGGCTCCTTGTTTATTACATTTTACTAGGGTTGGAAACCAGAAGAAGTAGGCCACATATGTAAACTACAACCTTTCATTTAACATTGCTTAGTTAGCATGAAGGAGTGCTAACAGTGGTAGTATAAAAAATAATAAGGAAACAGCATCACAGGTCAAAGGGAAGCAGGGCACTGCTGTGTGGAGGATCTGCAGAGGAAGGGAGTCATTGTGGCAGAGGATGAATATTTTTTTCAGACCTAAAGATGAATGTTACATTTCCATGTTTTAAAAATGCCTCATTAACTATAATTTACTAATCAAGAGAGAATGGCTAAAGTAGTTCCTAAGGATAAGACAATAAAATGACCATAGCAAAAGGTGATACTATGACTTTTAAGCGGACTACATATGTCTGCAGGAGTAGCATTAAACGTCTGAGCTACCTTACCTGATGCACCTGCAGGCCTGGTGTATCAGCTGGCAAGATAACACAGTGGAATAACATAAATTCCCATCCTGGTAAAATAGCTCAGTTGATAGATGCTACTCACAACTCATGCATGTAACATGGAGGAGATAACTGTGACTCTCTGCAGGGCTCAAATACAGTCCCATTCCCTTGAGGGCCAATGTGTTGAGCCGCAATTAACCTCATTTTAAGTGTCAAGAAACAATGAGGCTGGATATTACCTTGTAGAAATAGTGGCCTAAGCCTTTAAAACATTATATATATTTGGCATTTAAGTGACCTCAATAGGCATTATACAAAGGACCCCATGGGCAAAATGGGCATGTGCTCCCGCTTTTTGTGGTCCCAGGTGACTGTGGTAATACACCAGGGGCCGCAGACACTTGTGCGGCTCCTGCTGTAATACCGATAGCACTGGAGCGCATGAAGCACCAGTGCTACTCTGAAATGGTGTTGATTCATTTACATGGGGAGGTTGCTCCATGAAAATGAGGGATCACTTTGACTCTTCACCCATGCCATATTACAGATGGTGGCGCAAATGCAAAGATGCCCTTAGAAGGCCCACTGACAGTGTGCCACAAAATGGTGGAGCACTGTGACTGCGCGTGTTGAGAGCAGCCCTCTGGAAGAGGAAAAGGAGTTCCCATGGATCCACAGTCACTCACGGCACCCGCAAGCAGGGGAGATCTCTAAGCCCTTTAAAGTGCAGTCGGGTTGCCACCTGCACTGTGAAACACAGAGTGGCTTTAGAGCAAGAGCTCTGTATTTCACTGAATGCTCTGCCCCAAGGGCATCATGAGATTGCAGCAGCCCTTGCGGCAGCACTTTCATTGAAATAGCGTGCACTATCCCTGTTTGTGCCTGGGGCACCTGCTTAAAGGTGTACAGTGGCACAAACCATGATAGTGCGCTCTGGACATTCTGTGCGTCTCACACATCCTGCTCATTGTAATACAATGAGCCTTCTGGCAGTGTTTCTGGACCCTCCTAAGGCTGGTTCAGTCTACAGACATGGTGCAGAAGGGTCCAGGCAGATTCAGTAGCCTCTAAAAATCAATATAATTACTGATTGAATGCATTAAAGATACTGGTAGGGAAATAACCCCCTGACTAGTCTTTGGTTGGGTTCAGTGTGTAGCAGGCATTCTGATGACTCAGTTTGGAGTTAGCAAATAAGATGTACTATTCAAGTAAAGGAGATATTTGGCAGAGAAAAAGGTGTAGGCACTACTAATAATTGCATTGGAACTGGAAGGGAAGACTAAACGATCTCCGTGACCCCAGCATCAAAAAGGTCCCACAATACCTGACTCTGGTACCTGAGGAAGTTAGCACATAGCTGCTTTTATCCATAACCTCCCAGCTTACAGTACCACATCATCTTCTCAGTGCCCATCTCCTTGTGGAGTCTTTCACTTGGGAACCAGTGCTAAAATGGAAAAATAGAAGTGAGGGTACTCTGCACCAGAGTACCTGCTTATTTCTGAGAAGTGCCGGTACTCTCCTAATTAAAAGTATTACATTTTTCTTGAGAAGTGCAGGTACTCTCCCTCTCAAAATAAAAAAGTGACGGTACTCCATATCGGACAGTACCGGCCCATTTAAAGCACTGTTGGGAACTACTGCCAAGCAATGTCCCCTTTTTGGCACTCTGCCTTGCCTAAGAAAGTGTTACACTGCCTCCTCGAAACAGGATTGTTAGACTTCTCATCCTTGGCGTGGTCTCCCTTGACGTTTTGCCTCTGTTTCCCAGGTTGTTGATGTGTGCTGAACTCTGTTTTTGCTGTTTTTGTAACTCTGGGCACTTTACTACTGCTAACCAGTGCAAAAGTGCAAGTGCTCCTATACAAAATGTGTATGTAATTGGTTTATCACTAGAGGTGCCCAGGGCCTGTAAATCAAATGCTACTAGTGGGCCTGCAGCACTGGTTGTGCCACCCACCTAAGTAGCTCTGTAATCATGTCTCAGACCTGCCATTGCAGTGTCTGTGTGTTCGGTTTTAAACTGTAAATTCGACTTGGCAAGTGTACCCACTTGCCAGGCCTAAACCTTCCCTTTTCTTACATGTAAGACACCCCTAAGGTAGGCCCTGGGTAGCTCCAAGGGCAGGGTGCGGTGTATGGTTAAGGTAGGACATATAGTAATATGTTTTATATGTCCTGACAGTGAAATACTGCTAAATTCATTTTTCACTGTTGCAAGGCCTGTCTCTCTCATAGGTTAACATGGGGGCTACCTTTAAATATGATTAAAGTGTAGATTCCTTTTGGGAGTGGATAGACGTGGAGTTTTGGGGTCTCTGAGCTCACAATTGAAAAATACATCATTTAGTGAAGACGATTTTGAGATTGTGTGTTTGAAAATGCCACTTTTAAAAAGTGAGCATTTTCTTGCTTAAACCATTTCTGTGACTCTGCCTGTTTGTGGATTCCCTGTCTAGGTCAGTTTCACAGTTATGCTGGTTGCACCTCTCACTAGACAGTGACACAAAGGGAGCTGGGGTGTAGTCTGCATTTCCTGATGAGCCATCTGTGCTAGGAGGGAGGGGCGGGGTGGTCACTTACACCTGAAAGGGCTGTCCTCACACAATGCAGTCTCCGACCCCCTGGTGAGTGTCTGGGGCCTGGCCTGGGCAAGGCAGGATTTTACAAACAAGAGAGACTTTCCTTTTAATATTTAAACTATCCCTAAGGTGCTCAAGTTGTTTTAGTTCTTTATTGGTGAATTATCTCACCTCCTGGGTCAGATAATGTAAATGCCACCGAAGTTGATGTCACCAGTATCCTAATACCAATGGCCAGAA
Organism: Pleurodeles waltl; assembly: GCF_031143425.1. NCBI lineage: Eukaryota > Metazoa > Chordata > Amphibia > Caudata > Salamandridae > Pleurodeles > Pleurodeles waltl. The sequence continues at coordinate 568,097,630 of NC_090439.1, forward strand.
ACAGACCTGCTCACTTCTTTTAAAAGGAAAACTTTATTTGACATTTTGACATAAAATATTCCCTCACGTAAAAAAAAGGCATGCAATATATGGCATTTCACTTAATTTTGAGAAATGTCCAAGACATTTCACAAAATTTCAAGAAACAAAAACACACTTTTGTACACCCTTAGGATATGTTGCATTATTTTAGGACAGTGCAGATTACGACAGTGCAGATGTACACTAGTACTTTCATTGGTTTACGGGATAGAAGTGGTGCCATTATAGCATGAATGCACTGAGCAGAATGTCAGGCTAAAGTTCTTCAGTCTGAATAAACTCCCTGTGCAAGGGCCATCTGATTCCCTAATCCCTACTGCACTAAAGCCCTCCACTTGAACAGCAGTGTTAATGATAGAGACCGACCTGCAACATCTGCACACATCTGTGAGGATCGGAGGGGTCTGGAATACTTCCCAGCCATCCTTGTGTATCCTGACCATCGTCACCATGTCTTCTTCTTCTATCCCTTCAAAGGCATTTAAGCCAAGTGCTATTCCTTGTGATAAGTCCAGGGTGGGGTTCTGCAACCGATGGTAACAATCACCTTCCATAAAACTGAGGACACCAAGGAAGGGTGATAATGCAATGAACCTACCAACGTTCTATTTGGTACAACAACCTTATTCAAATTAACAATTGGCCGGTGTATTGGAAGTCCTGGAAAGATTAAGGAATTGCATGGGTATAGCAACTATTAAATACTAATAATGTTTTATCCTGTAGAGAATGCCAAAACAGATTTTCTGTACCAAAATCATTTGAGAAAAAATATATTCTATTGTGTAATGCTCTCTTTAACTCATTTTTACAAGTAAACCGAACTGTTAACTCCCTTAAAGAGAATAAAAGGTTACTCCAACGTTTGTACTCCAATTGAAGCTTCTCTTTACTTTATAAGGTGTTAAGTTATAATTCTGAAAGAGCCAAGTCCAAGACAGAGTTGGCTTGGTAGATAGATTTGAATGTATGCTAGTCTATTGATCTATGGAACAAAACATAATTTAAAATTCACAAATCATCTTGAGCAGCCAACACTTTACATTTAATATGTTTACCCCCATTTATTATTTACATCTCTTCTCTTGGCCAATTCGTACAAAAATAATGGAATAACGCTTCAATTTATCTACTCAAAATTAATAATTATTTATTAATTAAATTAATTGACAATATCTTCTTTACATCTTGACCCACACGACTATTGCTCTTGCTGGACTTATATACTGCATGCCATAATGACTAACAAATGTTTTTGAGGCTCAGCCCCTAACACATTGAAAAATAAATCCTGTCTATCCCACCACCACAAATATTGCAATATGGGCAGGTTGTGACAGAGAGTAACCCTCTGCTCCCACACAACAAAAACTGTCATCTTTAAAGTTGCCACTCGTCACACCATTCTAATATCAGCCTCGATCAAAAGTCATGAAAATGATATGCAGTTTACGCGAGTTCCAGAACCGCGATGTATAAGGAAGGGTTCCAAACCAAATAGTATGTCGTTTTCAAACATGCAGTATAAAGACCTACTCAGAAGGCCAACCACCCCTTCTCTGCCACAAAACACCACTATATAACAGGAAGTCAGTATGATCTAGAGACATTCATAAAGCTAGAAGAACATCTAGAGAGCAGGGGTGACTTGGCTTGTGTGCTTGAAGTCCATCGCCCATCAGCCAAAGTCTATTCGAATGCCTGTAGATGGATCATTTAATGCCTGTTTTAGAGATCCCTGTAAGGGTTTCAACAATCCAGCAAAGATGTACGCGAGTGTTGTTAAAAGTGGGTCATCTAGGGAGTTGTCTTTGAAATTACACCTTGTAACACCACCTAGCTGTTTCCGTCGTCTGACGGAGAGCCTTGTCAGAGCGGGTGCACAAGCCTTCCTCAGGGCTTGAACCACGCCCTAAATGCACGTGTTCTGACAGTATCGACAATATTGTTCATTCGGACTTGCTTCTCAAAAATGAATTACTTGATCTTTTCAAATGTATGTGTCTTTTAATATTGATTAAATCTGCTGACTTGACATACTTGGATAGTGAATTCCTCATGCTCACAAATCAGTGAGGTCCTGCACCAACAGTGGCAATGTCCATGGCTGCTCTCCTTTGTATTGCTGAGGTGGCTAACAGGTGTGAAGCAGCACATATTTGAATCTAGGATTTAGGGCAATAGTAAATTGCCATGTGGCCAAGTCTGCAAAGACGTATGAATGGCGACACCAAGCAATATGAAGATGGTATCGACTTTGGGATTTTACAAACTGAATCATAAGTGATTAAGCAAACTAGAGGGATAGATTATAACTGTGATCCAAACAACTGAAGTATCTGTCACAGAATCTCCTTATCACCTAATCCAAGTTATCCAGACTCTATGGTTATGAATAGGAGATGACAAAATGTACGTGTATTTTCAGGCAAAATTCTGAATGAATGTTCCCAATAATCATCTAAACTCCATGGACCATGGGAACACTTATTCAAGGATCCCTATTTCTGAACCAAGGTACACGCAGGGGTATTGAGTTGTTTCTGTGCATCTAAGCAGAACATCAAAATATATCCATAATCAAAAGCAGCACCGTAATTTGCTTTCTTAGAGCCTTTAGATGTAAAATACCTGTTCTAAGTGAAAATGTGCTTATTAGTGGATGTTGAAGGAAATAGGAACTGGGAAAGGAGGGAATATCTTGAGGTACTTCAATATGCAACATACCAGGAGCAGCAGTGAACAGACAGGAAAGTCTGGTACTATAACGGGTCCATTGAAAGCAGATCTTGACACAGAAACTGTTGGAGCTTTCAACTGGTTGCCATCACTTTTTATTTCTTGTTTGTCACATCCATGATTTCCTTCATCTATTCCCTCAACTAAAACTGGGACTCCTTTAAGTCCCAGTGGCTGCTCTGCCGTCTGGTTTGCTCTCAGAATTGCAAAAAATAAGGCAAGAGAATTACAAATGACACCTCAACTAACTACTGACTTAGGGTTTTTGATCATGGAAGTTGTTTACTTCTTTTACTTTCGTTCTCAAAAACATAACTGATGCTCTGTCCATAGGGTTAGAGGCAAGAGTATTTGAGAGAGACAGGCAGGTGATAAACAAATGTGTTTACACATGATGCTCAAACCACATCAGACAGCCTACAGGGGCAGGATTTGTCACACCTGAGTGTAAGATACACAGGGAAATCCTACATTTGTGGACCTTATATGCCTTGTTGTGTGATTATTCTAACTGGGCATTTACCTGACATCACGCTGACCGAGACCCAAGATATTGTTTTCAGGAAAAGTAATGGTCTCATCTGCGGTTTACAGTGAGAGGGTACTGCTGATTAAAGACATGCTGGTGGAGAGACTGTAAGGGAGGCTGAGCTGTCCACAGTGCTCAAAGTTTAGAAGGCTGAGGGCGTTATGCAGAAGGAGCCTGATGGGCCTTAGTATGTGGATGATGACGGATCGGAAGGGCAAGTCTGACAGAAGACCCTCCTCTATGTCTACAGCAAACAGAGGTATGAAACTAAAATACCTTAAACAAGCACTCAGTATTAGGATATTGTATACTAAGACTTGAACATACACAAAACACACTTTCCAAGTGTGGTATAAGACCAAGATACAGCAGAGCAGTTCAGAAATATTACCCTTACCAATACAAGAGTATATAATACTGAGGTCTTAATTTTGTCACTAGCACTTCAATCACCATCAGTAGAAGTGATTGTGTGACATCACATCCTTTAAGTGAGAGGTCAAGAACCACTCATTGACTCACCAATTTGCCGCAACTGCCCAAGGCAAAATAATCTTGTTCCTTCACTACGTCCCTAGTTGGTTGATATTCCCAATCCAACATTGGGACCTGCATCAACATGTATGCATAAGTCGGTATGTATTTCTGTAACAAGTCTTATGGAGCACAGTCCTTGCTACATAGCAATTGAGAGCTGTGGAGCAACTCATAAGAGCACTGTGCATCAAAACAAGAACCACCGCTCCTGAATTTGGGGAATCCCTTCCAAGTATGGAACCCACTACAGAACCAGATCTGCTTAGGCGAGGGATATAATGTTACTAAATGTCAGGCACGTTCGTCAAACTTAATGTTTTACGATGGACCTGAACATGCCTTGTGGCACTGAATTGTTTGCCATCTTTCTTCTAACTTTCATAATTGGGATTTAGTAAGTACTGTTCATAGCAGACGGTGCTTTGCCTAAAGAATGATAGCGCCTCACTGGGCATATAAGTAGCCATCCAACAAACGTTCCTATTGCTGACCTAGAAGCACACTCAATTGCTCAACAGAGGAAACCTGATCCTTGAAGTAGGAAGTGGAAGGAGGGAGAGATGGGTGGGGCGTAGAACAATTATTCACCTGGTGTCACAATAATTGCTATGTTCAGGTACTGCTGTGCACCAACTCCTTGCATGAGTCATGGTGAAGGTTATTGTAGAGCAAATAATGTGGTACGAATCAAGATGTTGGCAGTCAGTGGTCTGCAGATCACAGTCTAAATCAGCATCCAGGGTGTCTGGATATTCAATTGTAGTTTATTGATAATAAAGAATGATGACAGATGCAGGGATACCTAACTAAACTCCATCAATGAAAAATTATATATTTTTTCAAAATTTACCCGAGCTGTGTTTAAAAATTGTAATCACTAAAGTGGAAGAAATCTGTGTTGGTGTCTTGTCCCCACAGTTAAATTAGTCTAAAAACTAAGGACCATCCTTTGAGTTCTTTGATTTTTGGTGGGACAGACACCCAGGTCTATGATCTTAAATAATGTCTTGCTTTTATTCACAGTTTGCAGATACAACGTAGTCCCATAAATAGCTGTAAATAACATACATTTCCATTGTTCAAATCAAAGGTGTGAATTTTGTCAGTCTTATTAGGATAAAACGATGAGTCTGGTCCACCAGATTATGAACTTGTCAACAGTTTTGAGCTATTTGACCAGTGTATGTTAGGGAGAAATATCTAGCAACAGGAAAAATAGCAGTTCTGTTGCTTATTTTTTAGTTAAGCACATACTCTTAGACCCAGAACAAGTACTTCATGTTACCTGGTTAAATGTTCCTGATTGTGGCCGCTACCAGTCAAGCAAGAGAAGTGGCAAATCCTGAACTGTGTGGAACACTGACAGTGATTGGCTAAATTAAGGTTAAGGGTAATGTTTAAGGTTGGGGATAATTAATTTAATTGCATGCAGAAATGACAAGTGCCGCCACCCCTCATGCAATTTCCTCCACCTTCGCCACCCAGCCTTCTTGGCATTTCTAGGCCACTGACCAGAGGTAAACCTGTCTGTCTCATCATCCCTGAGGTAAAGCTTTACAGCGATGAGCTGTTCATTACCTTCCGTCACTTGGCTTCCATGGCTACAAACCTGCTCCACTACCACCGGCTTAGTGCAAGTGTGGCTACTGCACCTCTTTCTGAATGCAGCAAGCTGAACAGGCAGAGGACAAACTTTGCCGAACGTTAGGTCTCACTCTCAGGCTCCATCATTAACCGATTGATTCGTTTTCAGCCTAAGGGAGTAGACAGATAACAATCCTGACAGAGTGTAGTGGGCAGTAAGCCCTGCCACATAGCGGTCGACTGAGTTTTTGCTGAACTCCGTGCTGCAAGTTGACTGCAGATTAGGCAATAGTCTGCGAACTCCACCAGTGGAGCAGAGTTTACCACCCAACACTACTGTTAAATATCACCACATATTGAGAGCAGAAACTCAGGTGTGTTTAGCTGTTCTGCTGCAGTTGCAGAAAGGATCTTGCAAGCAGCACAGAATAAATGCATAGAGAGAATAAATTATCATAATCTCAATTTATTAGGTTTGGTGAAAAATAAGGATAGAGCTCTTTTATAGCAATTTTATGACTGGCTGAATGGCCCTGTTACATTAGAAATACCTTCTACATATGTGTATGACAGATTAAATGTGGCATGGAGCCATACACAATATGTTATGGAATTCACATGGTCTGCCCTCCTGTGGTAGGAGATCTAGCAAACCATGTGTGGTATAAATATATGATAAATCTTAGCAAAGAGAAACTCTTTTTTCACTGTCCACAATTCTGACTGTACCATTGCCCTTTAAACATGGTCCTCCTACCCCCTTTAGTATGATGGGCGTTCCCAGCTTCAGGTTCCACTTCTCGAATTGGGGTAAACTACTGTTTATTTGTAGGACAATTCAATACTGAGCTATCAATTATCACACCACACATTTTTTTCAGTGGAATCAGCTCTTCCTCCGTTATAGATTAAAAAGTGACTTCCTGACGTTCATACAGGAGTAAAAGCTTGAGTGTCCCTGGCAGCCTATAGAAAGGGATATCTTGGAAACCAAATTCAAGACACATCTTTGGCCGGGTATTTCTTCACACTCCAAATCATATCAAGAAAGGCACCAGGCAGGATCAATTGGTACCCTTAATTTCATCGCCTTACCCTATTAATTGAGTTGGCTCATGCTTTAGAAACACTCTTAACTATACAAATGCTCCAAGATGCTGGAAAGAAGATTGTGTTGAGCAAGCGAGTGCGTGATATCATAGACAGGGCACTCCACATAATGAATCTCTTGACACTTTGGGTAGCTTTTCTGCTAATTTTCCTGTATTTATTGTTATCTTTGGAAATATTTAGCACACAGTGAAATTATGTTTATTTTTGTAATCTAAACATTTGAAGTGATTCTTATTCATACAAAAACATTTGTCTGAGGCATTAGATTTTTGGATTCAGTTACCATGACATCATGACCTGCTATTTTTAGAATAGTAGACACATGTTGTCCAGCACAATATACTGCACATGCCTGCTTTAGGTTTGGTAAATGTGGGTCTGGAGAAGATAGAAGACCAGAGAAGATAGGCACCCAACTCTGGCTTCATTAATTCACATCCGATGTGCATCAGAGTTGCTGTGCTGAAAATGTTCCATGACTTGCACTTTCAGTCTGTTGACGCTTGACAATAATATGGGTTGAGCTGTGTGCCATTGCATACTCAATTTATACATTGGGCAAGATGTATCATTTATCTGAATAGTGATTACCTTATTACAATTATCTGCGAATTGCAATTAGGTAATCGATATTTTAATGTATAAGTTTCATTTAATGATTCCCAATGGCTCTCAAATCGACCTCCCTCATTAATATTCATGAGGTAGGTCGCAATTTGCGACCCATTAGGAAACGCGAAAATCACAGGAATGGTGGCCTGCTAGGTTCAGCAGACCACTATGTCTGTGATTGCTTTTAAATAAAGCATTTTTTTTTTTTAATGCAGCCTGTTTTCCTTAAAGGAAAACGGGATGCATATAAAAAAGAAAAATGAAAAGTTTTCTTTTCATTTTTTAAGAGCAGGCAGTGGTCCAAAGGACCACTGCCTGCCCTTAAAAATGTTTTCCCATGTATTTACAAAGGGGAAGGGGTCTCTTAGACTTGATTCCACCTCATGCCTGTTTCTCCACCACATTCCACATTCTGTCTCCTAATCCCACTTTAAGGTAGGTGGGCCATTAGCCACTACCGGGTACTCCCCCGAACACCCCTAAATGCAGTATTTAGAGGGCAACCCTAGACCATGACCTCAGATTCAATGGACACAAGAGAACCAGGACAAAAGAAGACCCAAGACACGAGAACTGAAGTCCTGCTGTACAAAGAAAAATGCACCAAACCCTGCCTGCTGCTCTAAGGAATCGACCCTCGCCACTGAGGTGTCACCTGGAAAACTGAAGGACTCTACAAAACCCCAGAGCACCTCCAGCCTTCCAAAAAGTTCTCAGAACCTCCCTCAGAGTGAAGGTATCACTCTCCTGCATCTTGCAGGCAAGGTACTTGTAAAGTCTGGTAGAGTGACCAGCTGCTGACCAATGACCCAGACAAAGCAGCCCAACCAAATTCTACACACCAGCCCTTAAGCACAAGACCTGCCACCATGCTAAGATGGTGGCACTGCAACTCTTCAGGGCTGTGGTGTACCATTATCCGAGGGACTGGATCCCCAACATTAGACACCCACAAGTAATGTTCACTCCAGACTCCTAAATGTGCTGAAGCAAGCACCAGTCGAGGGACTTCAGGACTGGAATAAGCACGGTCAACATACACACGTTTTCAAACATCTCATTAATATTCAATCGTTATTAGAACATTGGAATGCTGGGGACTCCATTGAAAACAATGGAGTGCTGCGGGCTTTTACTGGCCGGTAAAAGCCCGCAGCGCCAACATTCCAATGTTCGCTTTGTTCACAGCAACAGCTGTGAACAAAGCCTCACGGAGCCCGAGGAGATTTTAATCCCCTCGGTCTCCGTTAATTTTTTTTTTTTAAACGAACATTCTGCCCTGAGTGGCAGAATGTTCTAATAGCCTTAGAACCCGCCGTAGCAGGCTCTACCGGCTATTAAAGTCCCTCTCCCTTGTTAAATGCCCTCGTCATCGGCTCGGGCATTTAATGCGGGGAGCGGGCCTTTAATAGCCAGTAGAGCCCGCTACGGCGGGTTCTAAGGCTATATTATTGCATTCCACTTTTTCAGCATAGTGAAGAAGTTTGACAGGTTGGTACTGGAAAAAGGCTAGGAGGTGGAGATTTTGAATCCCTTAAAGAGTTTTTAATAACCAGTAGACAGTTCTTACCCTGAATATTCTAACTGCAATTTTTATTATCGGCTAAACATTCAGTTCTGCGTGTTGTGTTTCAATTATATTATTGTTTTGTTATAGGGACAATTTTAAATCAATACAATTTGTTTAAACATATTTGACATAGTATGTTTCTAAAGGGTCAAGTGGATTATATAATCTTACCATAGCTAGCGGATTTACATTTCAGTTATTCTGTGAAATCTGCTCACCTGATGGTCTGAGCAGGTTATAAGTCACAAAGGAATGGGTATGACGGGAGCCCTTGGCTGAAGATGGAACCTGCAGATAAGTACAGAAATGTTCTGTGGCTCGGTAGTAGCTTGGAGGGGCAGCCTTCGGAAGAGGCGAACATAAAATCCAGTACATGATTCAAGAAGGCGTTCCTACTGTACAGGGGCGTACTATTAGCCCCTATACCTCGGGCACTGCAGGGGCCCCTTAAGGTATGGTCCTAGAGGGGCCCTTCAACTGCCTGTTTCTGCAACCTAACAGTCCGGCTGGGTGCGGGCGGGGGTCCCTTCCATATACTTTGCAAGGGGCGTTAATGACTCACAAGACCCTTGCTGCTTTCAACCTGGGAAAGCAAAGAGCTTACACAGTATTGTGAAATCAGATGTGGACAGTATTAATTTCTCAGGAGACAGCTTACTCCATGCTTTTGTGCCTTCTTGGTCACTTACGACTTGAATGGCAGGTAGCCAAACCTGCACCAATCCTGCAAGATTGATGCACAGTAGCCAGGATTGAATTTGGTTTTGGAGGGTGCTCGGTGACAAGAGCATTTGTTGTGTTAAATCTGGGATTATTGATGTCTTGATGAAGTGTGATCCCCTGAGTGGTTGGCGAAGCAACTAGGCATCCCATGAAAACAAATAATCCAAATACATTATGGGATGCAAATTTGTGAATCCCTGTAAATAAAAGGGAGTGAGGGGTACACAACACACTGCTTGCGGGTTCAGTTGCTTCCTGCTTCAGCCTTAATCCTGAATAGGTGAAGCTGGTGATTGGATCATTTATGCAGCCAGCTTCCCATTGTGAAATTGACAGTGCTAAGTTCGAAGCTCCCTCTACCAATCCATAGATGACCACTCCTGAGTTACTGAGCAGTAGAAGAAGCTTCCTAACACGTGTTCCTTTAACAGGCCACAAGGCAGCTTATTGAGTTGAGTCTCATTTAATATGTGCATCATAGGGTCCACGTCAGGCGTGGTGGCTGCACTCCTCGCCCCAGTATCTGGTGATAGGCATGTCCCCACACAGCCCTCATTTCTGTTTCACTGATTTGAGATGAATCCCTAGCCCCAATCAACATATGAACACAGTCTTGGGAGCACAGTCATCACAGATACATCCACCATCTGCAAGAAAGAACGTTGCGAGAACTCTGCAAGAATGAATGCTGTAAAGATCCTGAATTACAACAAGTACCACTGTTTGAGGAGCAATGAGAAATACAACCATGAGACTCATCAAGACTCTGCACCCGGAGGAGGAATTTCAGCAATAGCAAGGCCTCAGGTGCTAAGAACAACCCATGTCATTCCAAGATGCAATGAATGAAAGCCTCACTCCTCAACTAAAAAGGGAAACATAGTTACCTCACTACAGACAGATACGTATTTCACAATAATCTGTCTCTGATCAGAAACCAACATTCCAATAGACTTGAGGTAAAGATTTATATCCAAGCAATGGAGACTCCCCTAAATGTAAAAGGACTCAGATAAGAGACAAGCATTTACAATGCATCGGGTCTCGCGTTTGCTCATGTTAGAGCTGATCGCGATGTAAACTCCTAACCCGACTTTTCACCTATCGGGTAAAAGTGCATTTATGTACATAACCCGAAAAAGTGAAATCAAGTATGTAAAGCGCTCGACTTCTGCCAAGCGAGATCGGGCTCGTAAATTAGAGAAAAAAAAGTCCACGAGCCGATGGAAAACAGCGGGCCTCGCATGTTTTCTGTACTTGGTTGCTGCGCTGGAGGAGGGCTAGCCACCGGAAAAGGCATGCCATATGCGTGCCTTCGACTAATGAAAGCAAGCAGATTTTATTAGGGAAGCCCACCAACCAATAAAAAACACTGACATGAAGTTGACAGGGCTCTGAGCCCTTTTCTAAATACTAAAGAGTCTTGCTGCGAAACGCATGCACGAGCGCATGCAACGCAGGCTCGACCATAAAAAAGGACCAGGACATTACTTCATGGTTCCTTTTCTCTTATCTGAGCCCTTTTACATTTAAGGGAGTCTGTGTTGCTTGGTGTAGTAGTTGTTGTACTTGGTGGGTGAAATACCACCCTGCATCCCTACCCACAGGAATTCCTCGTTATTTTAGGTATCCATTTGTGGAAATTCAGGCACTGATACACAATCGCCAAATAATTTTTACAATTCTAGATTTTTCTGGATTCTTTTTCAAAGTTCAATATTTGCAGGTATTTAATACAATAATGCCTCAGGTTTAGACTGTTTACTCGCCGTCCCATAGACATCTCAAAGGTCATGGCTAGTAGGGTTTTAGCATCATGGATGAAGTTGCAAAAGATCATGTTCTATTTCCTAAATCAAGGTGACCCATTCTACCTTTTAAGATCGAGGTGCTGTGGAACGATAACCTTCACTTTGGTGTGCATTACAGAACATATTAATTTTGCGAGTTTATGGTTTTAGTAGTTTATAATACTTCATGCTCTATGTTTCCTGAAATTTCCTAGATTAGGGTCCCTGTCAGTATTATGACTTGATAACATGATACTCGTAGTGCGGTATGCGATGGGTGGACAAGGTGCACGTTGGTATTGACATTGTTGGAGCAGCCCTTTTGTTTTGTTGCCTCATCTCAGTAGCAGAGGTGATTATTATCTGAATTTGCATTGTCTGTCACTGGGATTTTATTTGGATTTACTGTGCTCTGCCTTGCTTTAATGATACCTCATTAGCTCAGTATGTGCATGATATACGCCGACTATAATTTTTGAGGCTTCTGTTGATTGTGCAGAGCTGAAGGTTATGATCTGATCAACGATGACATATATTCTCGATTCTCTGTTTGTCACTCAGGGTGTGTGCTTACTCACTCTGGGCGTGTGCTTACTTGCGTGTAGCGCTGGGCGGTGAGGTGTGGTGCAGAAGGAGTGCTGGGTGTACCTTGGTTGTGCTGCATGCTTAATAATTTGATTGTGTCCAAGGCTTCACTATATTACTTGCCTCTTTGGGATTATATCGTTCTATTTCTTGAATTGTGTGTGCAGGGCGCTGCTTGGTAGAGCTTTCACTGTCTTTACATGTCAGTTGTGCATCACGTTCCGTTTGTGGTGCATTGTCACAAGAGTGGCAGTTCACTTATCTGCAGCCAATAGTGCAAGTGAAAAAAACCGTGGGCACTGTGAGGTAGGATGCAAAGCCGTGGGGCCGGGATTGTGATGACAAGATGGACACGCTCACCGTGTGCACCGTGGCTAGAAAAGCAGTGAGCCTGACTAAGCATTCACCAACAGAAAGCTGCAACATAAAATACAGTAACTAAAAGGCATCGAATTCACGCCGTTAGCAAAACAAAATCAGACCTGGATTAAAGTGGCACTGGCCTTCTGTGGCTTACGTTGTTTTGAAATGTAAATCAACACTATATTTTCAAAACGGAGATATCACATTCTTGGAGGAAATCGAAGTTGGTGCAGAGCAGTGGAAGAAGGCATCTCCATCCTTCAATATTGTCAGCAGCATAAAGAGAACGTATCTAAATGAACAAACTTGTGGTGGCGTACATTTTCCTTGTTTACCATCAGCTAGGTTTTGCAAGGAATTTATGAGCTCAAACTGCCGGCTGCCATTCGGGGATACTTTTTCTTTTCCACAAATTATGGGGATGAATTTGCATTGAAGAAATGACTGTGGATCGCTTATTCCGGTAGTTCCCACTTACCTCGACCTCTCTGTAACTTATGTAAAAATTGTACACATTTATGCTGTGATCAAATTCTGAAAGACCGTTACATATGAGCCCACTTTACCAAAATTACCTTGTGTCTCTTCATATTCAGAATACATATGAAGACTGCTGGATAATTTGTGCCTCCTATCTATTTGCCTTTTCTGATGCACTTTTTAAGCAATGACTTGGTGCTTTGCACTGCTCTATAATATGGATGCTAGAAAGGGAGCTGTGTTTCTCTGGGGCACCTGGCAGGACATACACGTTGATGTTAATGAGAGGGAGCACGATGGTATATTTATTTGCCATGGCTTCATTAGATTGGCATGTTGATTGCTGTGGAATTTGATGTCCAGTGTTTTGAGTGATGTAAATTGTGCAGATTGCTTGAACACTTTGGGGTTTATTTGTCTCTTAAATAGCTGAAGAGCTGAAAGCGCACTACTTTATCATGTGGTGGTAAATAGCTGTTTCTCACAGGAAATGTAAAGGTGGGTAATGCTTTTAGCTGGAAATGTGGTGGCATTTGTTGACATATCCAAAGTGAACAACAGACCATAGAACAATAGTTTACACAAAGTAAGACAACAACACAATTAAAACATAACAGGGCACAACAAAAATGTCAAATCAGAATGCAACTCAAGGTACACACAAACACAGCAGCACAAGCAACAAAAAAACACAGCAGGAAGGTCAGAAAATTGCAAAAATATTTTGTAATCCGTCTTGCAAAAATATTTTGTAATCTGACCCTTAATTCACACTCTTGATTCCAGCCGTAAACAAGCTCTCATTCCACAAAAACAGAAAGTAATAGGCAAACGGGTTTTGGTAAGAGAAGCCTTAGCTCACTTTTGGTAGCATGGTCTGAGCAGCAGGACAGCCCTCAGACAGTGTGACATTAACACTGTCAACAGTATAGTCGATATATATATAAATTTAATGTTCACGTCAAGTTAAGTAAAGAGACATAACCAGGGCCACTGGAATTGTGTGATTCTGTGGCCATAGCATTTTTTGCATAAGTAAGGATTTGGTGCACATGCCCCTCTGCCCCTCTTCTGCTTCTTAATCTGCAGGTTTTAAGAAAAAACATTTTGTCTTTTGCTCAAACGTTACAAAAAACATGGCAACATGTGCTTCTGTGCACTGACAGGTCCTCTGCAAAGGCAACTATCAGTTGCTTGTTTCTGCATTTGGGTGTTAAACTGGTACTAATAAGGTGAAATATTTTCCCAGAGAATGTTACCATGGGTAAACATGTCTAAATAGTTAAGTAATGCTATCTCAAAATGTATGGCATTACTCCACAGAGTTTGCATTTTAATGCCACATAACTTAACCAAACTTGATATATAAATTAACCCTTCTCTGTTGCATAATTCCAGTGCCCTCGGTGTAATGTAAGAAGAAAAGAGAAGAAGACTCAAAATGAATAATAGTTTGAAAATTGAGAGAATACACCAGTGGAATTAACTCCACTTCCTATACCTATAGCCCAAAGGAACAATGGGTACACCAAAAGATGGGTATCCTGGTAAGATGTAACAGCAGAGGCTCATATTAATAAAATTGAATCCAAAGCTGTTGCTGCAACTAAGGAAGGGAGCAAAAATGTGGTTCTAGATTTAAGGTAACAACAGTGGCCAAGGCATGTTGTTGATGGATCACCATGAAGCCAATATGGCGGTTCTTAAAGAGGAGCAGCAAAGATATTCTACAAAGCACTTATGTAAAGATCTGCACTCGATACATCACACAGAAACTAGTTCATGACACAGTGCATGAAGATAAAATGCCCAGTGATAAATTAATCCACACCCTGAACTGAAGGGACACACGAGGTGAGCTGGCAGGTGACTCATACCTCGCCTCAGTTCTGCCCCTGGTGCCTTTCACCTCTGTTAGCTCAGAGCCAACTGCTACTGCTCCCTTTGCTGTCTGCTTTCTAACATTCCCTTCCTAGCACCGCCTGACATTATTGCCATCCCACACTCATGAACATTGTTTCATGCACCATCACCATTTCATCTTGCCGCAGTTGAAAGCACGGGGTAATGAGGCAAAAACATTAGCCGTCATTGTAGCAAAGTGCTCAACAGCCAGGCTTGTTTGGAGTCACGATTACTCTGGAGCAATTCACAGACTCCAAATGTGAGATGTTTGGCTTTACAAAGAAGACTGGCTACTTCTGTGGATTTCCGATTGATCCACGAGACTGGAAAATCACAATTAAAGGACCTGTCTCCAAACACTAACGGTGGTGCCTGTGAATAGAGAAATTGTAAATAACACCAGTAGCTGCAGAAAACCTAGAAAACAACCAAAAGCACATCAAACCTTACATGCAGAATTGTAGCACAAGGGTCTTAAAAGTATAAAGGTTTGAATGACAAAATAACAGCATTTTCTTCTATCCGTACCTAGAAGGATTTATTGAGGAATATCACTGAACACACGTTTACTGGGGCTTTTCGTAAGGAAAGTAGCACTCCTGCTGAACTCTTTTAGGTTCTCTTACATGCCATTGTGAATTGTCCCAAAAGCATCTACAGTGGGAATAGTAAAAGAATTCAGGGACAATTCTTACAATTATTAAAAACAGAAACAATTATGGCCTCTTTGCACTTTTACTAGCAGGGAGAGAGTCCTTTAGGTGCTGATGCACAAAGGAATGAAAGAGTACACAAAGGTGCTCTCCTTTAGAAGTAGTCACATGCTCATAAACGGCTTTGTCAATCCGCCCCATTGTGATTTTTTTCTTCAGTTTTGCGCTTTCTGTGATGGCTCCTTTCAAACCTATGTTTGTATACATCTTCTTCTCTCTGGCCCCCGTCTACAGAAAGAGATGTTTCATTTCCATAACTTGCTTCTTCAAAAATTCTATTTTGACCGACAGTAACTAAGTGCTATTGAAATTCTCAGATCGTGACACTGATGAACAATTGGAGATTCCAGACCCACAATCATTACACAAAAAACGGAATATAAAATAGGGCTTAAGTGTGGAAGCCATTTAGGAGTGAAAAATTTAAATTCAGCCCACGGTTGTCCTTTATTGAGAGAGTGCCTTGGGTGGAACCAAATTTGATTATGCCTTAGCTTTCGCGGAGTGAAATGAGGCAACAGAGGAACCCTTTTGTGTTCACAAGTCAGTCCACAACCGAGTGAAAAGAGTAGTAACTGACCCCTGAGCACAAACATCCCTGCTCCTCCCCAAAATTACTTGAGTCACCCACAGATAGCTCCTTGGGGCCAGGGGTAAGAGGGAGATCGGGTGGCAAAGGAAAGGGCTCGATGTGTTGTTACACATCGAAATAAAAAAATTAGTACAAGCAATTTAAGCTGTATCGGCTGGACCATAGTCAGAGGTAGGTTGCTGCATGATTGTAACTCAGACAGCTCAGTTGTGCCCCTCTAAATATTGGCGCCCTGGGCACGGGCCCAGCTCTCCCATACCAAAGAACAGGCCTCATTCAGCCATTTCTATTCAGAATCTCTGAGTTTTTTTACATGCTGTTGTTGTTTAACAGTCCTTATACTGACAAAGCATAGAGTAGATTCAACAGCGTCCAAAGTTATTTTTCAAAAACTCATGAAAGTTTATCATATGTCTGTGTACCACTGATCCACCAAAACGTTCGTGCACTAGTGATTTGAGATATCTACTTAATGAGCTGAGTTTCATGGGGAGACTTTTTTGTGCTCATCGGGTAGTAACAGAAATTGCTCTATTACAAAATAATCGAAATGCTACCACATAATACAGAATTAAGACACTTCTTGTCAGATGCCAGGTACTGATTACCTGCTTCCACCAGACACCAAGTGCGAGATTTAGGAGTTTTTACCATCACAATAATACAGTATTTGAAGGCTATATGTATAAGGCAGTATAGCGCATATTCCCAAAGTCGTGCACATAGTTTAACCAAGGCCTTTATTGCATGCTGTATTTCACTGAAGACTAGGCAATTTTGTAATGACATTTGAACTCAATGGAGAGTGCACAATGCCATAGAAAATGATCAAACAGTGAAAAATGGCAAATTTGTCCTGGTTAGTTGGGGCATATTATAATAGTATAGTATGCACTATAGGCAAAAGTTTGCACCAGAGTTCAACATTGAGCAAACTGGTTTGACGCTATGTGTGCTGTGTTTGCGTAAAAAAGAGATGAAGAAAATGCATTTCCAATACTTTTCTAAAGATCATTACCTGGTTCCACCCATGGTTTTCCATAAAGGGTTTTTTTAAGCAATACTTGTTGCTGTGAGGAACATGGGCTAAATTCACATATTTTTGTAGAGGGCAGGTAATGCATTTATCAATGAATAACAGAGAATGTTGATGTATTTCGTAAAATTATTAAATCATTGAGCATCTCTAAAGAAATCATGTAAACCATCACAAAAAATTGCATTAAGCACTAAAAATATAAATACAATATGATAATTGTTTTATTTCTCTTGATTGGCAGGTGTCATTGGAATCTGTTTGCGGGTGGCGCGTAGAGGTAATGTGTTTTAAAAACGTATGTACAGGGTGGAAATTTCCTTTCTGTGCAGTTTAATTAAACTGATCTTGTCAGTGGGGTGTCTGCATGTATGCATGGGGTAGCACATGGCAAAGTTATCCACAGGGAGGTGGGTGCCAGAGCCGGATTGGGTTACCAAAACCATCCCTGGCAAAAATGCTGAAACCAGCCCCGCTCCTTTTCTCTCCTCTTTCAATCCCTATCTCTCTTGCATCTATCCATTCTCTGTTTCTCTCCACCTTTCTCTCACATCTCACATCTCACATCTCACTCTCTGGACTCTATCTCTTTCTAATGTTCTTCTGATCCCACCTTAGTGTCTGCTGTATCCTGAGAGAGCTGGAGAAATTGACATAGATACTAGAGTATCCCTAGATCTTTAAAAATCGGCCTCCAATGGCTCCGACCATCCAGGGAAAATGCCTGATGGAATAAAAGGCCAGTCCGACCCCAGTGGGTGCGCTTGCGCAGTCAACAGGATTCAACATTGCGCTGCCACATAAGCTCTCTACTGGGTCTGGCTAGCTCAGGGTATGTAACTTCAAAGACATAACCATTTTGAAAAGAATGGTGTGCTTTTAGTGATTTACTCGTTTGGAGTTCAATAATGTTCAATATCTAGAAACAGCATATTTGGTGCATACGAAGGAATGGGTGGCCTGCTAGCAAGCAAACGGATAATTGTATTACTTATAATGTGATGGCTGAACACACCGTATTCTCTTTAAGGTGAACAAACAGACCTACCGATATGAAGGAAGCCCACTAAATTCACCTAGTTTGAAGAGACAGAAACGTGAATGGGTCGTCCCAGCAGTAATGGTGAGAGAAGGACAAGACTATTCCGGGAGAAATCCAATTTGTAAGGTATGTACCCGCCAACTGAGAGGAACATGACTATGGTACCTGAAAGTGTGCTCAAAAGTGTTATTTTGTGCAGAATTTAAATATCATGTCCAGTCTCACCTCTCCTAGGGTAAGGAGAAGTGAACGGGCCCATTGGTGCTAGGAAAGTGAGGGTTCTGATGCGGTATCTTCCACTTTCTCTTTCCTTACCAAAACCCCCTCACGTACCCTTTGTACCCACCTCGTCAGGTTTTGATACACATGGATATACTGTGTGAAGTAGATTGCACCACTACAGAGTAGATTATGTTGGCCTCGAGAGCCCCCGGCTGATCACCTGCCACGCGTATTGAAGCCTCTGTAACAGTAGCCCTTAACTTTTTCCTGCAACATACTAGAAACTATTTTCTCTTCGACTGCAGTGCCAGCTGCCGTTATCTGCAGTGCACTGAAAAGCATCCTTTATGGAAACCCAGTGCAAATCCCTGTCCCAATGGAGCACACTGTCAATCACCAATCCAAGCTTCAGACACCATTTCAGGTAGCAGGTTGTTAATCACTCTAATTTAGAAAATAGTTCACTTACTCACAACTCATTTACAGTCAACATCCTTTCAAATACCGTCACCCATCACTCAAGTGTGATGCTAGTTCATCTACATGCGAATAATCACAGGAAATGTTTTGTGAATTAGGCAAGTTGCTTTGGTATAATCCTATTCTAGACAAAGTCAAGACACATATACTTCAAAAGCAACAATTTGAAAAGATATAGAGTTGTTTATAAATCTTAATAAATAACCATAAAATCATGCAATTGCATCATGCAATACAATCCCACACAGAGAGTCATCCAAAACATCTACATGGCTTGCCCTTGTCTAGACAAGTGGCACACACCTATGGGTATTACACCTTCGCAGACCTTATCAACCCAATTTAAACTAACATGCCCACAGAATCAAATTTCATTTTTTGAACTAGTGGCATTCCATGCATTGTGGCATATAATACAGAAATTCTACCCAGATGACTGGTTATTGTCAGGAATGTGCCAACGCTCTTCCATATCATTACACATGGACAAAGCACGCAGCCAACCTAAAAAATATCAAGGCATCACCTGCATTAATTTCTTAGCAATGAGGCGTTTCATCAAGGTGAAAGTGAGGTTTCAGGGAATTTGTTGAAAAGGCGGTGTTATACATTGTATGGCGTTTTTGGGCAGAGTATCAGAGGATCGGTTCTTCCACTAACTTTATTAACATCTGAGATGTTCATCTGGGGTGTGTATTTTAGTTATTGCAAGAGTATTAGAAGGAGTATTGGTGAATAAGTGATTCGATGTTTTCAGTATGGTGAGGACAAAGAGTCTTTTACTTGTAAGAGTTAGATACAGAGGAATTTTAGTTTAAGGGTAAGCTGTTTTTTGTTAGAGAATTAAAGCAAAGTCTCTTCTGTGAAACACTAGACTCTGGGGGTTAATTTGACTCAGATTGTCACTGATTAATGTATAACCTGTGCTTGACTAGGTTGTTATACTAATGAAGGAGAGTCACATGGAGTCCGCCAAGTGGGAATTTATTTGTGTGACTCTGGGTGAGTCATTAGGGGACTGACTCTATCTTTGAACACAATCTTCTTGGGGTTCATATCATGGGATGACATTCTTCTCTCTGTGTGATTCCCATCCAGTAATGTTGCAGCTCAAATTACTCTCTCTCTCACTCACGCCTGACTTTTATTCTGAGGACCATTACCCATCATGCAACTTTTGATATATTGAGGTATTGAGGCCACTCATGCCTTGAAGATAATCTACAAAGAGCACTGAGGGTGTTCCCAGTGGAGCCTTGGGCAAATAAACCCTTGTGTGAGAAAGCAAAGCTTAAGTGTTCATATCTAAGCATAGTCATTCATTCATTTATTCCTTCACACAGTCTCCACCCATAGAGATTGAACTGTGGAGCCACATCCTAATGATCTCTTACTACACTAGGTTTGCTCTGCGCCACCACGTTCTTTGTGCTAGAAAAATACATAAAGCGTATTCAGTCTGCAGGGTGATGCCATTCACGTTTGAATTAATGAGTTAATTAATGTATTCATTCATTCATTCCATCTTCATGGAGACAAAATATTGGAGCCAAATCCAAATGCTCTCAAATGCAATTATACACCTGGTATAGCTCATCTGTGCCCATGCTTAAACTGCTGCCAAGTCTGATTATAAGCATGGAAAAGCTTTCCAAATGTAAATTCTCATTGCTTATTTGCGGTTTCATAACTGATGGGAATTTATGTTCGCACAGGATCCTACAATCGAAGAAATTCGAATAATATGCTGGAATTATCACATTTACAAGTTAAGGGTTTATGAGAGTTTCTATTAACTAATTTATTATACCCAATAATCACCACATTCTTACACTAATTTGTAGAACAGTGACTTTAAAATATAACGTCACCAACTTCTAAGAAGACCCGTTCTATGTGCTGATCACCATTTATTTCGTATTTAACCTCTGATAGTAAGGACTTAAAATGGCATATTCATCGGCTATAGTTGCCATGGAAATCAGCTCATCCATAAAGAAAGAAAACAGGAAAACAAGCATCGCATAAACCAGTCCTAAAAGAATAAAGGAAGCCACTTTTTAGTCGACTGATTTAATGTGCTGACTAGACACCGATTGATTTGCTCACTATGTTGTCCTATCTGATTCCAACTCCAACTATTGATAAAATCAGCATGTAATACTTTATTTTTATTTTTCAACCGCAAGCTTCCTCTGGGCTCGCATTACCCTTTCATAAACCTTAGAGAGTGTATCTGTATCTGTTCAGATGTCTACCTGGTCTTCTGCCACTTCCTGTAATTTACTGTTCTTTCTCATTTTATTATTACGAGATCACAAGTTGATTCATCAAACGAATTGAAACTTGATTTGTCTGCTGTTGCTAAAATATCTAGTGTTTTTTAAGCCATTATAATAGTAACTCAAAAGTACATTTTGGATTGCTGATCTCCGAAATACATGCATTTGAGGGATAATATGTTCGATAACATATTTTCTAGACTGACAAAGATTGTTCTTCATAATTAAAAGTGTTTTCATTCCACTCAATTGGTTGTGAAACTCAACCACTATTAGACAAATATATCATCATATGTCGCATCTCAACTATGTCTCTCGATCTGCTGAAAAAGTACCGTGTTAGTTATTTATAACTATAGAGCCGTAGCATTTGCTTGTATACATTTTAATGAAGTACAATTTGTTGATCTGTTTCAAATTTACCTTGGCCTGATATATATTTAATATTTCTCCAATGCTGAATTTGTATATGAAGAAATCATAAAAAGAGATGTCTTGAATGCTTCAATTAATGTAAGCTGCTAGTAATTACCCAGGACACATCCCTGTCCATTGTGTTTTTTTGCCCCCTACACCTTCTAAGACAGGAACCAGCCATATGCAAATCGGTCTTGGTCCTCCTCTAATAGAAACAGTCCAGCCCAAACTGCCAGGCTCGGTTCCCTTTGCATGGAGACACAAGCAGCCCAAACATGTCTTGGCTGTGTCAGTGAGATATAGCCTGAGGCCTGTGGCACAGTCAGCATGAGACCCACGGCAGGATACAAGCTATGGCTCAAAGACAAGGTCTAAATAGACCGAAACCGGTATGGGGCTGCTTGTGTTTTAATCTGCAGAGGACCTGGCCTGGCAGTTCAGGTTGAACTGTTTATGTTTGAGCAAAACGGGACCAAATTTGTTTATGGTAGATCTCTGTGTCACACGGCGTAGTGAGCAAAAAATGATGCAGCCCTAGTGATCACCAGTGGCTGAGATTAATTCAAACATTTCGTCCATCACTTTGTTGTTTGTTACATAAAATGTAGGCATTGTTACACAGGGCCTATACTTAACTGTCTGAGTTTCATAATTCCATTGTGAAGGACACATTTTTTTATGCTCCTGTTTATTTTGTTTAGGTTCATTCGGACAAAGATATACCAAGATTAGTAACGGGTGTAATTAAAGATGGCACCAAACATGGAGGCGATGGCACCAAACATGGAGGCGGTGGTGGCGGTGGTGGCGGTGGTGGCGGTGGTGGCGGTGGTGGCGGAGGTGGATTCGGAGGTGGATTCGGAGGTGGATTCGGAGGTGGAGTCATTAAAGTATCACAGCACGTGAAGGACATTAGGTACACTATCTCTGGGCCCGGTGTCGATCAATTCCCCTTTGGAATATTTGTCATGGACCCTGTCACTGGATTCATGAATATCACAACAATCGTTGACAGGGAAGAAACTCCATTATTTATTGTAAGTATTTAAGTCAAGTGTTTAAGTAAAGATAGATTACTCAGGATGCTCTCATTCAAAGATAATTGTGCGAGCAAAATCTGCACAAAAGACATAACGTGATCCTTTCCAACAACTGCTATAACACAACAATAGTCCTTGCATGACGTTTCCTTCTGGCTCTCTTTAACCAATACATGTACCTCAGTCAGTTTATATGAAGCTGACACTTACATGAACAATACACTAAATGAAACTATACAGAAGGGACAAATATATATATATTCTTTTTTTCATCAGTGAAATGATCAATTAGTCACTGGAAACAGTTATTTACTTCTTTTCCTTCTTTTTATTTTTGTTTGTCTCTCTTTCTCTCACACTCTTGATTTATGACATAAAACATAAAAACACATATCTTATCTGCAAACAGTAAATACAAACCTCTATACATATAACTATACAAACTTCTGTCCACCATACATATGCCACATGGCATTTACAGTTCTGAAAAGTCTTTTGCAATTACACTTTCCAATCAATAGTTCTTAAAAGTATCCAAAGCTAAACCCTTTCCAGGTGTGTAGTCTTTTTAAATGAGGTAGTACTATTTAGTACAGCCTTTTTTAGGATATTAATTCCTGGTGGTGATGCGCAGTGCTATCCTGTTTTCTTCTTCTCCTTTATTCCACAATTAACGCAATACTCCTCTGATAGATAGTCGACGCGTTTCATCCTTTCAACTTCTGGCCTCCTCAGGACATCAGAAACAGTGCCTATATGTACAATATTACAACATATTACTCCCTAATTCTAAATGCCTCAGAGCCATAACCAACATTACCACCAGGGTCCTTACAAACCCTTTTCACCATTGTCTCATAAGCACCTTTAATCACCAAAAACCTTTTTCATCCTCGCCACAGGGGCTCTCTGCCATGTGCAATTCATTATCTGTGTACTTATAGGTACTTTGCTGTGGTAGCACTCTTTTTATGAACTACACTACCCACCAAGTGGATGGATGCATTTCACTCCAGTTTCTCATATTTCACCTCTTTTCGTGTACCTTCTGTTCTTTTTACACCCATTATTTTGTTTAATTTAATGATGCAGATGCTTCTTGCCTGACCTTATACTTCTATCCAAATGGTTGTTATTTCTTTCACGGGATTTCAAACAACTAGAGTGCTATTGTTCGATCGGCCCATTGCACACACTATTATCATCAGGTAACCAAAAAATGTCAAAGTCATCATTTCATATTCTCTATCTCATCATATGATTTTACATAAATCCAGTAACATTTTTTAACTTACATTTTTTGTTTAGTATGAACAAACATGAGTAGTATTGTTCAAACCCTCTCATCTTGCTAGAAGGCCTCTCACTTCTACCGTCAGCATGTGTCCTATATTTCGGCATCCATTCAAGTGGTCTGCTTCTGTCGAGTTCAAGGGAATCTCGCTAGACAGCCTCTCACTTCTACCGTCAGCGTGTGTTCTATATTTCAGCATCCATTCAAATGGACCGCTTCTATTGAGTTCAAAGGGAAGGCTCCTCTCTTCCTATACGACTCAATACACTATTTTGGTGGCGGCCATCTTTAAATGCCTAACGATCCACTAATGAAGCCCTCATATCAGGCCTCATTCTTTTCTTATATTTTATAACGTGCATAATCCTCGCTACTTCAAACAATAGGGCTAAATGTTGTAAATGCATTCATCCAGTCTAATCATTTTATCATGTATTCTCAATTATCTGAAATCTCTAACTAGCTTCCATTAAACTTACAGGACCTCGCGCACTTAGCAAATGCATCTATTCTCTGCTAGTGCGTCTGCTCGTCATTCACTGCGAGCTGACATGTGGAAGGGCTATTACCTTTATATGTCACTTCATTAACTGTTTTTTGGCGGCCATCTTACCATATCTCTCTATAATGTAGTGACAGATTGGAATCATTGTATCAAGCCACTTTTATTCTCTCTATACACTATATAGATATACTAGATCTCACATTATCATTAGATCTTACTGACACAAGTTCTTTTATCAGCATAAAAAAAATGCTTATTATTACCCAATCAAAGCCTGCATTTCATTGAGGTCATTCAAACCACGTTTTGCTCTTCCATATTTTTCAATAAGCCTCGCCTCCATTCTATCTAGCATGGACGTTCACTGATTTGATGTTTGTGTTGCTTCTGCTACATACAAAATAGACCACCATATGTCTTCATTTTTATGACCTTTTTCTATACAATGTTCTACCATAGGTGCACCACGTACTTTACATCTAATCCTTGACATATGTTACAGAATCCTTGATTTTACTGATTGCACTGTCTGTCCTATATATATCAATGTACAAGGGCATTTAATACAGTAAATCACGTTTCTTGTGTTGCAAATTTGAAAAACGAAGTTGTTGATGTGTTTTTCCATTCACTTCTATGTTCTTGGTATTATCTGTATACTTACATGCCATGCAATTATTACATTTAAAATGGCCAATCAATGGAGGAAGATCTAACATTTCTCTAAGATCATTTTTATGCTTTCTGATATCAGAAAAAGAGGCGTGAACAAAGGCATCCAGTATTTTACGTCCTCTTTTAAATGAAAAACAATGTGTTGATACCTTTCTGAAAACCTATGGTGTGGGTGACACAAGCATATGTACAAGATTCAATGCACATGATAAACACACTAGAGGGTGGTGCATTTGATGAACAAACACAGATGCTTGTTACACTAGATATTGAGGCCGTTTGTACCAATATCCCACAAGATGAAGCATTGGAAGTAATGAGGATATGCCTGAAAAATATAGATTTACCATATAAAGTTCCAATGGCATTTATCTTGACCTTGGCCAGACTATGTCTTAAGAATAATTTTTTTACATTTGGGAGAGATATGTATCCACAAATTAAAAGTGTAGCCCTGGGTTGTAGCTTTGCCCCAGAAATTACAAACCTAGATGATGGATAGCTTCGAAAAAAGTGGGTGTATGATAGAAATAACCCCTTTCAAAAACAAATAAACCAATGGCTAAACCGATGGCTAAGATATATTGATGATATCTTTATGATGTGGGAAGGTGACATGGAGTCACTGTCAACCTTCCATGAATGGATTAATCATTGTACTCCAGATTTGAAATTTAGGATTGCATCAGATCTAAGATGAATAAATTTTTTAGATTTATGGATTGAGTCAAAAGAGAGCTGAATTGAGGTTAATCTATATAAGAAACTCACAGATAGAAACGCTTTATTACATTTTTCTAGCTACCATCCACGGAACCTAAAAGAAAATTTAGCCTATGGACAGTTTCTGAGGATTCGCAGAAACTGTACTAATAAGGAAGGCTACTTTAACAATGCAGAGAATTTGGTTACTAGATTGTTATAGAGAGGATACCCTAGAAAAAGTGTGAAAGGAGCATGCAAGAGGGGATGGTACACTCCGAGAGAATGTTTACTTACCCCAAGAGAAAAGAAAAAGGACATTTGTCTGACTTGTGTTTTGATGTATCACCCTAAAGCCAACAGGATTAAGTCCATTATAGAAAAGAATTGGAAAATACTACATCCACTAGTGATACAGAAACCTTTGTTTTTGTTTAAAGGAGGACATAATATACGGGATGCCTTGGTACAAGCCTCTTTTCCTGATGTCAGAACGCATAAAAATGATCTTGGAGAAATCTTAGTTCTTCCTTCGTTGATTGGCCATTGTAAATGTAATAATTGCATGGCATGTAAATACACAGAGAATACTAAGAACATAGAAGTGAATGGAAAAACACATCAACAACTTCGTTTTTCAAAATGCAACACAAGAAACGTGATTTACTGTATTAAATGCCCTTGTACATTGATATATATAGGACAGACAGTGCAACCAGTAAAAGCAAGGATTCAAGTACGTGGTGCACCTATGGTAGAACATTATATAGAAAAAGGTCATAAAGATGAAGACATATGGTGGTCTATTTTGTATGTAGCAGAAGCAACACAAACATCAAATAAGTGTACGTCCATGCTAGATAGAATGGAGGCGACGCTTATTGAAAAATATGGTACAGCAAAACGAGGTTTAAATGACCTCAATGAAATGTAGGCTTTGATTGGGTAATAATAAGCATTTTTTTGATGCTAATAAAAGAACTTCTTATTTATGAGCCGACATGTGTCGGTAAGATCTAATAATAATGTGAGGTCTGGTATAGCTATATAGAGTATAGAAAGAACAAAAGTGGCTTGATACAATGATTCCAATCTGTCACTAAATTATAGAGAGATATGGTAAGATGGCCGCCAAAAAACAGTTAATGAAGTAACATATAAAGGTAATAGCCCTTCCACATATCAGCTCGCAGTGAATGACGAGCAGACGCACTAGCAGAGAATAGATGCATTTCCTAAGTGCGTGAGGTCCTGTAAGTTTAATGGAAGCTAGTTAGAGATTTCAGATAATTGAGAATACGTGATAAAAAGATTAGACCGGATGCATGCATTTACAACATTTAGCCCTATTGTTTGAAGTAGTGAGGATTATGCACATGTTATAAAATATAAGAAAAGAATGAGGCCTGATATGAGGGCTTCATAAGTGGATCGTTAGGCATTTAAAGATGGCCACCACCGAAATAGTGTATCAAGTCATATAGGAAGAGAGGAGCCTTCCCTTTGAACTCAATAGAAGCGGTCCATTTGAATGGACGCTGAAATATAGAACACACTCTGATGGTAGAAGTGAGAGGCTGTCTAGGGAGATTCCCTTGAACTCGACAGAAGCGGACAATTTGAATGGCCACCGAAATATAGAACACACGCTGACGGTAGAAGTGAGAGGCCATCTAGCAAGACGAGAGGTTTTGAACAATACTACTCATGGTTGTTTATACTAAACGAAAAATGTAAGTTAAAAAATGTTACTGGTTTTATGTATAATCATGTGATGAGATAGAGAATATGAAATGATGACGTTGACATTTTTTGGTTACCTGATGATAATAGTGTGAGCAATGGGCCAATCAAACAATGGCACTCAAGTTGTTTGAAATCTCGTGAAAGAAATAACGACCATTTGGATAGAAGTATAAGGTCAGGCAAGAAGCATGTGCATGATTAAATTAAACAAAATAATGGGTGTAAAAAGAACAGAAGGTACACGAAAAGAGGTGAAATACGAGACACTGGAGTGTAATACATCCATCCACTGGGTGGGTACTATAGTTCATAAAAAGAGTGCTACCATAACAAATTACCTATAAGTACACAGATAATGAATTGCACATGGCAGAGAGCCCCTGGTGCAAGGATGAAAATGGTTTTAGGTGATTAAAGGTGCTTATGAGACAATGGTGAACAGGGTTTGTAAGGACCCTGGTGGTAATGTCGGTCATGGCTCTCAGGCATTTAGAATTAGGCAGTAATACGTTGTAATATTGTACATATAGGCACTGTTTCCGACGTCCTGAGAATGCCAGAAGTTGAAAGGCCGAAACGTGTTGACTATCTATCAGAGGAGTATTGTGTTAATTGTGGAATAAAGGAGAAGAAGAAAACAGGATAGTACCGCACATCACCAACAGGAATTAGTATCCTAAAAAAAGACAGTACTAAATAGTACTACCTCATTTAAAAAGACTGCGCACCTGGAAAAGGTTTAGCAGCGGATACTTTTAAGAACTATTGATTGGCAAGTGTCATTGCAAAAGACTTTTCAGAACTGTAAACGCCAAGTGGCATATGTATGGTGGACAGAAATGTGTATAGTTCTATGTATAGATGTTTGTATTTATTGTCTGCAAATAAGATATGTGTTTTTATGTTTTATGTCATAAATCAAGAGCGTGAAAGAGAGACAAACAAAAATAAAAAGAAGGATAATAAGTAAATGAGAAATTCCAGTGACAAATTGATAATTTCCCTGAGAAATAAAAGAATATGTGTATATTTGTCCCTTCTGTATAGTTGCACTTGGTGCATGCTTATATGGCCCATATACAGTGGGGTTATAAGAGCCTCCCTAGATGGCATAGACTTACATGAACAATATCCTTCAATCCTTGACCATTAGGTATTTACATGTGGAAACACTTATCCACATACTAGTCATTTTCCATGGCTCTTTCTCACTGCAAACATTGCCTTCAAAACTGACATATGAAAAATCCACCATCTACTAAAAGTAGTTGAATATAAATGAACTTCCCAGCTACTGCCTCAAAAAACACCAACACTTCCTTGGCAAAAAAAGTCAAGAAGATACACTACACTAAAACATTAAACACACATAGACCCATATATACTCTACTTTTTAAAAAAAGGTTCTATCCTAAAGGCAAACCCGAAAGCTCCTTTATGCTGATAATGTCATACGAGTCACCAATAGACAGCATCACTGGCTACATGTCAGCAGCACTTGAAACAGTAGACCACAAGCATTCCAAGCATTACAATAATTGCATTAATTATAGAATTCAGAGATTTTGGTACTGAATTCTGTGCTTTGTGTTAAAGTTCAATGTAGAGATTTTACTGATATTTTCTACTGCTTTGTTTTCTATTTGGGGTGTTGCATGTGCCCCCCTTTTATTTGCTAGCTGTGTGTTTTTCATGCATTGCTCTTCCTGTATGCAGCCCCCCACTATCTTCCATTTTGTCACTTTGCACGTTCTAATAGAAAGATCGTATGAAACTTGACCACTGCCATTCTCCTCGCTATACTCTCTTGCTACACACCCTTGCTTATTTTTTACCACTTCAACTGGAAACTCTATGACATGCCAGAAACAATCCGTTCTTGTTCAGTTGTAGAGTTCAATGATAGTTCTTAGTCAATTAAATAAGACACTATGACAGAATTCTTCTTTTGACCCAACAAAATATACTTAATCAACCTGGCAACAATGTCCAGCTTATATTCTAAAACACAGTAAGTGATTTTGCATCCTGAGGCTCAATTAAAGAAATTTCCATGGCGCGCAGTACGAATTTGCACCCATCTTTTACACTGCTGATGCTGATGCACTTTAGTATTACATGTCACTGCAAGTATTTGTGAGATTCCTTCTACAATATCAGTTATGCTGAGCCGTAGTAAGATCCCTCACAATGTGTGGTGTTTTTTCATTTGCAGGAAGTGCCAGCTCCTGGCCAAAAGGGTCATGAAGGAATGTGGTAACTGTGCATAACCCACAAGGTAGCTCACAGTTGATGCACCACCATGGTGCCCTTTGTTCACAAACATTCCCATGACTACATCTGAAAAGCTGCCCCAGGCGAAGGTGACCTTTACAATCGGCTCCTATTCCCAATGCAGGAGTTCTCCATAGCAGAGAACACTGTAGAGAGGAAGCAGGTCCCCTCAGCAAAGTCATATTTTTTTCTACAGAGGGAAAATATTTTCCTTGTGGAGAAAACCTTTCACCTACACCCCCATCAAATGTAGCACTAAAAGATCCATGGACTAAATCTTTTTTGTGAATAGGGCCGTAAACTGATTTCTTTTACTGTGCTCGACTGTTAGCATTTGCTTGTGGTTTTTTTAGGTCTGTCCTTTAAGACAGCTTTTCCTGTCTCTTCAGACAAATGTATGTCTATCTAGTAGTCAGTAGTTGGCCAGCAGGCTTCATTTATTGGTTTGTTTAATTGTCATTCAGATTTTGCTTCAACCCACCACGGCATACAGTATCAAGGAATGGGTCAGTCCACTTCTCCCATTGGCTCCTTTCACTTTGAGGGGCTGCACAGAGCTTGTGCAAATCGTTCCCGCATGGGTAAAATAAGTTGCTTTCTCTTAATGTTCCAATGCAAATCCTGACTTGCACTGGAAAGTAAATCAATGGTTTTTGTTTCTACCAGAACCAGACAGCCATTGATGAAAAACCTGATATTAAAATAGATTCCAAGAATCTGGATTCCTGAGGCCCGATATGTGCATTTCTCTCTCACTTCACCAATCTCAGAGACAGCAATTCCACATACTAAACCATACTCCGAGTCCCTTCCTGTATATTATCATGCAATATTTTGCAATTAATAGAGAAGTGCTTTTGGTTAACCTCAAAATATTCATGGTTATATACATCACTGTACATCTATTTTCAGCTGACGGCACGAGCTCTGAATAGCCAAGGACAGGATATAGAAAATCCATTGGAGCTTCGCATCAAAATCATGGATATCAATGACAACTACCCAATCTTTCAGCAGAGCGTCTTTCAAGCATCTATTGAAGAGAGAAGCCCAGCAAGTAAGACATGTACTCTTTCAAGTGCAACTGGATGCCATGACATATCACATGATTTATATAGGCTAAAAAGCTGGGCAATATATTTTTTGAAAAATGTGGTTTTCATACCTTGATTTACAGTCCTCCTAAAATTCACACCAATCAAGCAGGATGACATTTGGCGATATTTATTTGGGTACTGGAGGTGTTTATATGCCTGGGCTAGAAAGCAATACTACATAAGGAATTTAAAAAGTCAATTACAGCATCTTCAGACAAAAAAGAAGCAAAAAGGTTTTACAAATATTTTGACACCAACATCTGTGAAGTCAGTATGTGTCCTGCTAAATTATTTGATGATTAAACAAAAGTTGTACTACTTTCCCTAACTGATGCTCACTATTGCCCTGCCACAGTACCAACAGCATACCATTGTTTTATAGCTATAACTCTACCACACACCATCACTCTAACCCAACTTATAAACACAATTAAAAAATTCAGTACTGTAGACATTTTTCAAGCTTTGATTCCAGAGTATAAAGTATAGGACATAAATGAATCAGTAAGGGGCAATGAACAAGGGAGATCATAGTGAATTCTGTTCTCCAGCTCCATAGATCCATGCTATGGCATTAACCTAAAAGAATGTATGTATTTTACTTGTTTGTTTGGATATTTTGTATAGTGTTGTGTGTTGCCATCCAGCCACTTGAGAGTCATGGGAGATTGAGTTACAATATGATAAAAATGGTTGTGGCTAGTTAAAATGAGGTAACAGTCTTGGTAGGCTGTTAATACGTTTTTGGGGAGAAGATATTTTAAATCATATTGCAAAAGTCCAGGTATGCCCTCACTCTTGACGAGACTGATTTTCAAGGTCTCTCAGACTCTTCAAGTAGCAATGCGATTGAGCTTTGAAAATTAATATTTTCTTTTCAAGTGCTAGATTTGGTGCAAACATTCTGTAGTAGCCTTCTCACCTACACCAGAAATGCCTTTCACAAATTCCACCAGTGGAATATCATCAGATCTCTTTTCTTCTTCAAATACCCAAATTGTACAAATAGATCTTTTTCAGTGAATGAGTTGATCTCTTTTGACATTAGCAGCTGAACCAGTTATGCACCCCGTTCTAGAATTGTCCACCATCAATTAGTCCTCCAAATACCAATATCTATGGGTCACTTTACATCTGTACAAACTTCTATGGTGTTCAAATACTTGAGTACTACCCATTGTTCAATTTATGTGATGTTTCATTTGAAGGTATGTGGGCCTAAGTCTGTAGGATGGGAGACTAAACCTGTCTGCACACGCTGTCTCAGAATTAGCAGGACTCCATTGTTCTTACTGTGTCCTTCTGAGCACTGTCTTCAGAGCCAGTAAGGTGGCATGATAGCTCATCTCGCCCTATTTCAGATCTCTGTGCTTTGTGTTAGACAGACTAGGAGTGGAGATTGTAAAGTAGTTCAGTAGTTTGCAAGTAGCCATGTATGCAATTTTCTAATAGTGTTCTTTATAGTACAGCTTGTACTCCTTATTTGTGCCACAAACCACAATCCTTTGTCAGGGTTTTGCTATCATTCCCCATTTGATTGAATGTCTGATTGACATTTCTTCTTATCAGTGGATTGCTACTGATCACGGGAACATCTTAATGATGCTGGCTTTGTGTCCCTTTAGTGTGCATGGAAGGCCATACATCACCTCCCTTCCTTTTCGGTTCCATTTACATTTTCCTCTTCTTTTGCAGTTTTAACCACAACCCACTAGTTTGTTTTCTTTGGTTTCAATGCCGTTTGTTTAATGATTCTTTTTAGGGCCACTTAGCAGTTACCTCACTTTTTCCTCAAATGCCTTCAAGTATTGGATTGTGCATTTGCTTGTATTTGTTTTTGACAAAGTATTAGCTCTCTTGGGGTCCTTGCATGAGGGATGAGCTTAAAAGGGGAAATTCCGACTACACTGTGTGACATTAAACAGAGACCAACAGGCTGCCTTTCTTTAATGAAAGTTACAGGTGGTGAGAGAACAGATATTATACTGTTGGAACAAAAATGTGTGCATCTTTGTTTCAAAGCCCCATTTAGGACACACCGGAAGATGTGAAATAATATGTTCTTAAAAGCCTGTAAATAAAGCTTAAGTAAGGTTTTCTTCACTTTCTTCAAATGAATGATAGATAACTTTCACTAACACCAGACAAACATCCTCAACTGTACATACTTTTAAGTTTATACATAATCAGAACTATAATAAAAATGCATTAGATGCTGCAAAATGAAAAGAGAAAGAGGAATACTAAAATAAGAAAATCTAAAAAGAGAATACCAAGGAGCTAGGATCCTGGTGGAAATATAGCTAGTCGTAACAGTAATTATGACTAATGTGGTTGAAAATTAAAAAATAATATGATAAGCAAGGCGAAAAATCAATAAAGTAATTTTAAGGAGGGTTTGGAGCTTTAACTGTTGAATTTGGAAGAAATTAAGTATGTGGAAGAAATTAGTTAAAAGTAGTCAAAATATATCTATATAGATAGAAGAAAGGGTAGGCACAGTCAGTTCCATGATTTACAGAACTTATTTGCCATCATAATTTAGAAAAATTCCGCATGAGGTAAATTGTTCAAATACAGAAAAGAAGATCAGTCTCTTATATTCATGTGTGTTTTTGCTATTTTCAAAAGATAATGAGCAACTAAAATACAAGAGAACCTAAAAAGTTTGGAATCCCTATTCTAAAGCCACAGCACTGATACAAAAATAGATATGAGACTCAAATAATGAGCCTAAAAGAGATCACTGAATAAGATATTTATGCACTCTTAAACAGAGAGGTATATCAGAATTCATCTATTGAATGAGGGGGGAAATTTCAATTGACCATTGGAAAGGTAGAAACATATTTCTGATCAAGGTAGACTAAGGGAAAACGTTACTGTGTGTTTGTTTCTATGTTGCTTTATAATAAGGTTTGCCTGTGGCCATGTGCCCCGAATTTTTGAGGACAAGAGATTATTGGCACAGGAAGATAACAAGATCTGGCCAGGATCAGATGATGTTTCCCACCTGGGAAAATCGAGACAAGAAGTCTGGTCTCAAAATTCCACAACTGGAAATGCTGTCAGCAGACAACATCTACAATAAAATGCAAAAAAATTAAATGAATCATGGAACAAGTGTAAGAAGGAGTATTAGTGTGGAGAAACATGTCAGAAAACTGTTCACTTGAGACACAATGAACAGTCCCAGTCGAGAGAAAGAGAAGCAGAGCAAAAAAGATTAGATGTGCAGCACTGCAGAAGATGTGTTTATGTATTTGTTGATTCACCTACTGTATAAAATCTGAAAAATAAGCTTACATTTCATTAGTGATGGCCAGGTGCATAGGTGCATATTGATTCTACAGTTGCACTGTTAAAAGAAACACTTATCTATTGTTCTTCTTTGCAGATACACTGGTGATGACGATTATTGCAACGGATGCAGATGAACCTAACAACTTGAATTCCCAAATTGCCTACAGAATTATGTCCCAGTCACCTGATAATCCAGCAATGTTTATAATGAACCAGTACACCGGAGAAGTCTTTACAATTTTGGGCAGTCTTGACAGAGAGGTAAAATATGCTCTTTATTTAGCTACAGAAGAACTCATTTTTATGCTGTTGGCAGAGTAAATAATTGTAAACTTCCAATGATTGTTTTAACATTCAAACCAAGGTTTGGAAGGACTGAAAAAACTGCTGAGATCTGCGCATGGTAAGGAGGCAACGATTCAGAAGAGTAAACAAATGGAATGTGCACAAAGTGGTTCAATGAAAGGAGTTAGCATTCAGCCATTAGGAGCAGAAAGCTAGTCCTGAATACCGGACTGCCCAACAATGGGTCAGAGCATTCTTCACCTTCCTTAACCAAAAGTGAAGATCATATCTTTTAAATCATCCACACTTCCTGTATCTTGTGGTGCTCGTTGAGGGTCTGCCCTCTTGTGTCTTCTTTTCAGCATCTGTTTACAACCCTATGCACAGCTTCTTCTTCAGTACCACATGAACCTCCAATTGCACACTAACGATACTCAAATCCACTTCTTTATGGAAAGTATAGCCATAATGTTGTGAGATTCTCATTCGAAGTATAGCTTATGGACTTTGAACTGTATAAAACCCCAATGTTAAAGCTAAGGAGGACTATTCGATGACAAAAAGCATTGTGGAGGACACCCATGTGAGATGCTCAGGAACGTGGACACCTCACAATGCAAATGCTGTGTTCATCCCAGTCTGTCAGAGGCACATTATGCAGGGATTTGGATATATTTCTACAAATCAGCAAGCAAAATACAGAATTCTGTTAGCACTTTCATAAAATGATAGATAAGGTCTTTGCATTCAGTTTGCTAACAATTGCCTCTGTCAATGCACTAAATATTAACATTATATCTGTTTCCACTTCTTAAAAGTCTCCTTATTTTGCAGACCCACAGGTTATTCATAGGGGTAGACTGAACAATGGAAATCTATCAGGGGCAAAATCCTTTGGCTTGACTCAAGAGAGACCAAATAGTATTAACTCTGATTAATTCAGGTTTTCTTGAGGGCGAATGGAAGGGTGCAAGGGGTTCCTATTCCTATGCATGAATGGTTCGAGGACTGAAAGTCTATTAACTGAGACTCTAAGGGCCTGATTACGAGGCTGGTGTTCATGAGACGGCCAACCTTGCAGTGACAGTAGGACCACCTCACTCCAGGAAGTCTGACCACCACATTACCACCCAGGTAAGGGGGACCGCCTAAAGACCACCCTCCCAGGCAGGAAGATGGTTCCTGTTGGGCTGACGGCGGTCGGATTTGAGGTCAGCCATGGCCACCGCAACGCTGATCACAAGTCCAGTTTCTGCCAGCCTTTTCATGGTGGGGCATCTGAAGGCTCTAAGTAAGACTAAGGTTCCAGGAAGGATGTGACCATGAAAAAGCTTAGTGTGCGAGGATCTTAGTGTGCGAGGAATACTCAAACATACAAATGTTGTGCGCATCCAAAATGTAGTTGACTATTGTACCATTTGCTTAAGTTTTAAAGGGGCCTGTAACAGTATTTTGTTTCAGTATTGTATTCAGGCATAGTCTACATAATAAATGCACATTCATAGAGCACTGAAATAGACAGAGGTCACATTTCTATGTGAATAACAAAGTCACCTCCAGGCATATGTGCAATGTGTGCATTCATGAGGCATGAATCAGGAACCAAATGAAATGTTAGTGAATTGTCAATATGTTGCGGATTACATAAATACATGAGCATAACTTTACTCAATGTGCAAATTACTGTTTTTATTGATATCTTCCTGAAGTGGGCTCATAGAAGGCAATTGAATAAGATTCTCTGCCTTCTAACCAGCTATTTCCACAAGGGAACAGGAAAGTGTCAAGCAAAATCATGTCAGCAGCTGCCCTTGCAGTGTCATCCTTATTGAAAGACCAGAGTCTCCCTAGGATGGTGGAGCAACAGCATAGAATATGTGCCTCTATTTAAATCTACGCTGCAGGAGAGGGATTACAGGAGCTAGCAGTGACAGCCAGAGTGACAGAGCTGAATATCACACTATAGCATGGACAGAAAGTATCCAATTCAAAGTAGATACTGTTCTTTAGTTTGAATCCAGCATTTCCTCACAGGTGACTGCTATACCAGAAGCTGTGCCATGGTCATATGAGAGGAAGACATGGTGACTGTGCCCCAGAAGTCAGTTTCTATACTAAAAATTAAACTATAAAGGACCTCAGCAAATACACCAGTTTGTGCTCTCCCCATACATTTTCATGTGTGGCTGATGCTAACACTGAACACAGTGGGATGAGTCCACACTGATATTTGGTGGCACCAGTTTGGGCCTTGGCCTTTATATATTTTTATATTTATGTATGCATATATTTATGTGGCTATTATTATTATTATTATTATTATTATTATTATTATTATTATTATTATTATTATTACAAATTAAGCGCTAAGGTCTTCCACTAAGGAGAGAACAGGTCTCTCAGCTATTTTGTAGGGATTTTATCAAATGTAGGTAGATATCAGCCACAAAGGGGTTCAACCTCTTTCCACGAGGTACTTCGGAAGGTACTCTGCACCTCCTCCTGCTTAATTTGTAATAGAATGACTCAGAATGCCAAAAGCTATGCTCAGAAGCCCACAGTTGGTGTATTAAATGCCAGCGCATCAAATACCAAGGCTGCGTGGTCTTGATTCAAACTCATGGCTTCCCCATCCACTATCAGTCCCTCCCTGCTCCTTTATCTCACTCATACAAGTTCCTGTTATCTCCCTTTGCAGCGTTTTTTGTTTCCATCTTTCTCATCCTCCTTCTTTCCCCTTTGTGCATTTTCCCCTCACTTCCGTGGGCTCAATGTCTGAAGAGGAAAAACAAGTCCTGGTCTCCAAAAACGAGTGCTAGTGGACCCCATCAGCAACCACCAGCTCAAATTAAACAGTGACTTTAGTGGTTAGCATGCAACAGGGACCCTTCAACCAGACACTTACTTCTGTCACTGGCAATATGGACTTCCCCTTCTCTGTCAATTATGACACTCAAATTTGGTTACTGCATCAATGGTGCAGCCAGAGGGGTGGGGGCTCAAAGTGCCCTGATCCACCTGCAGTTATTTAACAGGTTGTGCTTTCAGATTTTTTAACAAGGGCTGCCTAGGGCTGGCCCTTTGTGTTATTCTTTATGATGGGGGCAACTATTACAGACAGCAAGTAGTGCTAGAGCCCCTAGGTACAGCATTTGGATCAGGGGCTGTGTATTAAAAAGTTCAACATGGAAAACATGTTTGGCCGATCAGTATCTATATGTGCAAATAACAACTGGTGGTATTATTGAGGAGGGAAAACGAGGGGTGATGTTGAATGGGTAGAAAATTGAGTACTTGTTTCACTGGCACCAATTGAATTGTGCAGATCTTCAGAAGGTGGCAAAGCATCTTTATTTGTTGTTCCTAAACAAAGTAACAAAAATCTTAGTAGCATGATTTGCATAGATCCAAGTGCTTTTATTCTATGGTTTAATGTGTGACTTATTCTGCCTTTCACATCAGTGTTATTTCTGCATCAACCTAGGATACTGCTGTATATTGCACTGGATTATGGATCAAAGTGTCAATCTGGTACCAAATTGTTAAGCCGTAGCAATAACAAATAGCACAAATAAGAATACAGCAATGATTCACAAGACTAACAGATTTTTATATCTGCATTTGAGGGAAAATAGAATTAAAAAGCATAACAAGTTCCATTCTTTATTTTTTTTTTAAATGTAGCAATACAGCAGCTACAGTCTTGAGGTGGGAGGATCTGACCGGAATGGCGCAGCAGATGGACAGTCCAGCCAGTGCTCAGCAGAAATCTCTATCCTTGATGTCAATGACAATTTCCCAACACTTGCTCAGTCATCAGTAAGCATGATTACATGATTTACAAATTATCAAAGCAAAATGCAATGATACTCTGTCTTATAACTAACATATTCACTAAACTATTCCTCTTTGCTGGTGCAGAGATACATCCCAGAATAAGTCTCACAAATCCTCTAGATGCTTGTACATGCCCTTTTTCTGTCTCTGCTCTAGACGGCGTGCATGCGCTGCCTCGAACCGAGCCATGCTGTATTTACTTTGTGGGCTTACAGCCTGCCCATAGGTTTCCGATTTGCTGGCACCATCGTCACTCCATATTTTGTTCTTCCCAGTTGACAAGGTTTTGCATAGGTCATGCTTCTTCCGGTTTTTAGTGCTCCATGAGAGCACCGGCCAGGTACTACAAACTGGCCTGCAACACATTAGGAGTGATGTTGTTTGAATTAGTGCTGATTTTATATATATATTTTTTTAATTGTGTACATGTAATGCAGTAGGGGCTATATAAAAAAAATCTGTACCTTATCATTACCGCTGATATAAACATGGCAGCTGTGCATGCGAGTAAAATTGGCACAAAAGCAAGATTATAATGACACAAGGATGACAAACTCATCTGACTGAAGCTCTGCCTTAGCTTAGGGGAGAAGGAAGAAGCGACTCTCAGGTTACACTTGTGTTGAACTCTGTATCCTCTTTTTCATGTGTTCCTATGTTGCTCAAGCTCTGGCTCTCAGACCAAGGATCTCTCTCCCTCCCCCAATGCTTTGCACATGAAAGCATGGCACAGATGTTGCTTCCACCACAGACAAGCCCCGCCTCACTCACAGGCATCTCTGTGCCATCTGTGCATGGTTTTAATTTCCTAGAAGATGCAGGACAATTGGATAGTGGTCCCGCAGCAGAGAGTTGGAAGATTCTAGTGCATGATGTTCTCAGGTTTTCCTGTCCCTTCTCCCAGTTCATCCTGCCCTTTCCCATCAATGTTATTCTGAGAAAATATTCATAAAGCAGCCCTCCTCACAGATGAATGATGCACAATTTATCCCAGACAGCATGACAGGGGACAGGCTCTAGTACTTGTGGTGCCGATATATAGAGAAACTGCACTTCAGGAGAGCCAGCTCAGCCATTTGTCATTTCAGGGTTAATAACATGAGAGTAACGGTGTTCTGACTGTTAAAAAATCAGAACAGTTAATGCCAGCTTCAGGTGCTGTAATCACAGCAATTCCCCTGTCTCAGGAAGGTACTGTGCAGTAATTTTAACTACAAAGAGGATGCCACACAGTGCGTTAATGCTTTATCAGGGTTAGAAAGCACTATGTAACTGCTTTCAGTGAGCGCGGCACCATGACAAAAAGGAACCATCACTGCTTTTTGGCAATTTCAGTGGCTCCTTCTTGTCCTGTCACTGGTCCACTAATAATAAGCATGGGTAAAGCCACTAGCCTAGCTTGTAAGTCAAAACTAGGCCTGGGTGGAGGTCACGGAGTTTCGCTATGAGGAACTCCGCTAAGTGACCAAAAACCTGCCACATGGAGTTCCACAAGCAGCGGAGTACGCTAGGTCACGCCATCCACGCAGATTTTTAGTGCCGGGTGTTTGACCCACGCTGAAAAATCAGCCAGAATGGCACCACGCACAGTGAAAGAGGACGCTGCTTCTTTTCTGACGCTCAAGTAGATTTTCTACTCAAGTGGCAACTTCCTCAGTGCGAATGGAAGATTTCTCAACACGGGCAGTAGCAACCATCGGCGACTGCCCGCATTAAGAAATCTCACTGGGAGGTGGTGATTTTCCTTGCTCACGCTTGCCAACTTAACGTTGAGAGCGCAAATGAGGAAAAAACTCTGCTTCACAGAGTTTTTCGGAACTCCAAGTTGTAAGCTGAGTGACGAGTGGGAAAAACTCACAAGTCAGACCATCGTTTTTGTCCCAACTTCTTACTTGACCAATGTGTATATAATTTTGTTTTAAAGTTTATGTTTCACGTTGTAGTGCTGTTTGGAGTCACGGAACAGGAACACAAATAACTTGACGCTACCACTTTTTTCCAGTATTCTGTTAGTATTTCAGAAAATACAATGAGTGATGGATTGCTCTGGATGCAAGTGATTGATGCTGATCAAGAACAGACCGCAAACTGGTGGGGAAAATTCGAGATT
Source organism: Pleurodeles waltl (assembly GCF_031143425.1). Taxonomy (NCBI): domain Eukaryota; kingdom Metazoa; phylum Chordata; class Amphibia; order Caudata; family Salamandridae; genus Pleurodeles; species Pleurodeles waltl. Next base: position 568,137,854 of record NC_090439.1, read on the forward strand.
GTTTCTGGCAACGAAGGAGGATGGTTTGTTATAGATACTGATCGCTCAAGCAACGTGGGAGTCCTGAAGGTTGTAAAGGTACAGTATGTTAAAAATGTTCATGGTAACTGCCGCAGAATAGTGAACTCAATTAAATGCATGATAAACACGACTACCAACTGCGAATCCCAAAAGGTCCTTTAAAATGAGTCACAAGTCGTGCTGTACATCGATAAAATTTGTCTAAGATTCTTGAAATTTCAACTAAAGATGGGTGTGTGTAAATTTGATACACAGCTGTGAAACAAAAACAGCGAATTCACAAGACTACATCAACATGTCAAATGCTGTTGTAAGCTATGATAAATACGATGGGTTGGCATACGTCGCTCTTTACCTTCATCTGTCTCAAGAGTTCAACTCACATCTTTAGGTGAAAAAAATAATCATGATACATGGCCATCTTAGTGAACTGAGGGGACGCTTTCCTCCTAGCTATCTGGTCCCCCATAACAACATGGTCTTTTCTGCTAGTCTTATGGCCATTTTCCCGTAGCATGGTTATGCCTGGTTATCTAAACCAGTTTGCTACTCGTGCCTATGTGCCTACCCAATTAGCTGATGAGCTATCCCCTAAGTAAACAGTCATGAACAAAAGCAGACAACGTGTAGTTTGAATGTCTTTCTCTGCTTACCTACGAGATAGTTATTTGTGCACCTCAGCTAGATGGTCACACAAAGAACATTATTGAGCGCCAAATCGGTGTTCTATGGGGAAGCTTTTTGGCACTGCTAACATTGCTTGAACCCTGAGTGTTGCATGATAGGCGCCTGAACTAAAGGCATGAACGAGGAAGTAACAGTAAAGAAATGGGAGGCAGTGGGAAAACAGTACAAAATTGCTCTATTTGAGAGAAATAGGTTCCAGGCCAGGAGAAGAGATATTAAACATTGGAAATGCCAGGAATATGCAGGAAACGAATAAGGGGCCGTCCATCTATACATCATCAGTCCTGCTAAAAACCGGATGAGCACAGCTGTATAGTGTGGATCTCTACTAATACTTAGAAGACATTTACAGATGAGAGTCTTTTATAGAATCCCCCAGATAGAACACCATCCAACACATTTCTTACAAATATTCCGTAGTCTGCTACTACGCAAAGTTATCACAGTGAATTTCAATATGTTTTACTCCCTCTCACTGAAAATCACTCTAATTATAAAACCATCTTACTTATAATTCTTTCATAGACAATAAGCATACTTTAACCCGTTCCCTAGCTCTCAACCTAACCCTACATCTACCCCTAAAAATAACAACCATCAGTGTAATAATTTACCTTAAATGGAAACCTCACCGTAACTATAAAGCTATCTCTTACCCTCACACAAACTTTAAACGTACGCCTTTTCCAAGCCCTTGCCCTTAGCCTACCTCTAACCCACGCCATTTGCACTTTTTTTTTTAACCTTATCCTAACTAAAATAGTTCTTGACCCTCGAGGCTAAAATTACTTGATTAACCTTTTTTGATAGTGAAGCAGTTTTAGGCCTTGGCTTTCTGGAACAAACACCCACAGGCTGGGAACAGGAAAGGTAACAGGAAACAGGTCTCAAAAGTCAAGACCAGATGTTTTTGACAGTATTTCTTTATTTTATTTGTCAAGACCAGAAACATACAGGTCGTACCAAAGAGAGAAGTCAGTTTTAATACATTATGTACCATAGAACTAACAAAAAACTTTCTTCAATATAGTGCAACAACAGGACAATACTTAAAAAGGGGCAATGAACACCCACAGTTCAAATTGGAAGAATTAAGCACTTACTAAGAGAAAATACACCATGCAGCAATACATTTTCTATAATGCCCATAGCCAGTATAGCCAATTCCCTCAGTAATTATAGGGAAACAGCCTGTACCTGATAATCAAAATTAACTCAGTATATGGGACCAAAAAGAGACCAGGATGTCATCACAGGCGTAGATTAGAAAGGAAGCGGAGGGAATGCAAGACAGGCCCCAGATGGCCCACTGACAAAACATGTATAAGTTGTCAGTCAGAAGTTAAGGAAGTCATTAAGAGGAGCAGTGAGGCTGGACGGGAACATAGCATGAGACAGGCTTAATGAGTAGAGAAAGCCTGCCACAAAGACAAAGACTCACTCACTGGGGTGTGCCACATTCTCCCAAAATCCATAAAGTCGCACTGCATCCTCAAGATTACACCTCAAGGAGCAACATCTAGTGTAGGGGAACATTCAAGGGGGTAGTTTCTCTCTGCTGCATTATATGGACGAAGGGGTGCAGAGTCCAAATCAAATTGTGTTTCTGTAACTGTTAAAGGGGTCATGGAGAGTGTGCCAGGGCTGCCCGGCAGAAGCAATCAGACAACCAAGGATGGTTTTCATTCCAAAAGTGATAAGGGCATGAAACACACCTAGAGGGTGCCTGTGGGTGGGCTTCACCACCACCGGCGTTTGCTAATAACTACCATCATCTCTAGTACTGCTGCTGGGGAAAGGGGGAGACAGTATCCTTATCTTCAGCAACCCCCTGATGTCTGAGGAAAGGGCCACAGACACAGAAGAAGACACTTAGCCATGCTGTATCATTAGGGGCACACAATCCTGTTTTTGGTGACAGCAAAGGGTGTAATTACTCATATGTGATTATGTTTAGTGGTTATTTAAGCCTGGGATATCTACCTTCTCATGTGGGATTGCAGAGTGGTCAATGGGAGGATGGACACATTGTTGACATTCTGTTTTTTTACTCAGACCACACCTCAAACACTTCTCTGTGTGGGAGAGGCCCACAATATATTGAGTAAATTACAGTCTCCCTTACTGCACCTCTAGCAATCAGAGTACTCCAACAGGTTCTCGATGCAGTCACTGCAGTGTCCAGTCCTAATCATTCAGAATCCTTAAATATAAGAGCTTAAGCCTGGACTCCTTGAAAAGTCTGTCATGATTTCAGAGCAAGCCGTACCAGTGTTTCTTCCTCATCACAGACTGCCAAGGAAACATGGATATGAACTGACAGTATTTTGAAAATAGTTCAGCAATAATCACTTCATGCAATACAGACAACACACCATAGGAGAAGCCACAGAATTTAAGGTACTTCCTAGAGAGCAAGTCTACTAGAACATCTAGTTGCAGGCCAATGTGGCCTTGGCAGTGTGTGTCAACTCTCTGTTGGAGTCATTTAGACCATAGTCCAAATTCAAGGCTGCAAAGGATATGGGTATCCCATCAAAGAATAGCTGATTGAGGGCGAATACGTCTTTGTTAGACCATTCCTGCCTATATATTGGGGAACCGACAATCAGTAGACCTGCATTGTGTCACACAGCAGTTCATCCATGCAATAGTGGATAACAGCTGGTGTATTTCAAGTTGTCTATGCACTGTCCTCCAGTCAAGGAGCATTGCAAAGACAATAAACATGTCTGGAAATGGAGGGATGGTTTTGCGGCTATATACCGGTAACATTGTCATCATGCAGTGGAGCATAGCTTGTTTAATACTTATCCATATTGGGACATCCCTTTGTTGTAGTAAAAGGTAAACTAAAGAGTCCATCTGGGGCTATCATTGTCAACCGGAAGCACTGTGCATTCACAACTTAGAGATCCTATGTTTTCTCCCACTCCACATGAGGTAGCCAATTCGTCTGAATTAATATTGGCAGAATATCAAAAATGTTATTAAACCCAGAAGCTACCATCACCGTGATCATCTGCACCATCCCTAATAGTAACAGAAACAGGCAGGTTCACTTCTGGAAGTCAGTGTTGACCAGCAGTAGGAAACTTGGGGTTCTTATGGATCCATTTCATATTAAAGCTATGGAGGCTGCCTCTGGCGGTGGTGCTGGATATAGCTGGTATAGTGGTCACACTTACCCCTTGATTCTGTTCCCTAAAACTCAGAAAAATGAAGTAACCAAAGACAGTACTGCAGGGACCCAGATTTCGGGCTTGGAGAGAGACATCAAAATGTCATTAGTGTACAGAATTGCGTTGATCTGCCCCGGAGAGTCAATATATTCCATGCACTTAGTCTGATTGGCAGATTGCTGCCAATAACAACTCCAGTAGTAATAAAAACAGCAGAGATGTCAGGGGCAAACTTGTCTTGTTCCACCATGTATTGTTTGCGTCTGGGCACAAAGCTTCTGCAGTTCACTGTAGCAACGGGAGAGTCATACTGCAAGCAGATACTGCCAGTAAATCTGTTTTAAGTTAAAGCCTCTCCATGATCCAGAAAGGGTTGACTCACTCCACCATGTTGAAAGCCTTTTTAGCCTCAAACAAGATGGCCAGGGCCTCTGCTAGATCATCTTTGGTCCTCAATAGAAGTTGGGAAAGTATCCAATGGAGATTCCTGAATGACGACTGTTCGGGTACAAACCCCACTTGCAGTTTATGAATTGGTGATGGTATGAACATATGTAGCCTAGTCACCAGTATTTTCACAAGGATTTTAATGTTGATGTTAATCAGAGAGGTGGGCCTATAACTAGCAGAGTCCAATGGATCTTTTGCTCACTTAGGGATTATAGGAGCCCGCCATTTTAGATAGAAAACCCAGTGAACAGCTTGCTTCTGCCTAATTGAAGGTGGCACATAGCAGGAGAAGAAAGAGTGTTTTACCCTGTTTATAAAATTCACTAGGGAAATCATTCTCTTTCATGTGGGTACACCAGATAGAGCTTCCACTATATCTCCTGTTAGCTCCCCTTCAAGCAGGGTTCTCCCATCAAGAGACAAAAAAGGGAAACCTGAGTGTGTCCATAAACATAGTCTCATTGGCCTAGGTGTTGTTACATTGTGAGCAGTAGAGCCCGTCATAGTAAGAGGCAGAAGTCTCAATACTTTTGAGTGGATTAAGGAAAAGGTGGCACTCCTTGTGTTGTCTTGAAGTAATCGCCAAAAGTGATTCTCTCTGATGAAGCCGGGCTGCCAACAGCCTTCAAGATTTTTTGCCCTGTTCAAAGTGCCTCTGCTTTAATTTCACCGTGGCTTTTTTTGTAGTCCTTGGGATGAAAAATGTCACAACATTTTTAGTGAACATAAGCTCCTTCTTTAATGCAAGTGAGGGGTAGGTGCAGTATATTTAATTTGGGCCTTGGATAGTCCTCTCCAGTATGTAGCTTTCCCTGCTGCCCATGAGGTCTGTGCCACAAAGACTGAGCATTTATAGTCATGGACATACAGCCAAAAATGGGACCTAAGATTTCATTTGTCCTGGGGTAACCTGGTGTCTGGTCCTGGAAGGAAGAATGGGGCCAGGGTGAAACACCAGCAGGTGAGTACCCCAGAGGCGGGTAAGATGCCCAAGGAGTGTGATCTAGTGGTTGGAAACCTAATTTCTGCAATGCCAGCCAGAATCTCCCTGGGCTGCAACACGTGTCACTATGGGAAGGTGCCAAATAATAGCTCCGGAGAGGTGGGGCCTACAATGTATGCATAATAGGGGAGAGGAGATGATAGCTGGGAACGGAATGGACTTGCCCAGGGAATGGTAGTCTCAGAAGGTCCAGTGGAGATCCTCCACAGGGTCCAAGCCCTGTTGTGCTCCATGGGCCGGCCATTGCAGGCTTAGAGACCAGGTAGCATCATATTCACCAGTTAGTATGGCCATCAACACAAGCAGGAGATGAGACAATCTGGTTGTGGATTCTGGGGTCTCCATGGATGCATCATCTTGGGAGTGTATACAGTCTTCCAGTATATCTGGCTGTGTTTATTCTGGTTTCTTCCCATCCACTATGGCAGTCATGGTCGATGAGTCTACAAGGGTATACTTAAAGTTGTGGTTCCAACAGTAAAGCAAAGAACCTTTTCCTTTCATATTTCTCTCTAACGAGCACTCCACTGACATGGAGAATGCTTGGTTTTGAAACATGAATTGTACACCTTTCAGCCTCATTGTTGAAAGGACAGCCCTGATCTGTTGGTGGCTGAAGAAACAATTAAATATTGGCTGAATCTTGTCTCTATTATTGGAACTCGCTTTCATACCCTGTGTGCTGGTTGAAGTTCTAATGGTTCCTTAATTTGTAGATCAAGTAAGCAAGGGAGATATTCTATGAGAAAAGCCACTATGTTATCTTTTTCAGCTTTCTCATGGACCCCATAAATGTGTACATATTTCTGCCTTGAACCATCTTCTCGGACTGTTTCCTTCTGTTGGGGGAACTATAGGTCATTGGCTTAGTCAGAGATCTTTCTTGTCTCCTCTCAAACAATTTTTTGATCATGTTCAGGTGAGCATGGAAGGATGTGACCTCTGTGCACAGTGATGTAATTTCTTTACTGGCATCCAATAATAGAGTTTAAGTTAGGAAATCATTGTGTTCATGCAGAGAGCTCTACCATGATGCAGTTCAGTTTTGTGTTGGCATTTCTGTGGTGCTTTGCTTTTGCAACATTTTACCCACTGAGTACTACATCTGGCACTCTGGGCAAGAAGATCAAGGATTCCGGGGTCCGCTGACCACGCAGTAGCGGTTGCTGCCAGCAAGGGGAACCGTGCAGAGTTGGGGGGAATCAATGATAAAAAAAATGTACCTGCCACCTCAGTGTTCCACCACTCCCCGCCTCAGTTTCCCAGCATGAGAGAAGCACAGGGATTGGCCTGAATGGGCTGAATGCCGCTCAGGGAGGGAGTGAGAGACTGTGCTTGGTCTCCACCTGGCTGTGCAACAGCCGGGTGGAGGCTTCAGACGGTCAGTTTAATTTTCTACTTTCAGCAGGGTGACACTCCTCCGCTATAGCAAAAGGGCTGCCCCTGTGACCATGGTGTAATCCCTAGAGGAAATAAATCGAGTGATGTATGTAAGTGGTACAGAGAGATCCAAGCGATGGGGATCCACAACGATCATGCATCTGCAGTTGGGTCTGGCCAGTCAGTTGCCACAGTGGGGTGAAAAGCATAGTAGTCCAACGGCTGGGGCTGGGCCCCCTCTCAAGGTCTAGCAGAGGCTGTGCAGAAGCTTTAAAGTAATACTCTTGGTTCCTTTGAACAGAAGGGAAAGTGTCTGCAGTTCTCTGTGGTCAGTATGTTAGTCCAGCTGCTTCACCAAGGAGTGCAGGGGTGCAGATGTTGTCCTTTAAGTAGAAACTATCCAAGGAAGATACTCACCCACACAGCACTAAAAGGGAGGGTTCATCTTGGGTGCATGTTGGCTCTGGCTTCATCAAGAGTATAATTTATTTCACGAGCATTCAACAAACTCGACATTTGATATCTAACTGAGATTCCCGCACACTACTATTTATTAGAAAAAAATGTAAGTAAATATGTAACAATCTTCAAATAATTTTGCAAACCTGTGTACTGTGAAAATAAAGAGTTGAGGGAAAAATAACAGAGCCTTGCAGTTTTACTCCTGGTGTTCAGCGAATGGTCCCTTCAACAGAGACACTTTACTTATTGCAAATCTGGAATGCCACCCCCTTTTTGTGCTCAACATCCATCCCTGCATTGGAAACAGAATTGACAGGGGAGGAAGCTGCAAAATGAGTTATGTGTTATTTCTTTTCATTCTTCCACGCTTTGCTGGCAGCTGAATCACTAATGTGTTTACTATTTTTTGTTTTTCACTTTAGCCACTTGACTACGAAATGATGCAAAATGTCAATCTCGGATTTGTTCTTGTTAACGAAGCAGCATTCCACAGTTCCGTTATATCTCAATACCAGGCGATGGTGACCCCCATAACTGTAACCGTCAACAATGTGAAAGAGGGATTTCAGTTTCAGCCAGCCACACAGTTCTTCACCATTCCCGCTGGGCTAACTGGGCAAGCTTTATATCAATATGTGCTTGGAAAAATGCAGGTCATGGATTTGGACACTGGAAAAGCTGCAACAAACGTCATGTAAGATTACTGTTCAGGAACTTTTATTGTCACATTTGTCATGATTTTGTGATTATTTTAAGTACAGTTCTTTTTTTTTCTGTACACTTCATGCATGTCGCCTGTCATCTATCAGATGAGAAGACAACAGAAAGTGGCTTTTAGGCTTACTGTAACAGAAATGAAAACGCTGATATTATGGATCTCATTAGGGCAGTGTTTAATTTGTGGGGTTTTTTTTCCGGTGGGTGCACCAGCACTTATTTTTGAGGATCAGGACTTACTTTTCTGCTTCAAGCATTTACTGCAAGCAAAAGACACATGGGAAAGACGGACAAAGAGAAAAACAAAAAAGCGTTACAGTGGGAGAAAGCAGAAAGCTGCAAGAGTGAGCTGAAGGGGCAGGGAGTGGCTTTAAACTGATTAAAGAGGCCCGAGATTGATTCAAGATTACGCTGCCTCAGTATTCCGTGTTCGCACATTTAATTGCAGCAGTCGTATGTTTAAGAGGAGAGCATCGGGCACCGGCACGTTTTTATTTACAAACTGCGCACCACATTAGGGATAAACCTGGCACTACCCTTGCTACCCCCAGCCTCAGGAATCATGAATGTACCGACAGGAACATAAAGTAAAGGGAGCTCTAAGAGCCACGTTTACTCTCACTACTTTCAACTCATTGTCTTTTCCCATTGCCAGTCAGCAGACTAGGACAGCTTGTAGAAGGCTATGTGTGGGACAAGGGATAAGCAATGTAATATCATTAGATATTAAAAGGTTTGTGATTAGTTTCTGCTAGCATTCTGATGAAATAACTTTAATGGCTGTTGCCAGAAAGTACGGCCGACAATTTACTTTGCAGTAATAACCAGGACCCCTGGAATTATGACCATATTACCTGTCAGTGTTGACTCTGTTACACGGAAACAATTGGTAACATTTTTGGCATAATGCAGCACTTTTTGTGATAATATTATTTCATGGTTTTATCATCTTTACATATGTTAAAGCTGTCTGGGCAAAGGTTTCAACTCTTTAGTACCAGTTTAGTACCCAAATACAGAACAAGTAACAGAAAGGTAACTAACCAACCTTTACAAAGGGCCTTCTGCTTCGTGGCAATATGTGTCACTGTGTTTTTAGTAACTTTTGATCGGTTTGAGCTAATCTGCAGTTTATGAAGCAGATGATGGATTATGTGGCGAATATGGTAAATCCATAATTATGTGGAAATGCTATGGCTGCAGAAGCACATAATTGTTGTGGGAGGAACTCCAGCCAGCACAGGAAAAGAGGTTCAGTGTCCACCATCTCCTTAGGTCATATTATTATAAACCTCTGTTGAAATCACAGATCAGTCCTCTTGGAAAACAAAGCAGCCCTGTCCATATGCAGGATTTTATACAGGATAAACCAGGATTATCGGTCATCTTGGTGCTGGCAGTAGTTGACTATTATCCTTACATTTTACAAAGTCTCCCTTGTGTTACAAACAAAGTTTGTTCACGCCTTTCCCACTTTCCCTGATTACTAAACTGCTAGTGTTCCTTGTACAGTTGATAAGCAACGTGGTAAATGGATTTCTATCCGTCTGATCCTCATTCCCATTCTTCAAACATCCTTGAAGCATGTGAAGTGGGAGGCAAACCCAGAATTATCATACCACTGATGTATGTAAACATTTCTATTGCAATTAATGATGTAGTAAGATGCAGGCAGAGAGATGACTATGGAAAATAAAAATATTCAAAGACTATGCATATAAAAGCATAGAGCCTTGGGAAATATTTAAGCAAAATCATTAATTGTAGGTTAGAGACAGCCCACAAAGGTACCTCATCATCAGACTAAAGTAAACACATCATAAAAGGGACAATGTGTGTGGAGACACTAAGGCAGCTGCTGTTTAAACCTCATAGGCCTTGTTGTGAGCTGTTTCAGACTGAAGAATGTTTTAAGAAATTTGACTGGGTGATTGCCTGTGCCTCTCTTTCCAAGTATCCTGCTAAGAGACGTATGATTAGTCACAGGAATGGCAGGAAGAGCACTGAGGAAGGCTAAAGAAGGTTCTACTAATTTAAAGGATTGGGAGAAAAGATAAGATGGAAAGAGAAAGGATTCGCCTTTAGATACTACTTCTGGCAAGATCATAGATGACTCTTTGTTCTGTCAGACCACAGGGTGGGCACATTGTGTACCGGAATCTACTATTTTTTTTAGCTTATTACAAGGTATATTTTGTAGAAGATCGAAAGTGATGAAAGGAATGGTGATGAGGTGTCCTTTTTATCCACAAAAGGGCAATCGCTGTGGGTGAGCAGCTTCATTCTTCCTCACACCATTTTAACTTCTAAGCAGCAGAATACTTTTAAATGGTTGATCCCCTAAGCAAACAATGATAGGATCAACATCCAAAAGCAAATACTAGTTAATAGGGTGCTATATTCTCCAGAATGCAGCCAAATGCACTCCCTTCAACTTTCTTATGTTTGTGCGGGAATTGGCACAGTTCTTTGTTTGTCTGTATGGTTTCATGTAATTCTATTTATAACTTTTATCTTCTTTCCTAACACTATTTTCTAACACTGACTTAGGTACGTAAAAGGAAAGGATGTGGAGAACTGGTTAATTGTGGATTCCAAAACTGGAGAAATCCGAGTTGTCAAAGAACTGGGTCGAGACTCAAGCAATGTTATCAATGGAACTTACTATGCAGAGATTTTGTCCATCAGTGACGGTAAGAATAAAATCATTGTTGTAGAGAAAGGCTGTCCAGCGTTGTCAAATTTTCTGGATAACCATGACTATGTAATTGATTTTCATTTTCATGCATCTTATGTACAAGTAGATATTCAGAATATCTGGCGTGGTTCACACTTTCCTGGTTCCACATCACATATATCCTGGTCCAAAGAATTAAATTCTTTGTCTGTCTGTTTTTGTTAAACAAAACTACCCACATGCTTTTGTCGCAGGTTGACTTGTGCCATTTCTGTTACAGATGTTCCATCACGGACATCCACTGGTACCATTGGCATCACTGTTCCAGATTCTAATCAGAACTGCCCTACCATCAGCAGTGAAAAGCGTGTTACCTGTACCACACGTCCATATATTGATATCACTGCCTATGACAAGGACCCAGACCCCTACGGTGCTCCTTTTACATTCAGCATTATCTCTCCAGCTACTGGAACAAGTCCCTTCACCCTCCAACAACTTAATGGTAAGAAAGGAAACATAAATTGTTGCAGGGTCAGTTAAGTGGGAGTATAGTTCAGAAAACAAAAGTGGTGATACTCATCCCTGTAGGTGGTGGTGCATGGCCATTGTTAGTTGGTGGAGTGATTTGTCTGGTTAATTCCGATAACAAACGAGACTCCTCCATGCTAACTAGTTACGTGACCCCCAGTGAAGAATAAAGCCACAGTGAAATCTTGGCAACTTTTCAATTTAAGAACAATATAGTCAATAAATAGAGGGAAATTGTGTGTGGGGAAAAATAGTGTAAAGTACAATGTGAAGAATAAAGCCACAGTGAACTTGGAGAGAATTTCTGTTCAAAAAGGAATTAAGCTATCAGTCATAAAGAAATTATGTATGAACATAAGTATTGAAAGCACCTAGTATCGACTAGTATACAGAATGCAACATTGATGTTCTACACTTTATTTCAATTTGATTTTTAAGTTAAGGTTTTCAAAAATGAAAGTGATGCAGTTGTATGTATATTGTTTTCAAGAAGTGAGGCTGTAACGGAGAGAATGCTGTGTGTATGAATGTGGTGAGTAGATGGGTTGCTGTGGATGGAACTTTAACCAAGATAGGTTTGTATATAATATCTCTATATAGAATGGATAGATTATATGAATATTTTCTATAATGAACATGAATTGACAATAAAATTGATATACTTTTTCAACTTTGTCAGTAGCCATACAGCTTGTTCCAATAGGAATTTTGATGGAGTGTCTTTAAATTTTTGAGGTTGCCTGGGACCTTTTCAGATGTTAGATACTCATCCCTTACTTCATACTGCTCAGTGTACTAACCAAACACACTCTACAAAAGTATTATTCCAAACTAAAATTCGCTTTTGGACGAGGTCTTTGTAAAATGTGTTACTTTAAATAGCCTTAATAGCTTTCACAATGTTTTCTATCTTGAAGGATTATTTTCTTTTACAAATTTAGGATTGATCTCCTTGACCTCCAAGTACAAGTTTTGTATCATATTGGCTCTGCTATGCATACATTTGGCAGGTTTTGATTTGAGAAAGAATCCTAACATTTGTGTAAGTGCAACAGTTTTCCCTTTTTTTACTAATTTTATGTTAAGGAGAATTGGGAAAACACATTTAACACCAGCTCTCTTGGTACTATTAAGGATGCGCAGTAGGAGCAGTTAGAGACCCAGGATACTGAATATAAAGAAATTATTTCAAATTTGTCTTGAAATACAAGTAGGATGGAGAATTATTGATATGGAGGGGAAGGCTGTTCCAACATATGGCAGCCAAGATGGAATGTATGATGGAACAAGGAATGCTGGAACCACGCATTTCTGAATAATGTCATTGGAACAACGACCAAGTTGTTACCACGAATGCCTTTACCACGCATGCCTTTACAACGTTTTTGTTTGTAAAAGCCTGCCTAGTAAAGGCATGTGTGGAAACGGTATGCATGGGACCCCCCCCCACCTGCCCTGAGGCCCAAAGGTACCCCACATCTAATACTAAAACTACCCGACCCCACACCCGTAAAACAAAACTGCCCTGGATACCTCCTACCCACCCTGATCCCTAAACCTTTCCCTGACCTCACCCACCTGCCCTAAAAACAACTGACCCCCCACCCTGCCCCTAAAAACAAAAATACCTCAATCCCCCCACCCTCAAAAACCAAACTACCCCAATCCCCTCACCCCCGCCCCTAAAAACAAAAGTACCCCGATCCCTCCACCCTTGCCCCTAAAAACAAAAGTACTCTGATCCCCCCACTCTGCTCCCAAAATCCTAACTACCCCAATCCCCCACCCCCAAAAACCAAACGACCCCAACCCCCCAAACCAAACTACCCCAAACCCCGCACCCTGCCCCTAGAAACCTAACTACCCCGCCTCTCCCACCCACAAATACAAAACTACCCCAATCTTCCCACCCCCCAAAACCAAACTACCCCACTCCCAAAAACAAAAGTACCCCGACCCTGCACCCCAAAACAAAACTACCCCAATCCCCCACCCCGCCCCTGAAAACAGAACTGCCCCGATCCCCCAGCCCCTAAAAACAAGAACTACCCTGATCCCCCACCACGCCCCTAAAACACCAAATTACCCCACCCCCACCCCCAACCCAAGCCCTTAATCCACCCCACCCCTAAAAACTACCCCAAACCCTACCCCAACCACACTTACCTGACCACATCCTTTCCCAATGCACTCTCCCTTTTTCTCTGCCTTAACTAAGCATGTGCGTTGTTCAGCACATGAGCGGTTAAGACAGAGAAAAAGGGAGTCGTTGTTAACGCAAGTGTGGTTCTGCTTGCATTAACAACGTAATCGTTGTTCCAAAGTCGTTGTTCCGGACGTTTTCATCAAGATGACAACAGATATTTTCTTACAATAATGTCTTGTTGAAACAGGGAGCATCCAAAAGCAAGGTATTAGAAGAATGGATGATTTGTGGAAGATGCTATCAGGACAAAAAATAACTAAGAAAAGAGGTGCAATCCCCTTCAATAATTTAAAGACAATACATAATACCTACCATCTAAAATGTATTATTTTGTTCATGGGTAGCTAATGAAGTTTTTTGAGAAATGGCTGAGTGGAAGAAAAAGCAAGAAGCAGGGGGCACAGCTCTGGCTGCTTGGTTTTAGAAGATTTGCAGCCTATAAATAAGGTGTTTGAATATTCCACAATAAAAAAGATTTGCAGTTGTCAAGGCAAGATCCTGTAAGAGCTGATATAACAGCTAGTTTGCCCTCTGCAGTAAGGAGGTCTCCTTTCTACAGAGATGCAAGGTGATAAGTGATACTGCTGCAGATACGTAAGAGTTTCAGAACCAGTTTGACAATACGATTTAACTACTGGTTTAGGAGCAGGACAGGATGTAGAGTAATAAGACAACTAGAGGTGGACCAAACAGAAGGACAGTTTCGACCACCAAAACCTCCGTTTTGTCCAGATTCATCTTTAGCCAGCTCTAGTTTATCCAGTTTCTGATGTCACACAGTCAGCTGATTAACGCCTCATGATTAGGATCAGCCTCTTTTAGTAAGAAAATAAGCTGAGTGTCCTCCATGTAAGTATACAAAGCACATTGATACTTCCTGATTAGTTGTAGCCAAAAATTGGACATAAATGTTAAATAAAATCGGAGAAAGAATGGAGCACTATGGAACTCCATTATTAACAACTGATGAGGAAGTGAGGTTTTTGACAATTACCTTTTGTGTTCTTTCACCTAAATAGGAGGTAAAGCATTTGAGAGATTTATCTATGATGTCAGATTGCTGAAGTCCAGTGATCAAGTTGTCATGCTCTACGATGCTAAACGTGGTGGACAAATCTAGCAAAATTAAGAGCCTAGCCATGTTGTTATCGTGAGACATTATCAAGTTACCTGTTACTGCAAGTAGGGGAGATGAGTTGCTTCTGTTAAGTCTTAAGCCTACCTGAGTGTCATGCAAAAAACCTTCGTCTTTAATAAATGCGTGAAGGTGATGAGCTACAATGCATTCCAAAATGTTAGAATAAAAGCAGGCAGGGCAAAAATGCGGCGAAAATTAGGTACATCATAAGGATCACAGTTGTATACTTCAGGAATGGTTTCATAATCCCTATTTTGAGATCCAAAGGAACAATTTCTGATTTAAGAGATGAGGTGATAATTTGATAAAAGGCTAAATGAAGATCCAAGACATAATTCTGTAATTTTTAATGGAGATGGTGCTAAAAGGGGAACTGGGTTTGCATTTCTGAGTAAATCTACCACTTATTAAACTGAGTGTAAGTCAAAGTTCTTTAAGATTCCTGTGGCATTAAAGGAGGCCAAGTCACCAGTGGTACGCAAGTTTGATGTGGTGCTGAAGGAAGCTGCGGAATTCCCAGAAACCATTGAAGGGGAGTTGCATTGAATACTGCTGGGAATCTTATAGATTTTGTTTACAAAAAAGAGGATCATTTATCGCAGAATGCTTGACAGGGCAGGGCGAAAGGAATGTACATGAGTGGTTGTTTTAACCCCTTTCACTTTCGTCTGGCTTTTGTCGACATGAAGCGTGTTGCCTATGTGCACCTTGTAAATAAACATAATACAAGCACAATAAAAATACAAATAGATGAGGCATCTTTAAAAATGTTATTAAAAACTGCAAAAGTCTCCTTCTGTTCATTTGTTGCATTCGTGAGTCCATTGAAGTAATAAGATTGATGAGATGAAGGATTTTTTTTATAAACTAACAGCTAGTTTTGCGGTTGAGAGAACAATCACGATGCAAATTACGTTCTGCTTTCCTTGAAGATTAGCAGGATCTGACGAGGGGCCTCAAACGTAGGAGGCCATGGGAAGTTAAATCATTGTTATTGAACTCAAGGCCATTCTCTATAGATCAAGATTTCCTGATGGCTAAAATATCGATCTTATGTAAAAGGATTAATGGCCTGATTTAGAATCTGGCGGACGGGTTACTACATCACCACGAAGACGGATATCCCTTCCGCCTAAATATAAATCCCATCTGAAATAATGGGATTTAAATTTTGGTGGACGGGATATCCGTCATCGCCCTTAGTCATTGATTTCGACAGGAGTTTTACACAGGAATGGACGTCAATAGGTTTCACTTATTGATTCATTATCGGAGATTTTAGCAGTCACATTCACAGGGAGGGCTTAAACTGAGGAAAGATAATTAAGGGAGGAGTAGGTTTTAAGAATATCATTGATGACCTGGGAGGTATAAAGTGCTGCCTACCATTCCTGGCCCCTGGTCGTGTTGGATGGGGAACAGGTGGGCTTGTCTTTGGCACTCCTTCCATGTGCTATCATTGTGCCTACTGCACATACCAACATACCAATTGTTTGGTTGTGCTGAGACCATGTTTTTGTAGTGTAGGAGGAAAGAAGACATGCGAGCCCAGCTGCGTGACAAAACATGAGAAGATATCCAATGTCTCTGTTCTTTTCGTTAGCCCCATACTGCTTTGCAAAATCCTAGTGTACAACTCCACAATAGTCTTTTACAATTGGCTGTGGGTCTGTTGAAGTGCAGAAAATATCCTCGTTGCTGCTGGATCCAGATTTCCAGGACAGTGCATCATGACAGGTTTGTAAACAAAAAATAGAAATAACACATAATTTCTCAGATTTCATAGAGTCAGAATTTCAAGTTGAATATCAGAGTGATTTCCAAATCCTTATAGGTGACAGTGCTAAATCTTTAAGCCATGTTCCCAAGTGTTCTTTAAATACGATGGGAAGAGTAGTGAGTCCATGAGGATCACAAATAGGCAAGGCACAGTAAGGAAATTACCTAAAAGAGAAGAGCTCTCCCAGCACCTTATCCTCCATCATTGCAGGTGTGCAAAAGATGTTCTAAGGGCATTGTGTCCAATCAGATTACTCATGGCTGTTACATACTGAAAGCCTAGGTCATCAGTACAATTATGATACATTTTATAGAAAGCGCCATTCACTGCCTGAAGTGTTGCAGTGTCAGTGCCGCCATAATGGCACAAAATTAAGATGAGTTGAACGATTTTTGCTCTGACAAGCCCGATTTGCTCCTGCTATCCTCTGTCGAATGGGGTCACAATTGCTGGTCATCAGGCAATCTGGCACTCTGGATGGCTATGATGCCTTTCCAGGGATTAGCCTGTCAGAAACAAGACACACTGTCTCAGTAACCCTTTACTGTGTCGGTTTTATTTTTTATTTTTTACTCAAATGGTAAGGGGTGGCAGAAAACCACAGTGGTAACTAATAAAGACTATGCACTCATGGTGAACAAAAGAATGTGAGTTAAAAAGCTGAACATAAAAAAGCACCTTAGTAGCCAAGATCTACTGTAGAGAGTATACAGTCATTATGTGGCCAGTATTTTTCTTTGCTATACCTAGATTTATCACACCGAAACTGAAAACTAATACTTATTTGTGGTCCCCTTCTTATATGAAAATACTGTACCTATCGCATCATGATATTGGAAGTCCATCCCCACAAAACACGGTCACTGTTTCCCTATTTCATACCCACCCCAAGGCTACTGTTTTGGAAACTAGCTATTGAAAACACCATGATGCATGTGGTAAAAAGGGTTGGCAGAATATGTCATGGAGAATCAGTGGCATAACGAAACTTGAGGGGGCTCCCCTGCAAGGTACTTAGGGGCCCCCTCTGGACTCAGTCAGGAGCTCTCATTCCAGGGTACTGTGCTGAGGGGACCCCCTGGAGCTCGGGGGGCCGATGATAGGCCACTGTGGATAACAGCTACTTATGGGACGTTTGATAATTATTCCTAAAACTGCATGGCAAGGACACTGGCGACACAAACACATATTTTATTCAACCGTTCTTAACAGTTCACTTGTCTTTTCTTTTTTATCAAAAAGCAACATCTGCCAGACTAGAAGCTATGAATGACCGAAATCTCGCTGAAACCCAAGTGACCGTCCAAGTGAAAGACAATCACAATTACAGCTGCAGCACCCCGTTCACCTTCCCTGTGCAGCTCTGCCAGTGCACCGAATCAGGAGTTTGTGATGCTTCGAGAATCACGGGCAGGGACGTTGGGGTTGGACCATCTGCCATTGGTCTGATGATTCTGGGCTTTTTATTACTTTTGTGTAAGTATTTGTGGCTCACTAGCACCAACGAATTAGGTTTACTGAGAAAAGGTATGACAGGAGCGCATTCCCTCACTCACACGTTCATTTACTTTGTCAAACCACAACTACATAAGAAAACTTCAGGGGCCTCAATCTATAGACTTAGAGGAATCCTCAATCTGTATACCTTATTTGAAGCTGATTTCTTCTACAGTGATCCCTTACTTAGCATTTAGGGTCCCTCATACATATAGCTCCACCACCGTACAGCTAACGCCTGAGTAACCTTATGTGATCAATGCATCTTTACCGTCCTTTTAAACTACTATTTTGAAGAAAATGAAGCCATTGATGGCCCTCTTGGATGCCTCTCCTGAGCCAAGCGATGTGACCCTTGCCACTACGCCTTTTAGAGAAGTGCGCGTTTAATGATTCTGCCACACTGTACTTGTTTGGCAAGCATAGATAGATCAGGTGAAAAACAGTAAGTAAGGACGGAAAGACAGATAGATAGATAGATAGATAGATAGATAGATAGATAGATAGATAGATAGATAGATAGATAGATAGATAGATAGATACCTGTCCGTAAATTTAGCTTGTTAATGAGATTTGATTTTTCCTGTGCATTTCCTACATTATAGAATTGTGTGGTTTTTAACATTAGAAGCATGAAATCAATAATTCTCTCTCTGGGCAGTGGTGCCACTTTTGTTGCTTCTTTGTAGTTGTGGAGCTGGAGGAGGAGGATTTGTACCTGTTTCAAATGTATCTGAAGGCGAGTTGCATCCATGGACAATTGAAGGAGCACAGCCAGAAGACAGGGTCAGTTCCTATCAGCCAATCAATGTATTTGTGTAGTCCCCTGAGCTTCTGCCTTCTTCCTTTTCTATTTTTCATTTGTTCTGGTTTTCATTGATGATCGCCATATTGTCATTTATACTTTTGATATATATATTCTTTATTTGCTTGACCGTGTTTGCATTGCATGCAAGATGTGATCAACCCTTTATCCACCTATACATTTTATGGATTCCACAGATGCATCAGTTTCCTTGAGTGGCTCAATTACAAGTAGCAAGGTGTAGAAGCAATAGAATTTCGACGGTCAGAATCACTGATTCCAGCCTTTGATTTCTCCCCTGCACCATCCTATTATCAGTTTACTTGCTGGAATGGGAAATTCAGTTGTTAATTTGTAAATAAAAACATGCCAGTGCTCAAAACTCTCCTCTGGATCATGAGGCTGCAGCATTTAAAAGTGTGAATACAGAATACAGAGGCAGCGTAATACTACAGCCATTCAATGATTAAATACCAAGGCACACCACCATAGTTCTTATAGTCCATTCCTTAGTATTCTGTGCCAATCAAAGTTCAGAGTACACGTATGTAAATGGTGAAAGTTTTATTCATCCAGTGCATCATGAATCCAATGAAACTACAGCCGTATTTTATATGGTGAAAGTCTTATTCATCCAATGCATCATGAATCCAGTGAAACAACAGCCAACTCATGTTTCGTCAACAAGACTTTCTCAAGGCTGTAAGTTGAACATACAAAAGGGAAAATGCAGTCACAATTTTGGATGATAAGCAGGGAATCTAGTTACAGTGAGGATCCAGCACCAAACCTGTATACGGATACTCATAGTATAGGACCACAATGTGACCGTAGAGGAAAAACTGAAAAAAGGTTCCAAAGTACCTACAAAACATGCAAGTGAAAAATATCCTATGGGAGTGAACAGAAGAAAGATACGTCAGGTATATTACCCATGGTGTGTTATAAAAATGTACGCCACTGACCAAGAAGTAGAAAAGGAAATAAATACAAGAACACTAAGTGAAAAATATTCAGAGTGACTGAGCACTGAAACCGTCTCTTACTAGATAACCACCAAAAGGTGTGAAACATGTGGTGGAAAATGCAATATAAATAAACTTGGAGTAAGGCCCTCTTAAGAGAGGAAGATCAATGTAGAAAGGAATAATAAGTAAGGTGAACGACATATCATAGACATAAGTAAAATTTGGAGTTCCAGAAATGCTGTGAGGTTCCCAGCATCAAGCAAGAGCTATAAGAATCGATATGAGGTTGCCACAACCTGAAAATATCATGTAAGGCAGCTGGAGGACATGGCCATGATAAGTCTTGATGGAAAAAAGTAACCACCATCACAAAGGAACTGAAGTATTCATGTATGGGTGTAGTACCATCATAGTGCTGCATTTTCGTGCAAACCGACAAACATGATGTGATAAACTGCATATGATGTGAGTATAGTGCAGTATAAAAATCCAGAATCAATCATGGTGCCAAAGACCAGGGCACCCAATAGTAATTAGTGAACGTAGAAACGTAGACATTTGAAAGACTGCAATATGGGTGCAGAACATGGTCACCCATGGTACAGACCTGTATCTGTATGAAGCTAGTAAACTATGTACATAATACTTTATATAGTGGAGGAATATTATAAAGACGGAATTATTGTATGTCCGAACAGTGAATAATACAAAAATATCGAGATATATTGTGACCAAGGGAGACAGGTTAAGTGCGGGGCGGGAGCGTAGCCAATGGTGTTATATATGTCAAAATTATTTTTAAAACACGAGGAACTCCAAATTTTATTTATATCTATTGTATGTCGTTCACCTTACTTATTATTCCTTTCTACCTTGATCTGCCTCTTTTAAGAGGGCCTCACTCCAGGTTTATTTATATTGCATTTTCCACCACATGTTTCACACCCTTTGGTGGTTATCTTGTAAGAGACGGTATCGGGGCTCAGTCACTCTGAATATTTTTCACTTAGTGTTCCTGTATTTATTTCCTTTTCTACTTCTTGGTCAGTGGCGTACATTTTTATAACACACCATGGGTATTATACCTGACATATCTTATTCTGTTCACTCCCATAGGATATTTTTCGCTTACATGTTTTGTAGGTACTTTGGACCCTTTTTCCGTTTTTCCTCTACGGGCACATTGTGGTCCTATGCTATGAGTATCTGTAGACAGGTCTGGTGCTGGATCCTCACTGTAACTAGATTCCCTGTTTATCATCCAGAATTTTGATTGCATTTTTCCTTTTGTATGTTCAACTTACAGCCTTGAGAAACTAAACAAGTGTCGGCTGTTGTTTCATTGGATTCATGATGCATTGGATGAATAAACTTTCACCATATAAAAAAGGCTGCTGTTTCATTGGATTTATGATGCATTGGATAAATAAAACTTTCACCATATACATACGTGTACTCTGAACTTTGATTGGCACAGCGTACTAAGGAATGGACTATAAGAACTATGGTGGTGTGCTTTGGTATTTAATCATTGAATGTCTATGTGTTGTTTGAACTTTCAATCAACACAATTCCTCTTGAAGTGGTTGGGTGCTGTACCAGCTTGACACCCCTGGCAGCACGATCTATGGTGGATGGACATTATTTTCTCCTAATTTACCATGTTTACTTATAGGAGGTGTGAACCGGTAGCATAGCCACTTTGTTTTGTATCTCATAATACTGAAGCCATCTCTGGCCTCTTTAATCCATTTACAGCCAGTCCCTGCCCCTTTATCTCACTCTTGCAGCTTTCAGCTCTTTGTGACATTTTTCCATCTTGCTTTTCTCCGTCTTTCCCATATGTGTCTTTTGCTAACTGTAATTGCCTGAGGCTGAAAAATAACTGTCGGCCCTCAGAATTAAGTGCCGGTGCCCCCACCACAACCATTGGCTCAAATTAAGCACTGGGGTAATTACACACAAGAACTGGATTGACAAGCCCATTCCTGCAATTTGTTCTAGAAACCGGCCATGTTTCCACACATCTTTCTACACGCCCTCTACATGCTTCTACAAGATTTCTACAAGCAACAACCTACAACTATTAAGCATACTATTCTTCAGCTAATTCATGTGAATTCTAAGTTGTTTTTTCTTACGTGACTGATGTGATGCTAATAACTTTCAAAATGCTGCTGTTTCTAGGATGTTTCTCGCATTGTGGGGTCATCAGCTCATCAGGGACATGATTACATGGACTCCTCTGGTAAGAGAGCACTATTTATTTAACCGAATCTTGAAGTGATTGTTTTAGGAAGACTACCAGTGTTGCATCTCTCCAATGATGTTTCTACCCAGTACAGTCTGCATATCTATATTTATTCATGTGGTGACCACTGAAACTACTGTGTTGCAGTAAAGCACAATCACATGAGAACTCATAGCGTCAGAAAAGATGGAGAAGAAAATTAAATTACATCAGTAGCAGAACCAAAATAAATCTATTTTTCAAATTCTGATACTAGTGACCAATTTAGTAGTTGGTTATTGTGCTGGGGCAGCATATAACCATACTGGCTGAAACTTGTTTTTCATTTTGAAGATAGAAACAAAAAGTTTTTAATTGTGACATCTTGATCTTTGAGCAAATGAATAAGTGAGGTAGTAAAAGCTTTTATGTCGCATTAATAAGAAATATAATCACATGGCTGTACCATGGCTGTGTTTATCATAACAATTTTTAGAATCTTAAATAAGTTTGATGCGGTTTGACAGAGTTGCACGAAATCTAGAAGACAATTAGCACGTTCATATTAGTTCTGTACATTCACCAACAGAGGGCAATTTTGAAAGGTGTGCGTCGGGGTCTGATAGAAGTGATAGACATGATAAGGATTTTGGGCGCACGGCTGCATATCCATACCACCAACTGTGCATGACTTCTAGCCATGTGCATCTCATTTGATAGCACAGTGGGCTAGGGTCACGGTATAGCTTAGAGCCACACCTTGCTCCCAGCCCCTACGGTGCACAGCCTAAGACTATATGTAGGCTCTGCAAGTAAGAGGACCAAGCATCCAGGGGAGGTTGTGCAAGGCCAATCACCACATTCATTGGTTCAGTGCCCGGTCCCTTCTAGCACAGCCCGAGGGCAAAGGTTGTGAGCCCCTCAGTGAAGCTTTTGTGGTTAGTTGCAAAAACATTGTGGCAGCTGCCTTAAATTATACGACAGGCTAGCTTCTCAAGGCAAATAGACATGAGCAGCAGGTTTGAGAGATACAGGTTTGGGCACAGGGAGTTGTTCACTCAGACCCGTGATCCCAAATGTGCAGAGCCAAAGGCAAGCCACAGTGAGTTCTTTGGAAAAAACTGGGGAAGCATTGCACGGCTGATGGATGTGTGCAGCAGCCCTATAATAGTTTCCCCAAAATCAGCTGACTACATTTGGCTTGTGGGGTTCAGGGGCATGGTGGGCCACACCTTTTGCAGTTCCCTGTGCCCTTGGCAAAGACCATGTGTGCCAACTCTAGATGCTGTGTGTTATTGAACAAAAATCATTGTGGCAGCAGTGCACAGGCAAATGTCAAGATCAGGTAGACCAGCTGCACATGACCAAAGGACAGGCTGGGCTAGTTTAGTAGGTATTGGGACAGCCACTGGGTGAGGTGAAAGGCTACATCCAGGACCCAGGCCCCACTGTACACAGCCAAATGTTTGTGCTGTGCGCTCTGTGAACAGAGTGAGCCCAAGGAGAGGCCTTGCATACTGAGTGCACTTTGCCAACTCCAGCAAGTTGTTTAATGGTTTAAGGGTTAACATATGTTATAAAGTAAAAAATAAAAACATAATAAAATAGTTTGTTAAAGGTATGTTATGGTTACATTTGCACACATCAAATGAACTCTTGTTTATACAAACCTCAGAAATTATTTACGAAAGTCAATGTGGCATTATGGTTGCAACTTAAAACCTAAAATACTGCAATTCCCCATTTATGGACTACAGTTTATACTGTAACTCATTTCCCACCATGCACTTCTCATGACTGCTCATATGACATCAATGATTGCATCTCAAATTTCATTATATATATTATCACTAATTACATATCTGATGAAAGCATTTATGAAATAACTGATGGTATTACATATGATGTCACTTAGGGCATAACTGATTATATAAGATATGACATCAATAAGTCAATCCCAATGACACAGTTATTAACAAAACATGGAATTTTGAAAAGTTTCAACCAGAGGGTTAGTATCCTTCCACCCCATCTACTAGGAATGATGTTTGTGAAATCTAAGTCAATTGCAAACAGATAATTTCGCAGACAGTGCTGATCTACATTCTGTGGCTTTCACCCCCACCAACTCTCCCAAGTGGACGATTTTGCTAAGAGAACAGCCCTGGTAAACAACTTGCACCTGATCTTGAAATCGGGCAATATGAAAATAACGTTTCGTGTTTGCCGACCTATGGCACTTACGTTTATGTTGCATAATTATATTAAAATATCTACTAATATGAGACGGATACTTAATTTTCCTTGTCTCCTGCATACGCCCCTTTAGGTAGATATATGCTGTCATATGACTCAAAAAAGTGGTGATTTTAGCAGAGAATAATCCGGCAATCATTCTAAACTAACCAAATACTTGCACTAAGCAAAAAAAATTCTGATCTCCTAAAGGCCACAGAAACAGCAAGCGAGTCAAAGTTGCCCGGGAAACATTATCACAAAGAAAATATTTACATGATAATGTTCTTAGAGAAATATTGACTCACTATGACTTGCATTTGGTGCCACTGACCTATATTCTTTGAGCAGACGATCTCTGACTTTTCTATATAGGGCCTGTTGCACTTCTAGTCAGATTTTTTCGTCACTTCGGAACCTTTGCAGGATTGGTCCTTCTTACAATTGCTCTCCCCCTTCTTCGCATTGTCTGCCCCTCCTAGCAGTAGTATGCCCATTTTCAGCCCGTCTAACTCCTCTAACCGGGATATCCCTTTTATACAAAGTATGTCCTTTGCAAATTTTGGAATAACTACTTCTGTTTGTTGCCCACCTCTGCTAGACATTTTCTGTCACTTCTACATTAAGATCAATAACTCGGGTCTGAAATTGTCAGAACATTTTCAAAAGCATATATTTGAAAAGAGCACTGGAACGCTTCTGGAAAACGCGTGCTCTGTAAAATGTACATGAAATTTCAGCATCAGGTTCAGCATATCGCATTTACTTGCTGAAAAAGGCTGAAGTGAAACCTTGTCATTTACCATAATCAGAAACAGTTGCTAGAGTGAGCATGGCGAGCCAATTTCTTTGGACTCGGGTTTCACCAGAAAATGTACTTCAGATTGCAAACACCATTCAAAGTCAGGAATTGGCGCAGGCTCAGCTCCTTAAAGCTCAGGCTTCTACCCACCACGCTGCTAAACTAGTTACCTAGATAAATGCTTTTTCAAAGAGATATCTTCGTGGGACCCAGCTGGAGAGTGAGAGATTTGGGGTATAGCATGGAATATACAGGCATTGATGCATCCTATGGAAAAAGTAAGTGGTGTATCCAAACACATGGTGGATCCTGCTGGAGGAATGGATCACACTAAACACTGCATGACTATAAGACTATGGCATAGCAAATGTATGATGGAACATCGAATGGTGGAACCACGCATGCCTGAACAGTGCTGTCGGAACAATGACCGCATTGTTACCACAAATGCCTTTACCACGCATGCCTTTACAAAGAATTTTCATTGTAAAAGCATGCCTAGTAATGGCATGTGTGGGAACGGCATGTGTGGTTCTAGCATGCAACCCCCCACCTGTCCTAAGGCCCAGAAGTACCACACCCCTAATACTAAAAATACCCTGACCTCCACACCTCTAAAACAAAACTACCCTGGATACCTCCCACTCACCCTGAGCCCTAAACCCTTCCCCGACAAACTATCCTGATACCCCACCCCCAAAAAACAAAAGTACCCCGATCCCTCCACCCCAAAACAAAAATACCCCAACCCCCCACTCCCACACCTAAAAACAGACCTGCTCTGATTCTCCACCTCTAAAAACTAGCAATCTACCCTGACCTCCTCCCACCCCAAGCCCTTAATCCATCCCCGCCCTTAAAAACTAACCCCAATCCTGCCCCAGCTCCACTTACCTGCCTGCAACCTTTCCCGATGCACTCTCTCTTTTTCTCTGCCTTAACCACGCATGTGCGTTGTTCAGCACATGCGTTGTTAACGCGGAGAAAAAGGGAGACGTTGTTAACGCAAGCATGGTTCCGCTTGCATTAACAACGTAGGTCGTTGTTCCGGAATCGTTGTTCCAGATATTCCCCTGGCAGAGCCTATGGGGTCTGAAAACTAATGAGCTTTTAATTTCCTTTCATGTTATTTGTACTACTCTAATTGTTCTTTGTTATACCTCAGTGGTCCCTGCCGTATCCCTTATTGTCTTTGTTCAGCATTGATGATCTTTGTACTGCTTTACTTTGTAGCATCAAATAACTTTTTTTGTTACTTTACCAACAATATCTGTCCTAAGGTGTCCCACCCACTGCTTACTAAATCTTTTTAACTGGTCGCTTTAGCTTCGAAATTCTCTAATTCACCAACACCTTCCCTGGAACCTTAATTCCTAATACCTCGAACTGCATAACACTGCAGGACTGTTATCAGACTATATGAGAGGTGATATAAGCAGAGCACGCCAGTTCACTTTAAATGAAATGCCCGGGTCCCCAGACGTCCAGGAAAGATAGCACAATAAGCCACAAGGGACCTGTTTGATCAGCACACATCCCTGCAGCAGCTGAATATCCAGTGCATCATGAGTGCAATAATTCTGACCCTACAATGAAAGAAGAGCGCTGACAGAGAAAATTTTGAAGCCCTACTAGCAGTCTGCTTCTGTTGATACTATAAGAGCCTTAGACCGATGCACCTGCACAGTCAACATTAATCCTAGGAGCACTTTAGTGGACTGCTGTCTTGTCACGGAAATAAATGAACCTGATCATCTTCTCATGGCATCGTGCTTTTGTTTGCACCTGGAAGCAAAAGGAAGAGGATGAGAATGACCAAAGCTAAGAGAGAATGGCAGGAAATCACAGAAAATGCATCCATGCCAACATCAACAGGCTCCCAGCAAACTGACC
The DNA here is from genome assembly GCF_031143425.1 of Pleurodeles waltl. Classification (NCBI taxonomy): domain Eukaryota; kingdom Metazoa; phylum Chordata; class Amphibia; order Caudata; family Salamandridae; genus Pleurodeles; species Pleurodeles waltl. The sequence continues at coordinate 568,164,518 of NC_090439.1, forward strand.
CCTCCCTTGAAACCTCTGAAAGAAGTACAAGACTTTGCCCGTGTTGCTGGCTTCCTAGTAGATTGGTAACATCAAAGTCTGAGCCCAGAAAACGCTGAAGCACTTCAGTAAAATCATGGTTTGGTAGTGTCAATATAATCCTGGCAACCCAATCCCTATTGCCCAATTCCTGAATTATATGGGCCATACCAGTAATCTATTTATCGTATCCCAATTTTCCCTGGAAATGGCATAGCCAAGGGAAGTATAGGTGGTGGCAAAATAATTAATAGTCTCCTATGAAGAATTCTAATGAGAGCAAAACATTTGCATTTGTATCATACTGTGAAGAATGCAGTTTCAGCAAGCATTGGCAAAACCAGTAGGCCCAACATTTGTACGGTGTGGGGATCAGGCATATGCTCGCAATACACATGTCAAACCTGTTATACTAAAGCACAGAAAAAGCACTTTAAACCACCAATAGAAAAACAGTGAGAAAAATACTTATGTGAGCCGATTCAAAGATTAATTGACAATGTCTACAGCCAAAAGCTAATTGTTCCAGCTTTTCACAATGAATAGCACAAGCAACATGCACATCAAACCTAAAGATTTAGTCAGATGTAGAAGATACATGTTATGTGTGTAAAGTATAATTACTAAACTTAGCATAGTGTCATAGGTTTCTAGAAAAATAAAAATATTTGTTCCCTGCTTATAAATTAGAGTGTGACTCTCATATTTCTTTTAGACTTGTGGGAAACCTATAGCAGATGGTGATGCATCATGGAAGATGTCCATTGGTGAAAGCTGAGAACAGTTACTGCAGGATGTTTTTCAGGTTCTTCAAGAAGCACAGCCATGCTTGTTGATGTCTGCATGATGCAGGTGCTTGTTGAATTTACTGGAGACCTACACCCAAAATGCACATTAGCTTACCTCTCCTGTTCAATCAGTCACTTACTCTTGGGTCCATATTCGCCCTACTATATCCCCTAGTTTCAGTGGCATTAAAACACCTTAGGGGTCGCTCCTTCCTGAAAGGGATGGTGAGGGGGCCCCCACAATACCCATTACCTCTAGCTGACATGCTGAGGGGGCCACCTTTTGCATAGAGGACTGTAGGACCTCCACACAATGGGGGGCTGCAGGAGTGTCCGTTACGCCCCTACCAAGTTTACCTCCTGCTGTTTCTCTCCATCTCTCGAATGAGTTAAAGGCAACCAACAAACTATATCCTAATGTATATTAATGTAGTTCTGTGGTCTATAAAGTATGCTAAGAAGTCCCTCAGCTGGATGATCTTCTGTATATTAGTGCAGATTAGAGTCTGTTGAAAATTAGCAAAGGCTAATGATGAGTGTCCCTAATGCAAAATGGCAATTGTTCAAGAAGATTATTCCTGCACTACCACAAAAGATAACATAGCATTTGTACTTTTCTAGATACCTATACCAACACATTCTTAGTCGGAGGAGCAGCTACTGGGGCTGGTTTAGCTGGACATGCTCTAGGAGGAACAGCCGGAGCATCTGGAACTCACTATGGAACGGTGACACATACTGCACATACCTCAGGAGAAGGCGGAGGCTTTGTGTCGACAGGAACGAGAGCAAATGGATTTTCAGCAGCAAGTGGAAGAGGAGGTTCCATGGGGGGTGGAACTCTGAGGGAGTATAGAGACGGAGAGGGACTAAACGCAGCATTCCTGGACAGCTATTTCACCGAGGTAAGATTATTGTCAATTTATACTATGATAATTTCTGCACAGTAATGACAAATGTATAATCACATACCGTTCATCCTACCCGCTCCGTTACTTAGGTTGTGTCCCCAAACAATGCAGTTACCATAACTTGTGATAACCTCACTATACCAGATGAGCGTCCAAGCCATGTAATGAATAAAACTTGAAAAATCACAGTATATTCTAACTGAAGGTCTGTAAGCACTGTATAACTCTCTGTAACCACATAAATAATCTATATAAAAGAAGGTAATTTAAACCCTCGGTACTATATTTATTGCAACAGATATCTCCTGTGGGAGTTTTGGAAAGCAACCCATAAAGTAATGGCAAAATAAATTTTTGTCTCCATGTAAACTACCTATAACTTTAAAATAAAGGTTTGTGTCGAGCAAATAAGTCAATGAGCCTTCATTATACTGTGATAAAAATAAATAAGGAAATTAAATGTGTAACTGTCCGGTCAGTCTTACTATCTGTAATGTGAATTTTCCATACATTATCTGATGAGTAAAATTACTCAAGATTGTCTTTCATTTGCACACAGAAAGTCTTAGGAGTGCAGGAGCATGGCAAGGATTCCATGCAACGACAATAACTCCTTTGGCTGCTTTTGAGATAGTAAAATACAGCATTGTCAAGTTTTAATGAGTCCTCAGGGCTCTGTGTCCTTGTGCCACTCTACCTCCTGCACCAATGGTAGTTACCCCTAACGAATGTCCATTTTATCACCAACAACCAAGGATTCAGGTATACAACTTCCAAGTCGATTTGATAATGTGCTCTTTTTTTGGACCATGACTTCTAATTGCCAGAAAGAAGGGGTAAACGTTGTTGCTAGGGGAATAACAGTGAATTACCAATATCTCTTTGATGTGCTTTAGCCTATTTGGGAGTTTGTGATCCAAACACCTTGTGGGTTTTGAGTGTTAGTGGTCCACATGTGTGGGTCAGTTGGCACTAGGTCAACCGCACTCCACAGATGTGCCTTGGTACTGTTGATGCTTTGTGACTGTGTTTCTTACACTTCACACAATGTGGTGTCCCACAGATATTGGAAGATCTGCAGTGTAGTCCCCCATCCTGGTTCTACCATTGCATTGTTGTAATGATTATCATGATGAACACTGTCAAAATTCAATCCTAGACATTAGATCAACCTCTTTGTTAAGACCTGTTTTTTTAAGTCCAGGATGTTTATAAACCTTGAGCTCCCAAGTGTTTTAGAGTTGTGTTTCCGTACCATGAATGACGACAAAACCTACATTGCTTGCATGTTTTTCGGGAAGTGTTGACACAACATGGTTTCTGATGAATAATTCACAATTTTACATTAAATTAACATTGCTTGGTACTTCTGTGTCTCTTTCTTAGAAGTTTCACCATATGTGTGGCAGGTCTTTGGGTTGCTTGCATCCAATTAATGCAGGGTACATGAAAGTGCCTTTGAATTTCTCATATTAGCTCAACATTGGCTTCAGGTCCTTAACAAAGTTGTTACTTTCAGTAAGTTCTAAAGAATAGGTAACCATTATTTGTAATCATTTAGTAGTCATGGCCTCTTTTTATTAAAGCAGGTTTTTGCTGTGTATTCTTGATGTGTAACTAAATTCCTTAGTTCATTTTTCTGCTGAGTGACCTTTCTGCTAAACGTCTTAAGTGAAGTGATTCTCATCATTTTGTCAGTGAATATGCAGTGGTACTCGTTTACCTGATTACATTTCACACATTGCGTTGTGTGGCTGGGATAGGAGTTTATTCTTATTAGTTTCTATCTGTGGGTGGGCTAAATAAAGCTATTTCTAAGTGGTAATTTCTTCCCACCGTATTGTGGTGTATGGGACATGTGTGTCAGGCTCAAAGTGATGCATTTGTGATATACTGATATTTTTAAGACGCTTTTCCTTTAGTACATATGATGAAAATGTTATCTTAGTACGTGTATGTTACTTGCTTAGTGGAATGTTGTGGGAATTCCTACTCCAAATGTCTTCCGCTACAAGATAAATGATGGTGCGCCAGTATGAATCTTGTGAGATGCATGACAACTCCAAGAAGCATGTCTATTCCATGGGTATCCATGTTAGGAGTCAGTTACAGGTAGTTATTCCATTGTCTTTGCGAAATGTTGCAGTATAAAGAGACAGTATCCAAAGTGGCTAAAGGGCACTAGGTGATTCCATTCCTGTCTTTCCAGTCTTCCGGAAGTGTGTTATGTCCTGCACTAAGGAGGCAGGTTATTGGGGGTGGAAACAGCTTTTTTTCCAAATCCCCGTGTACCACCAGGCCGTTCAGCTCAAAATTTGGATTTGTCAAAGAGTATCTGAGTCAATGGTGCCTCTCTAAGCTGTGGAACAGTGTTGCCCATTCAGTACCTTCCTTAGGGCCTGATTTAGAGTTTGGCAGTTGAGGTTACTGCATCACAAACGTGACGGATATCTCCTCCGCCATATTACTATTCCATAATATCCTAAATAAATTGTAATATAGTGGGTGGTATATCTGTAATGTTTGTGATGGAGTAACTCATCTGCCAAACTCCAAATCAGGCCCCTAATCTTTAGGGCATTAATGTATTACACCCAATGGACCTGTATTCATTACCAGGTTCCACCGAAAAGCAGCCACTTTTAACCATAAAGAACACACAGATAGCACAAAATCAATTCATCATCATGTATATTAATTCATAGTTAAATGTGTTAATGGGCAATCAAAAATAACTGGACCGTAGGGTACTGCAAATGTGAATAAAGTGAAGGCACAGTGATCTGATGACGTGTATGTGCAATGGGTGATCAAATATATCACATTAGAAACAATACACAACAGCGAGCAGAAAATGGACATTCAGCAAGTAGGATCACATCTAGTGAATGCCTACTGAATTCCCATTATGGGTGGTCCACAGATAGTTCAAAACTACTGTTACTAGATGAGGTTTCTACAACAAAAAAAGGTAGTTCACAGGGTCCTCTTCGTGACAACGTCAAATGAAAGGCAGCATCCTTGTGGCAATTGTATGCAGACTGGCCAAAACCTTTTGAACAAAACAGATCAGGGGTGAACCAGAATGAATTCTGGGTTGATACCAGGAGCAATTCTAATTTGGAGGTGCTTTGTTGATGATAAACCAGAAAAATTCTGGGATAATTGGACCGTAGGGTACTGCAAATGTGAATAAAGTGAAGGCACAGTGATCTGATGACGTGTATGTGCAATGGGTGATCAAATATATCACATTAGAAACAATACACAACAGCGAGCAGAAAATGGACATTCAGCAAGTAGGATCACATCTAGTGAATGCCTACTGAATTCCCATTATGGGTGGTCCACAGATAGTTCAAAACTACTGTTACTAGATGAGGTTTCTACAACAAAAAAAGGTAGTTCACAGGGTCCTCTTCGTGACAACGTCAAATGAAAGGCAGCATCCTTGTGGCAATTGTATGCAGACTGGCCAAAACCTTTTCAACAAAACAGATCAGGGGTGAACCAGAATGAATTCTGGGTTGATACCAGGAGCAATTCTAATTTGGAGGTGCTTTGTTGATGATAAACCAGAAAAATTCTGGGATAATTTCTGGAGCAATTCTAGATTCAGATTCAGATTGAAGGTAATCTGAATATGAAGGAAAAATCACAGAACGACACTGGTTTCGGAGCCGATACATGTAAAAAAACAAGATGAACACAAGGCAGTACAAACTGTCACTGTTTGTGAGTTCTTTAAAGTTGAAAGAGGTTGCTATTTGCTAAACTCTGTTGGTAAATAATTCAGTTATACCCTAAGAATTAAGGCTGTACAGGAATGGCCCTAAAGGAACTATTTTATTTCTTCTGCCTACACATCATCAAGGTTTCTATGGGTTGTCCATAAACCCAGAGGCAAGCATGGTGTTCTCTTCATTTTATCAGTAAGGTAGCTTCTTATGATTTTCACTTAAAGTCAGAGGGCTTTGCCAAGTGTTCAGTAGCTAGAGATGTGTATGGGTGGTGTTCTTTGGTGGTGTAGCTAACTACTTGGCATACGTGGGGCATATTAGGCTTAGAAGTATGGCATTCAATATTCTGCCCTTACAATTTACAAAAGCACAGTTTCTTAGCTGATTAACAGAAATTCAGTACTAATCAGCTCTAATTAATTAATATTTCTTTTCTTTTTCTAGAAATCAGAATTTTATGCAAATGAAGATGAAGGGCGACCAGCAAATGACTGTCTACTCATATACGATAATGAAGGCATTGGAAGCCCAGTTGGATCCATCGGCTGTTGCAGTTTTATTGATGAGGATTTAGATGACAGTTACTTAGATGGTCTAGGGCCCAAGTTTAGGACCCTGGCAGAAATTTGCATTGGGAGAACAATTGAACCAGAGCCAACCCTGACTACGATAACTCCCAACATAACTGCAGATACAAATTTCACAATGTCTGATTCTAGCGTTCTTTTTCGTGCTGCTGAACCTGCCCCTCCCCCTGTCATCGATTCAACAATCATCACTGAAAGCTCATATTCATCTAGGGCTGAGATGCCCCAACCCAGACCAATACCTGAACCGATAGTGCCTGGCAATGTTGTAGTGACAGAGACATACACAACATCTGGTGCTGGCATACAACCTCCCTCTTTAAATCTTAATCCTCCTAGACATCAACCAAATGTTGTGGTGGAGGAAACATATACAACCTCTGGTGCCTCTGTGCAACCTCCTACACTAAATCGTAACCTTCGCCTTCAACCAAACGTAGTTGTGACAGAAACACTTGTTGGTCCAAACTCTGGCAGACATGGAATACTAGACATTCCAGAAGGTTCTAATGTTGTTGTGACAGAAAGGGTGATTCGCCCAGCTTCAGGTTTCCATAATGTGCCTGATCTGAGTGATGGCTCCAATGTTGTAATGAGGGAAAGAGTGATTGGGCCGAACATTTCAATGCCCTCAAACACTTTCAGCTTTCCTGACATAGGAGATGCTCAAAATGTTATGGTGACAGAAAGGCTGATACAGCCAGCCTCTGGGTTTCAGGGCAATTTCGCAAACTATCCTGAACTCACAAATACACAGAACGTGTATGTTACAGAGAAAACTACAGTCACTGGCAACACAGGGCAAATGTTCAGCCCTGATAACAGGCTAAGTCCTTCTGCTGGAGCCATTTCCCAAAGTACAATGCAGAGTACAGGATCTGGGGTTACAGGCCAATTGCTAACTCCGGAAGCTATTCTAAATCAAGCGATTGGCTCTCCATCTCCGAACACAATACGAAGGGTAACAAAATACAGCAAAGTCCAGTATTCAAATCAGTAGAACATTTGATGACGTCTTTATGGCAACCAAAAATCTAAATCCATACTTTATTCCCCTCAGAAAAACTTGCCAATTGGAACTAGTCAATAATTTCCAATGTTCATAAGGTTTTATTTGAGTAAATTATACGGATATTCCCTGCTCACATGCCAGAAACAGTCAATTGCTTCGTCAAAAAAGTCAGGTTAGCTTACTTATATTGATTATTTTATCCAGCAACCTTTTGGAGGAAATCAATATACTTAGTTCAGTAAATGCCTCAGCATAATATGTATATCACATGCAGAATGAGTTAAAACAAAATAACTTTTAACAATGAAAAATGATATGCTCCAAGATAGGTCTTGTTCTGGCCTACATTAGAAAGAAGCACCCAGCTGACCACGACCGAATAATTGGAGACTCCCCTCCTGCCCCTGCATGCCCACTGAAGGCCATTAAAAAACAAAACATTTTGGGGCATATTTTACCACAACATATTATTTTTGTGTAGCTGCACTTTTTGCGAATCTTGCATAAATAAAATGCTGGGATGAAATGCTATTGGGCCAAATGCTATTGGTGCTAGATCCCTAAGATGGAATGGAGCTATATATTATGCCTAAAGAAATTGGTCATTTTGAGAATGATGTTTGTGGAAAAAGACAATTGGATATTTGACTCCACTGAAGCTGTTGTGATTTAATGTTGTATAGTATGTAAAGTAACATAACTTTAGTATATTTTAAAAACGAGCTGTAAATAAAACAAAAAAAACCCATAGAAAATTATTTTTTAACTAAATTATAATAAGGTGGATTTCCTTGCCTGGTACTATAATTCATATTGAAAAAATACTCTTTGTGTTAGGAAAAATGGGAAGGCACATATCGTCACCCCTGCACCAAATATGAATGAGCATAACTTATCTAACGATTTGCCAGTAGCATCCAGGCTTCCTTTGCACAGGGATGTGGATGAGATTGTGGAGGCATACTTAGGACTAGTGCCCTTGTTGGTAGGAAAGTGCCATACAAAACTTCAAGTTCTTTTCCTCGCAGCACCAATAATCCTTGCACCATTCTATAGCTTAGTTATCAAATATTTTACAGGTTCCAAAATGTATGATATTTTGTAGGTTTACTGTTCTGTTTTGTCTGCCACAAACTATACATTTTTTTTTATCTGAATGAGCGGGTTTCCCCTACTTTTACATGTATTACGTTGGATAAAATGAATCCATTGTGATCAATCAATGTTTATTTTACAACTTCTCAATAGAAACACACTGCAGCATTTGCTTTCCCCATTGTAGACTCCAGAGATATTGGGTTTAAGGTATCAACAGGTGTATGTCTATAGTGAATGCATTGCTACATAAAGGGCTCACCTTACTGATGTTTCTGTAGTATGACACTCTGCAGTGTGGCACCTTTCAGGTTGCTAACTACAATGCCAATCCACGGTTTAGCTCTAGCATGTCAAACAGTTAGCTTTGGGGAGTCAAAAAACGGGCTCAACAATCATTCTACAAATGTTTCAACTGTAGGGGGGATCCCAATTTGTTGTCTCTGTGGTAAGAATGCAAAAGAGGATTTATTAAGCATGGTGAAACTTTCTAGAGTGTTCAACCTTACAAGCATTCTTTCTGTCACCACACAATGATCTACCAAAATGTGTATACGCTGACAAACCCAATTCTTTTTAAGATGTATTTCATTTCACAGTAAAACAAACCAGTGTTTTAGAAGAATTATTTTCCCTTTTTTAATTATTTATTTCAATTAATTATATTTGTATGCTTAGTGCATACAATGTGTTATTTAGAGCACACATAGAATAAATGAAGTATGCAGTTACAAATACAGCACCTTTCCAGCAATGTGCCTCAATTGCCACCTCGTGACCCACCTCTTCAAGGCGAGAGGATAGTTTATGCATAATCATATGAGAGGGAGTTTAATGGCTGCTTTGGTGACTATAAAGTGAGATGATATATTGACACTGTATATTCCTCAGTGATCCAAAGTGTGTGAACTTGAACAAATGAGTTTATCGCTCTAACCCTCAGTTCCCTAATAACCCAAAGTTTGGAGACCTTTGAGACATGTTCAATCTACTATTGTAATATATGCAAACTGGACATTTACATTTAATCAATTATACTCTTCTACAATAATGGGAAAACCAACTGATGCTAAGGCTCTTCAACAAAGCACCAACAATTAACCAATTCAGTGATTCAAATCAGATATTTCTTTCCAAATATACAATATGTCATATTTAAGTGCTCCTTACTCACTGGTCCTGATAGACATAGGTGGAGATTTTAGCATCATTTAAGATTCTAAATGTATATCACTTTCTGCCTCTATTGTCAGTTCATGACTTGTAAGGTAGGACAAGGACTATCACCATGAGCTTTTTACTGGGTTTTTGTTTATACTCATATGTTCTTATTTTAAATCATATGTTCATATTTTATACGTCTATGAGATTAAGGGAACTTAAGCACCAAAAGCACTTATGATAAGTTTTTGGAGCACTGGAGAAACAATTCTCATGTTAGGGACATACAGTATATGCACTGAAGTTCGTTCTATTGCATTACAGAAAAGTAAATTGTAGGTAGAAAACTGTTGAACAAAACACAACTAATGAGGCATTTTAGATCAAACAAATAGTGGCTGTACTTGCTTCGCACAACTGTTTCAACTTCTTTATCAGTATGTCTTATGTCAGACAAAAGTTAATATTTTGGGTTAAATGTAATGCTGTAGAATTTTCTTTCTTGCTTCTGTGCTACATGGCGTGCAACTTTAATATGGTGTTTCCTGTGGCTAATACAGCAAATGGTTGAAAGTGATGGGTCACGTGAAGGATGACGCCTTGAAAAAGTAGCATGAAAATCAATGACTATGGCAAATCACAAAGAATACCATAGTGTTTGAAATGGTGCTTTCTGCGGGGTTATAACCAAAAGTTTTGCCTTTCTCCTCCTATTTTTCTGACCCTCTTTTTGTTGACTTTAGGACTCTGGGCACTTCACCACTACTAATCAGTGCTAACTTGCATGTGCTTTCTTGGTATAATTTGTTTACACCTGTTTGGCTTATTTAATTTACCTGTAAGTCTGTTTTAAAGTGATATACCATATACCCAGTACCTGTACATTAAATGCTACTAGTGGGCCTACAGTGCAGATTGCACTACCAGGAGTAGTCCTTCAGACTTGTCTCAGGCCTGCCACTGCAGAGCCTGCATGCAGTTTACTGCCACCCTGACTTGACAGGTCAAAATACTTGCCAAAGCCTGAACTTCCATTTTTCCTACACCTAAGTCACCCTTAAGGCAGGCCCTAGATAGCCTTATAGGCAGGGTGCTGTGTACGTAAAAGGTAGGAGTTATATCCTTATGCGTTATATGTCCTAGTAGTGACAAACAGCCTATTTCGTTTTTCACTACAGTGAGTGCTGCACCTCTCAAAGGTTTGCATTGGGAATTCAGTTATATATGACTAAATGGTAATTTATGATCTATAAGTAGTAGCGTGGGCATGTTTAGTATGTTTGGAATGGTAGTGAGAAATCCTGCTTCCTAGTGTAGGTGGATTTTCTATTTTAGAAATGCCACTTTTAGAAAGTGGCCATTTCTCTGTGCCTATAACTCTATTGCTTAGCAGCCTGAATCCAATCCACATCTGGGATATGGTGACAGCTGGGCTTTGTGCTTATTTTCCATACGGCCTTCACAATGGGAGGGTGGAGTTGTCATAGGATTACATCTGCACAGTGAGTGGTCCTCCTGGATCTGGAGAGTAGGAGGTGGGGAGCACTTGAATTTGTATAGACTGTGTCCTGCCCTGACACAAACGGCTTGTTTACCCCCTACTGATGTCTGGAGCCAGGGTTGGTATCAAGGGGGTGAGCAAGGGTTGTCTTGTGTGTGTAGCTCCCTTGGCAAAACTAAAATGGTGATTACTGCCTGGCATAGGTGCCTTCCCTAGCCAACGAGGAACCCCATTTCTAATACATAGTAAGATGTACCAGCTACTGTAGTATTGCAGAATTTCACAATCGAAGCACTTAATGCGATTCAATGCCTATTCGCAATGTAGCTTCCTTGTCTTTGACAAGGAGTGAATTATATCAAAGGACAGCAGATCTTACTTATAAAAATATTTGTATATAGAATGTTTTGCTTTACTCTGGCATAGACATCGGAGGACAATATCTACATAGTTAGGTTATACAGTTGCTGTGGGGCCTTCCAAAAATGCAATATGCCTTTCTTTTTGCTGGAGGTATACTGATGTGTAGCAAAAACAGCATTTGGATCCTTAGACTATAGCACTGAGGCACAGTTGGAAACACTCCCCCCCATAGGAAGCCAAAAAGAATTAAAGTGCACAAATCAAAACGTGTATGATAGGCTTACTAGGCCTAAAGAGATGGGACATATGCATTTAAGAATTAGCCATAATGCATGACTGTGCACTTGTTGAAATGGAATTATCCAAGTGTGCACTTTGTTGAAACTGCAAGAAATTGGCCAAAAGTGCATGATAAATGTCTAGCACAGTGAACTAAATAAGCAATCCCAGTAACAGCACTTTTATGTTAAATTTTCAATTTGCTGTATTTTAAAAGGAGTCATATATTTGAAAATGTACTGAAAACATAAATTTCAAGCAATGTGTTTTGATACTTCACCTTGACCATTTGGTTTTATTTTTGTAAATTCCGGAAACCACTAATAAAAAATGTCTTTAACATTTTTCTTGTTTCTCCTTTTTCTTGCGTATCCAAACTCACGGAAAATTGCCCTCATTTTTTTCCACAAACATGATATATATAATTCTTACCTGAGTGACAGTAATGGGTAAGCGGCAAGTGAAAATGAGACTTAGCATATTTGAGGCTTCCTAAGTAGAATTTTTTTTACTGAGAACCAGTGAAATATATGGGGTGTGGAGTGAACAAACAAAAGCAATATTTCTATTTATCCTACATCACAGGTACCTGTCACTGCCTCTTGTATAAGGACAACATTTGGTGATAATGCTGATTAACAATAGACAAAGGCAGAACTGCACATATTTGTCAGGGGTTGTCTTGCCATTATAATATTCAATCTCATATTTCAGCTCTCCATCCCAAGCATATTTTTTATATTTCACAGGAAATTGTGAAATAATTTTCAGGGACCTATTTCCTGTGGGGCTTACAGACAGGTCTTAGTGACTGCAATTCTGTGTCACTGCACAGATTTAACCCTTCTCCTCAAACTATTGTTATATACCTTTGTTTATAATTACTTCGCATGAAAAAAATACATGGCATGAGCCATACATGCAGATTTATTACCATTGTGGAGAAAGAAGAGGGGCCCACTCACCCCAATGGATGCTACCTTTCTTTGTAAATCATGGCACCCCTGTACGCTCAACACTGTGGCAAGAAACTAGAACTTTTTCTAAGAGGTGTTCCTTTGCTTAGTTTCGCAGACAACCACTGAGTTTTTAAGATATTAAAATTTGAATAAAGTGCCAGCTGTGCTTCGAAGGCTTAAATTATAGGGAGATCTTGGCAGTTGAAAACGTCTTTTTTGATTTGCCCAGAACTTTAGCTCTGTTTAATGAACTTGGAATAAATTTGGCAAACGTTTAGCATGCGTATCAAGCTCTTGTTTTATTTAAATGTGTTAAGGGAAGCCGGCCAAGAAATTGTTCACTATCTAACAACTGTGCCATCATTTGACAAATGTGAATTAAAGAAGCCACTTACCATGTTTAGTGTTCTAAAGGTATGGAAAGTTTACTTCAGATCTATTCACCGAAGACAAAATTAAAAGGAGGTCAAAAAAAAAATTCATGTGCTAAAACCTTTGGTGCTCTTTAAGGGATTTGCTTTAAATTTGGCAAGTTATTAGCAAGTTATGCCCAGTGCAACAAAAGGGAAAAGTTACAGCGGGGTCTAAATATCGTGTATTCGGTATTAACATCACGGATCTGCATAACACTTGGCTAACACTAACATGTTTAGCCTATTCTTGACATTTTGAGTTTAATGTAAATCCATCAGGTGGTGTCAGTCAAAAGGGTCTGGGGGTCAATAAAGTGTCCAGTTGCTGTTAAGGGTGAGAACTGTTTGAAGAATGGGCAAGAACTCTGTCAAGCTGTTAGCAAGTTATGTCCAGTGCAGTGACCTCAGGTTTGACGCAGATCCAAAAGGGACACATGAGTTAAAGGGGTAGGGGCGATTTGCCATTAATTTGGCAGACATGTGGCAGACAGTTGTCATGTTTAGCTTCCTCTTGACTTTTTAAGTTTCATGTAGGGGCATGGTTACGGCAGGGCAAAAAGTATTCATTTGCTAATAACTTTGGCAGGCTTTGAAAATTCTGCAAACAAATTGTGAGGACTTTACATGTTTAGAATTCTGTTGTTATGTCAAGTTAAGCCAGTGCAAGAACGCTATGTTTCACATACATCCAACCCGGGGCGTAAAGTTAAGGAGTGGGTCAAGAAAACATCTATTTGATGATAACTTTGGTACCATTTGTACATTTGCACAAAAGACAGATATCAGCATTGGGTTTAAATTGCAACCTGCATAAGAAGCTGACAATTTGCAGAATGAGAGATTGGTTGCCTGTAGCAAACAATTGTTGCACAAGACCAAAGTCTACATGCAGCAGTGGTTAGGAGCAAGGTGTGTTTGCACAGGACCTGGTTTATGACCCACTGCACACAGCTGAAGGCCTTGCAGAATGGGGTAAGCTCCATTCAACACTACACATCCAGAATTTATATCTACACAACTACTATTAAAACATTTTCACTTTTACATTAAAAAAACTGTTAATATGAAGATACAGTAAGCTTTGTTCACAATACTTCAAAAAGGTGAAATTCACTTACAACGCCACAGTTAAAGTGCAGTTATGTTTATGGCATAAAACTGCAAAGCCTATCAAACTCCCCACAGCCCGAAACACCTGCCATTCAAACCATCACCCACACACCAAAACCTAAATTACACAAATGATCTCACAAGTGACATGAAATATTACCTTTCCATTAACATTATGCGTCACAACTATGTGTTATGTCTGTGTTTGTATATGTGCTGTAATGTGAAGATATGATATTAAGTCTTATCACAGTATTTTATGGTTGTAAATACTGTGGGGTCATAAGTGTTACATTTGCGTGCAAGTTATGGTTTGCATGGCAGGTGTGAGAGCCTTGAAATGCAGCACTAACCATATATATGGATATTTGTTGTCCTATCAAGGCTCCCTTGTTGCCCATGTTATCTCTGATAAGGAAATCCAAGTCTTCCTTGTTGCTCCAAGTGGCCATTCATGCCTGATTCCGGATGGTGATGGCTATCATTAAAGCATTTAAGAATTTAATGTACATGCACTGCAGCACTCATCCACAATTAGCCTGGAAAAAGTGCCCTTTTCACAAAGGTATTTTCACCCATAGATGTATACTTGCCCTAAAAATACCTCCAATTATGCAACTCCCCCCCCCCCCCCGCAAGTGTGGAGAAGTACACAGTGATCATTTTTACTTATGAGGAGGAAAGGGGGTATTTCAAAGTGTGGTTAGTCATCAAAGTTTGGTAATTTCCATAAGCATGTACGTTTGTGAACATTCTCAAAGTCTTCTTCAATCCTTTATAAACTTGTAAATAGTTAAAGGTTACTCCAGAACTGATGGAGTAAGCCCCCTTCCAGAATGGGAACGGAAAAGGACCTCACACACACACGTATGGTGGGGTGTAAAAGAAGGGATTGCCTTTGAAGGAAAAGACAAATTGTTTATTTGCACAAGAAGAGTATGTCTGGATACCTGTACCTGGCGCGTCCTTTTCACGCAGAGTTATGGGAATGGTAGACAATAGGAAAACATGTAAAAACTGCTCAAGAGGTGAAGTAAATCTCACCACATTCATTAGCGTTTTTTTCATGACTAGGGCCACAAATACCTCTGACTCTCTGCAGCTTAAACTTTGAGGGTGAAGCATCCGTGCTAATGACAGCCAGAGAAACAACGGACCACTCTATTGCATGTGGGGGGAATAAAAATGTACTGAGCGTTTTCAGGGATGGCAGGATGCCATGAAATCAGACGCCAGGGAAAGTCACTGCCTGCCTTGTCAGCAGTATCATCTGGTTCTAGTCTTACTCCCTATGATTTCTTCACCATTAGGGTGACAATTTTACAACAGCATGTTCCACTAAAGAAAAAGACTCACAATGATTCATTTTGGTAAGCGCTGTGAACGAAATTTAAAAAGAACTTTGGCTGCATTTCATTTTGTGCAGAGATAAGAAAATCTATGACCAGGATGTGACAAAACAAACAGCCTAAAGGGACAAAAAGGGATGTGAAGGCAATGCTCTCACAAGCTCACCTCCATAATGTTTATTCTTAACTTTTATCTCACTGGATGTTCTCTCAATGTCCTTGTCCAAAGTTGCACGGTAAGTAAAGTAACTCTGTGCATTACAAGTGCTTTTTAGAGATGGGAAGCGAAGAATGGCCTGACACCCTCGAATTACTTATATTCATTCTTATAACATTATGTGCTTAAAATATTAGTTTCTCACAAAAATATTCAATTTTCTTTATCTTTGGAGTACTGCAGTAAACTATTTCACATAACCTGAAATGAATTAAAGAAAAAGAAAGGCGGAAAGAAGGAAAGGAACTGAACATGTTGAAAAACTTTGCATTCTTCAGGCAAGTCACATTCACATTTTATGGCACACAAAATGACAACTAATGACATAATTAATGTTTTTTTTTGTTGTATAATATGTAATTACATGAACGGGAAATGAACTAACTAATTCTCGTGTTGTTTCAATGTTCTTATCTTGGATTGTGTTAAGGACTATGGTTAAATCATATCCAAATAGTCACACAATTTCTTTGGGTGTGTGAGAGTGACAGGGCACATTTTGTAAGGGGATGGCCTGGTATGTTATTGAATTTCTGTGGGTCAAACGTTTGGACATTTTCTTGCTTGCTATTCTTGCGTGTTTACCATTAAAATATGGTATTCTGTTATCACAACTAAGGCTTGTAACCAATGCTTAATTTGAAAAATAAATAAATGAGTGCTGTAGCCCAAAGATGTGCTTGTAAGCCTGCAACGAGCGCTATTAAGAGCCAGCATACCGAATGCCAAGGCTGTATGGTCTTCAGTCCACCAAAGGCCTCTTTAATCCACAACCAGACACCCTTTATCTCACTCTTGCAGGTTCCTCCTTTCTCCATGTTGAGGTTTTTTTTCACCTTTCTCTTCCTCCTTCTTCCCCTTGTGTTTTTTTTCTCGCTCTTGCTCTCCAGAAATGTATGATCTGGAAAAATGTGTGCCGGACCCAAAAATGTGCGTCTGTGGCCCACACCAGCAACCACTGGCTCATATTAAGCACTGCTTGATAGCTTATGCCATGGCGCTGTTTGTTACATTTTGATGAGTACCTTCAATAGAGCTTTATTACCTTTAATTTAGTTAGGCTGTGGACTTTGTCAATGGGTAAAGAAAAGATTGAGTGTTTATTATCATTATTTTTTGCAACCATGTACAGCTTCATTATTTTGCATTGAACATGCTTACATTACACGCCCATTAATATTTCAAAACTCTCTTTTTCTCATAAAAAGTCCCTCGAAAGAACAATAAAAATAACTGGTTGAATTATAAAACACTCAAATGCCTACACATTTTGTCTTAAATGGACAGTTATACAGCCTTGTGTTACTGCAAATTTTGATATCGCAAAATCCTCTCGGTTAGGGGTAGGGTAGCAATCACTAGGGAGCCCTTGGGAAAACCTTTTTTTCACAGAGCAAAACTTTTCATGTAATTACACTCCCTAGTGTGTGAGTGGAGTAATTGAGATCTGATTTGTTGATGATTTTAGTATAACCAACTTTAATATGTGTTATCATTCAATATTCTAGCAAATAAAAAACGGAATATTCATAAAAGTCAGCCCAGTTAAAAAAAACTGACATTCACTTAATGTGAATTGTAGAGAAAATGGAGAGATACGAGACACTTTCGAAAACATGGTTGCAAAAATGGTTTACTATGAAGAACAAGTATAGCGTTTAATATATTTAGGTAAAATGCAGTCATTCATATACTTTTTTAAAATCTTTATTTGTCAAAAATTGCACCGTTTAAATCAAAATTCAAAATACCGTTACCCAACAGAAGTGAAGTACATCAGTTTACAAGAAACCATTTATAAATAGAGTAAACAAATAACAATGATAAAGCTCAACAATTGATTCAATCAGATAAAAATATCAAAGTGCGTGTAACATCAAATGACGGACTTCACCTAAAAAGTAGAAGCTTTTCATTAGGTAAAATTACATGGAATTGAGTTCTTATGTCTGCCACAAAGTAATGATAATCTTCATTTACCTTGTGAAAGGTATTTGGAGCAGAAGAGTATTGAAGTTTGACATAAGGTGATTTCTGGGGAGCTAATGGAGTTCATATGAGGCTTTTTCGGTTATCCTTACTGGTTTCTTTCTTTAAATAATGCTGATATTTTTAATCCTTTATGTTCTGTATTCTCAGAGAACAATGACCTCACTTTTCTCGAAGTGTGTATCTCTTTTCCCCATTAAAACAAGTTTTGGCTACAAAAATAAATTTTCATTTTCAAAGGACAACATACTCCTTTCAGTGCAGAAGATGCCGTATGGCATGAAAGGATAATGCCTCATTATACTGTAGAGTGACCCAAAGTATTATAATATTAAAAAGTTATTTTATGAACTATGCCTACCTTAACCACTGGAAGCAAAACTACTATCAGTGCTTAGATTGATGATCACTTATCAAAGATGAAGTTGTTTAATATTCACTATGGCACTTGAAAATAGTTGCTATGTCTCTGTTACCACTAAAATGAGATTATAGCTTGGTTGTAGTCATAAAATGAAACAAAGTAGGTAGCTATTCCACTCTCTCAAGACAATGGAGTTGCTCTGGGATTATAATGGCTGGTATAAGCCTTCTGCTCCAACATTCCAATGTTTGTCTTTCTGTTTCCCCATTGTTAACTTAGAACAGCCTACCCTCGGCAGGAGGAATGCTGCAGTCTATACCAGGTGTTAAAGGCCCTCTTCCTTGTTATAGATCCTCGCCTGTGGCTCAGCACTATAACTCAGATTTAGGACCCTTAATAACCAGTAGAGCCCTCGGCGGCAGGCTATAAGCCTATATTATAGGTGAGCTCAAACCACAGTCACAGAGCTTATCCTACAACTGCTAACACCAAGAACAACATCATAAAACCGGAACCCCCCCATTCCAGTAGATTGATTGGATTACCACCTAATTTATTCCTCCCTTCTTCCTTCCAAAATGATGACCAGTGGTCAATAGAAAAGATACAAACAATGACTCCGAGACTGTCATGATATTACTATACCACCTGAGTAGAACTTGAGAAAAGTTTGCTCTGTGGGTGTTGGAAAATGGCCCTCTCTCAAGGATCACCCCAAATCTTTTTCTTAGCTCCTCCTCTTTTTCTGACCTGCTTTTGTTGTCTTTAGGACTCTGAGCACTTTTTACCACAGCTACCTAGTGCTAAAGTGGATGTGTTCTCTCCTCTAACCATGGTAACATTGTCTCATACCCAATTGGAAATGTAATTTACCTATAAGTCCTTGGTAAAATGTACTACATGTGCTCAGAGCCAGTAAATTATATGGTACTAGTAGGCCTGTAGCAGTGATTGTGCCACCCACTTAAGTAGCCCCTTAACCATGTCTCAAGCCTGCCATTGCAGAGCCTTTTTGTGCAGTTCAACTGCCATGTCAACCTTGCAAGTTAAGCCAGGTCTAAACTTTTCATTTTAATGCCTATAAGTCACCACTAAGGTAGGCCCTGGACAGCTAATGGACAGGGTGCAGTGTATTTATAAAGTAGGATATGTACATTTCAGTTTTACATATCCTGCTAGTGAAACCCCCCCAAGTTCATTTTTCTCTACTGCAAGGCCTATCTTTCCCATAGAATAACATCTGATTGCCGTATTACATTTTATAAGTGTAATTCCAAATCTGGAAGAGGTAAGTCTAGGGTATGGTGACAGCTGGACTTGTGTATTCCTGCTAGACAGCCACATACAAAGGGAGCTTAGGTGTGACTGATGGGCTATCCTGTGCAGGATGGGAGGGAGGTACTGACACTTACAACTGAATAGGCAGTGTCTGGTCTCCACACATATGGCAGCATACATCCCTGTAGTGAGTCTGGAGACAGAACAGGACAGGAGGGCCTCTGTGCCCTTCAAACACCTTTCTTCAAAGGCACAACTGGGTATATGTTCTGGACCTCTGACACCACCAACACAGTACACTTATGGACCTGTGGATACTCAGATAGGAAGAAGGACTTCTGTGCTGTTACAAGGATTCTACTCTGCTAGACTGCTGCTCTACAAAGAACTGCTGACCTGCTGTGCTGACCTGATGGTCTCTTGTCGGGGAAGGAGAACAGGACCTGCACTTCATCTTGAACCCAGGACCTCAGAGTGGCTCCAAGGGCTAGTCTTCTGGCCTCCTAATCTGAGCCTCAGGGACATAACAGGCTCCCCACAACTCCTAGATCCATCTTCAATGAGTTCCTGACCCCCAAGAGGTGCCTCTCAGGTCGTGGCCCCTTGTAAGTGTTTTTTCTGCTCCAGAAAGTAGGCTTTTGGGTTCTTCACAAACACGAACAGGCCTGTTCACTCCGGAATAGCACTGCTCACCCGAAGAATCAGCACAAGCAGCAGCAAGTTTGTTTGTCTCTTTGCACAGCAAGCACTGCTGCTCATGAGGCTCCAGCTCGCCCGTCTGTGACACCCGGCTGACTATTTATGCCGCAGACCATTGCCAGTGACACTCTCATTGCTCCCGGCAAACTTCTTACCTGTGAACAAGACTCTTGGCCTAATTCTTGCGAAGGTAAAACTTCAGCATAACTTATCTGGTACTTTATATGACCCACCCTCGATCACAGTCATCCTGAACTTTTGAATTTAACCTGGTCTAGCGCAACCATATGTCCTAAGTTGGTGCTTTATGCTTTTAAGCACTATGCTGCATTTTAATCTTTAAAAAAATTTAAATTCAAAACTCAAGCTCTACTTTTGTTGTTTTGGTCTTGTTTTTTTAGTAAATCAGACTCAATTTTTGTAACCTAGTGTGGATCAGTTATGTGTGGTGTTTTTACTGTTTAACTGTTTGAAGTGTTGCACAAATACTTTACACATTGCCTTTTAGAGTAAACCTGACTGCTTTGTGCCAAGCTACAAGAGGGTGAGCACAGGCTAACATAGGGTTTGTTGGTGACTTACCCTGATTAGGAATGTGGTGCCTGCTTGGACAGAGTGCATACCTCTGCCGACCAGAAACCCAGTTTCTAACAGAGGGCCACTTCAATAAAGTGATGTCTGGGGTCATCGATGAACTATCAAGTACCTCTTGAACCGAAAATACAAAAAAATCATGTTTTTTTTAAAGATCTCAAAGTACAAAAAAGTTTATTGAGAGTATTTCAGCATATTATAAACAAGATCTCTCCAAGGTAAGTTTTTAAACCTAGTGTAGAGAGCAAAAAAACGGAATTGGCCAAAGAAGCATTTTTTAGAAGGGAAATCGAGTTAGTTAAGAGCTACCCTAGAAAAATATTTTAAATTGTCAAAGAAAACACAAACTTTTCAAGTCTACCTGCTTTTAACAACAGGACTGAAACGTGAAAAATTATGCCGATTCTTTGATAAGCACTTGGCTAAACATATTTATTTCTCTTTAATACTAATGGAAGACCTGGACAGCCTATACATAGGCGGAGATGTACCTCTATTAAAAAGGCATACACATGTCTTAAAAATATATGTCAAATTCCCATCCTTCTGTTTCTAGGCAAACAGCACAAATAAAATAATTCAGTACTGAAAGTGAGGTTCTGAATGATGTCCAGTCAGGGTGTAGAACTAGGCTGAAATACTTCGAATGTAAAAGAAACTCCTGTCTTCTAATTCTCCTTCATCTTTCAGCGCATTTCACATTAGTTTCTCATAAAACCCCGGTAGAATACTTATGACTGGGCAGGGCAGTTTTCAGATGTTTCTCTACCCACAATAGTCGTTCCCATAACAAAAATCCGATGCTCGCTCCCACCCATCCACGCTTCCCCTGGGGTTCATAAAGGCCTTCTTCTATGCTGCACACTCTATAAGCTTAGCTCCTACTTTAAACCATCGTGGAATTCATACACTAAAGACAAAATGCCTGAATCCGAGGAAATGTTCTTCCAAAAATGAAGGCAAGACCAGGAACACGTCTGGCAGGCTGAAGAATGTCCAACAACTAACAAGCTTAGTGCGCTAAAACACTCCAGTGCCTCCAGAAGAATTCAAAAATGGAGCCAGAACAACAACAGCAAAGTTAAAAGCATTACATGTTATTATGAACGTGAAAAATACATTCAAAATAAAACATCAGCATACCAAAACATTACAGGTGAAACATTAATAGCAGGGGAGTAACTCCAAATATGAAAAAACATGATTTCTGTGTGGTGTTTCCCACGCCTCTTTTGTGCTACACTGAAATAATGAATGGATTATGGGGATACAATATTACTGCGTATACCAACGCATGCTTCCCCCCTTGCCAGGCCATTTACTGGGAATGAGTTGCAATTACTTTGGCAGGTTAAACTGTGCCTAGGATTTACGGCAGATGGTAATCATCTGTGCATTAAAACTCTGTGTAATTCCGTTTTACAATAGCATTACTATTTCACATGTAATGGAGCCCTAGATGAACTCCTGAAACTTCGCAACACCTCATTTATTTAGTATATTAACAGGAGTTAGCTGTGGATGAAATTATTCAGCCAAAGGAATTCAGTATCAGATCAGAATCCTTAAAAGGATTACATGTTTCAGCATTCAGGATAGTTTCAAAACAGTGGTTCAATCCTTCCTGCTTCTCCGAAAGACCCTGGAAACATTCAATGCTGACATGCAAATTATCATAAACATTCGAAAGTAAAAACAAATACATCCATATACACACACTTGGGCCCACCTTTCTTCACCCACTAGACTCATTCACAATTTGCTTCCGTCGTCCTCTGCAGACTGCATGGGACAATAGGTGGGCTCACTTCAGCCATTTCACCTGATCATATGTGCACATTTGCCAAAAAAGAAATGCATGTTAGTTTCAGGGTGGATGGGCCAGTTATTTTCTTTGCCGCTGTTCTTTACTCTCTATTCCATTTCCTTTTAGTCTTATAGTTGTTGTGTATGGCTCTGGTAGAGTGCCACTGGCATGAATGACTGCATTCTGAATCTAGCAATTCACTCCTATGTAGTAGCAACGCTGGGTAACAGAACTTGCTAACCACAGTTGCTATGCCCTGAAGGAATTCCAGGCTGGGCTTTCTGACCGCATGCTTTCTGGATGGGACGCATTGTATGACTGGCTATTACTCACCTGCCCCTGAATAGCAGCTGAGAGCAGAGGCAGATGATTTTTAGGGGCATACATAGCTTAAAAATGTAGATGAGTGAATGTGAAGTACAGAGGTTTTTTTTACCTCAGGGTTCTAAGTGACATCATAGACAACTCAAGCTGGCTCTCTTTGTCAGTTTAGTGACACTCAGAACCTCTTGTTGAAAATAATTCTCATAATTCACTGTTGTACCATAATTTTATATATTGTTTTGAACTAGGAGGTAAAGCAAGGTGACATTCCCCACAATGCCAGCAGTTATGTGTTGTAAGCCCCACTGTATTCAATTTATGGGGTCCAGTGCTCTCATGCAGTATTTTAAACTGTGTAGGTTTCATCCAAACCTCCGTTATACCATCATTCTTTGTCCTCAATCTGTGTGAGCAACAATCCACTAACCGTTTTCTAAGGGCATCAGCCACTGAGATTTTATAGATGGGGAAAGCCAGTATTTTACATCCTCAGATCGCCTGGTATCTTAAAAAGCCTCTGTTAATGTGAGTGTCATCTAAGAGAACAGCAAGTAGGACAGTCCTTTTAAGTTTGGAAATCCCTTATTTTTTCTTATAGTCTTAATAGTTTTGTTTTTTTTGCCAACGTTTTTTCATAAAGTAATTAATGAAATATGTCCCACAAAGTATCCTCTCTCTGTTTTCTTGTTCTCCTAAGGTCCAAAGGCTGTCCAGACGTCTCTTCACACGTCTCACCATCAGGAGGAGGGCCTCAAATAATAACCAGGTACAAGAAGAAAAAAAAACTACAGCATTTGAATTATTTTTACTTTTCTTAAATTTTCTCTTATTTCTGTTATTATTTCAGTCTTAAATAATTTATCTCCAAAATACAAACATTTGTGTAGTTCAAGCGGAGTGGCAGACTTTAAAATTTCCTTGGTGGCTACCTCCCTCTCAGCTCACACAATAGTCGTCCAGTTATGGTAACACACTTGCCTAGGACAGTGGGCCTGATTACAACTTTGGAGGAGGTGTTAATCCGTCCCAAATGTGACGGATATACCACAAGCATTATTACGAGTTCCATAGGATATAATGGACTCGTAATACGGCTGGTGGTATATCAGTCACTTTACCGTCACTTTTGGGACAGATTAAAACCTCCTCCAAAGTTGTAATCAGGCCCATAGTCTCCCTGGGACAGTGGCATGCTGTCTTCAGGTTCCACCACTGCTCCGCCCAGGTTTCCATCCCCTCCTCCTTAGATTGTTCAGGCTCTGTGGTAGTACCATGAGCCCAATGTTTCCCAAACTCGTGTTCTATAGTTTTCTCCCTATGGCCTCCTCCTGCTTCGGTCTAGCGTTCATGATCCTTTCCAGGCCCCCTCCCCCCCTCTGCAGCCCCCTGCACCTGTTCTCTACCAGATTTTTCACGGTGCTGCTACCGCCATGAAACCGCTGGCAGAGAACGAGGTTGTAATCCCCAGAGCAGCACTGCTTGCAGCGCTGCCCTAGCGGATTAGGATCTCCCCACCACCTGACCGCTGGGATCCAACATCCTGGCGGAGCTGGCGGTTCGACCGCCAGGGTTGTAATGTGGTAGTCAGATCACCGCATTGGTGGCGGTCCGGACTGCCACTGAAAATGTGAATGACACCACCACAGACCAATGGATGAAAGAGGCTGGCTGAAAGCCCATGTAAGCATGTATGTTATACA
Source organism: Pleurodeles waltl (assembly GCF_031143425.1). Taxonomy (NCBI): domain Eukaryota; kingdom Metazoa; phylum Chordata; class Amphibia; order Caudata; family Salamandridae; genus Pleurodeles; species Pleurodeles waltl. Next base: position 568,188,776 of record NC_090439.1, read on the forward strand.
TCAAAAGTTAATAAAATCAAGAGGTCTTAGCTAACGCCAGACCTAGGAATGTTGGCCCTAAAAACAGTGTTCATATCTAAAATATGCTCTAAAAATGATAATTATTCTCAATGAATGGACAGAAAAATCTACTTCGCTTATTAAAAAGCAGGCCTTTCTTCCATCTTGCCAGTAGATTTATTTAGGCGTCTAGGTTTCTGGGGGCTGAACCTTTTATTTAATTTAAGTTTCTTCCCTTACAAAGCTTCATGGCAATTTGCCGTCCATTTTAATTTGTGGAGGTCTGGAAGGATTACCCCCTGTATTTTGGCACATAGACTTTAATTGTCAGGACAGCGCGCAGGCATTTCAGCAAATAAAATCGAATGTTGTCACAAAAATAGAGAGCATAAAATTGTATTCACCTGATCATTAAATCTGATTTACATATGGAAGGGATTCTCAAAGGGAAAAAAAAGGCCTTACAGTTTTTTGTGTTATATTTAGAGCCAGGGTAAAACCTTTACAGCTATTAATGTTACAATTGGAGCCAGAGCTTCTGGGATGAATTCCATCCAAGGACCTGCTTGATTTCCATTTGAAAAGTGCACCAAAGATAAGTTTTAAAACATGTGACATTTTAGTCTATTTATTAAGAGATACGAATGTTTTTTCAATGCAAATTTTATTCTACTTGGGTATAGAAATCCAATGTAGTTATAAATACCGTAGTTGATGTATTTGCATTTATATTGCTCTGGAGACTATGTGGTGGTTTTGTTACTCTTAATGTTATAGGAGTAAAAGGGGAACAAGTAGGCATGATTCTCCTTCAACTATGCTATCCTACGTGATAAATTATTTTCTGAAATGAAGAGATAATCGTTATTTGAAGTATTGTTTTTCCTTTCTGAAGGCGTGAGTTTGTTACTGACCATTGCCTTAAACGTGTCTACTTACTAAGAGTTAGAAGAATGAGACTCCGCTTCATTAACCACACCTTGTGTCAGTTTTACGAAGATGCCTGAAAAGTTCTGCTTTCCGACTGTGATTCATTCTGAACTAATGCTACTATTTAAAACACTCATACCATGCCCCGGGCATTGATGATGCAGACGTCTGCTGCAGGCGTTATGACTCACAGAGGTACGTATTCACAGTCACAATACAGGATTTTCCTGCCTTTCAATGAAAATGACGGAAAGGTGGCAAGAAATACATTAGTTTAAGAATTTCTGCCTTGGGGAAGTGGGCATTAGGGGGCTCTCCTGAGGGCAGCATGTTAGCATTGATGAACCATTCGGGTGCTGGGGACACCAAAGTTCACCTTATTGCACCAAGGCACTGCTTTATGGTGTAAACATGACCAGCTGTCATTCACAGAGAGAAGCCTGGCAGACAAAGTCCTTCTCTGCGGAGCCACAAGACTGTAGTGACTGTTGTAGGAACAAGGACAAGTAGTGCTCTGTCACTTTGTGGCTCCAGCTGTGATTCTGCATGATACAGACGTTTTAAGGCCCACCCAACATTACCCATAAATGAAAGAGACATCAATAGAGCTTCTCTAGACCCAAATCCTGCAATTGAAAGCTACTTGAGATTTCTGTGTAGTGTACAAAACCAAAACATAAAGGCATGTGTTGCTCACCAGGAACTACACTATTGAAATCCTCACTGGAGTAAGAATAGTGATCGCTGAGATGCCCAAAACTAGTAGTGAAGAAAGTGAGTGGATCCAATTTCTACTCACAAATTTGCAAAACATACACAGGAATCTGCAATTCTGGGGATTGATGCTGGTTTCAAGAATAGAAGAAGCAACTGAAATAAGGATCTATTCCTTTGTGGAATTACTGCTAATAGCCCTCCTCCTACCAACCTAGGAATCTACTTAATACAGCCAGGTGGCTTTCCATGCCAGATATTTATCCAGCTACCTATTTGGACATGAGTGGATTAATCTCCTTGGATTAGCCAAATCAGAGGAAATGCCACCTATACAGACGTTTTGGAGTCCATAGGTAGAAACTCTGCTGCAAGGTCTCCTGAAGCCTCTACCAATTGACATTGGTCCTGTACTTCAGAGAAGGTGTAAGATGATCGACTCACTTGCTGTGAAATTTGTACCACTCAAGAAAGTACACCACTGCACAGAGTTCAAACAAGGCTTAGAGCAACAGTCTGATTCAGTGCCTTTATTGGTCAACAGAGCTAATTAAAGTATACTATTTGTGGCCTCATATTACATGGAATTCCACTGGCCTCTCAACAAGCTTTAAAAATTAGAAAATGTACTGAAAAAACACCTCCATGTTTCGACTAACAAAGTTCCTAATATGATGCTTTTAGCATAGCATTTGTTGTGGAAAGGGGTGGATTGCGTAAGCGATCACTGCAGACATCTGAAAATTGTAATCAGCCTGTGACCATTTCCATTATACTTCAAAATAATACATTCCACTTATAGAAGTGTTTGGCAGATTAAAGGAATGAGTGAAGGTTAAATTCATGCCAGAACTAACCACTCTCATTTGGACTGGATGCCATTACCAAACGGTCACTACTTGCTACACCATTCACACACCAACATATTGAACTTGGAGTAGGGAGAAAATAATATTCATAGAAAAAGCATAATGTGCCCTTTCGTCAAAATGCTGCAAAGCCTGCTCTTGCAGGGCACATTTTTTCCCTTACTTTCTCCCTAGGATCACATTCCAGCACAACCAAAACCAATTGGCTTATCCAGCCTTCAGACTTTCATGGTCCCTTAATTTGCTGTGCTACTGCACTCCCTTATGTGGCTTTTTTACTTCACTCACACATCTTAGTTATTTTCTAACTTTCTTTACCCAGTTTGATGTATGATCTGTCCTCAGAACCAGTCAAAGCTTCTGTGATTTTCCAAAGTCGCAGCAGAGTTTTGTCTCCTTCGGTCTCCTAAATTTTCCTTATTTTCCTTTTACTAGGTTTGACATACGGACTTTGAGCAGTCATCGAACGCCCTCTCCCTTATGTAGTACTGCATGAATGGTGCACGTTCCCCAATTCTCTCTCTCCTCTCCTGGAAAATATACACTTTCTGTTGCACCCATGATCAGCACTCAGGGACAGTCATGCAAAACTATATTCATCCAAGCACCAATACATGCAAAATAAACATAGAGCATCACCATTCAAGTGTCAAAACTGTCACAAAGACCATCGATCCCTCTATATCTTTAATCTATAATCCTCATGAAAATTCAAGGTCAGGCCTCAAGCTCCAATGAGGCCTAAGAGGTGGTCAATACCTGCCAGTCCCAGTCAGGGATGCAATACATTGTGCCTACTTTAAAGCTTGGCGGACAGGCACTCCATCACAAATGTGACTGATATCCTGTCCCCTTATTGCAAGTACATTTGACTATAATGCACTTGTAATAAGGTGAATGCGATATATGTAATATCCACCAACCTTTAAATTGGGCCCATAGTTTCAATGGAACTCGAAATTAAATAGTTTGCCCATTGCAGTAACAAAGAAATCTTTTGCATACAAGAAAATTATATGAAAATAGTAATTTGTGACTTCAAAAGTACTATTTAGCACAAATTAAAAAACTTAGTAACTACAGTTACTTCAGCCACAACAAATCATTATTAATCTTCTATTGCAACTGTGAGAAAACAGGGCTGATTGCAGAGGCCCCATAACTTTTTGCCCCCATTTTCCTCTTTTTGCTGGTGTTTTCCTGACTTTGATGGTGCCCTGGGTACTGCTAACCAGTCCCAGGGCCTGTGCTCTGTGTAAAATCAATATGCAAATTAGGCTAATTATAATTGGCTAAGTTAACCTACCTTTAAGTCCCTAGTATATGGTAGGGCATGTAGGTTTAGGGACCACAGCATAGGTGGTGCACACCTAGGTGCACTGCTGAGGTGCCCAGTGTCATTTTAAAAGCAAGCCTGCCTTGCTGGCTGCTTTTAAATTAAAGTTATATGCAAATTCGACTTTGGAATTAAAGGTACTTCCAAAGTCTTAAACTACCTTATTTTTACATATAAGTCACCCCTAAGGTGTGCCCTATGTGCCCCTAGGGCTGGGTGCCATGTAACTATAAGCAGGGACTTTATAAAAATAGATTTATAAGCCCTGGTGAGGTAAAAACAGCCAAATTCGTTTTTCCCTCATTGAAGTAAATGGCCTTCATAGGCTAGAATGGGCAGACTTTATTTTAAATTTTAAAGTCTCCTTAAATGTTACATACCAAGAATTTGGTATCAAATTGATTGTTGTAATAAATCCCACAACTTCCAGTTGTTGGATTTAATATAACTTGTCCAGGTAAAAAGTTTAGACTTTACCTAAAAAGTTGCCAATTTCAGCTCTGCATTGTTTTTGCTGCTGTGCTCTGATTGGCCAGCCTGCAGCAGCTTCTGCCAGGCTGCCTTGATGAGGTGTGAAGTGGCCTAGCTTCACACAAAGGAATGTGCTTGGGGGAGAGAATCTCCCCTCAGCAGATGGTGAGGCAGGAAGGGGGAGGGCTGCCAAACTGGTCTTCAAAGGCAGAGAAGGACATTTGGAGCACCCAGCAACACCCCCACATCCTGCAACCCCAGACAATTAGGTGCCCCCTTGATTAGATTAGGAGAGGGCAGGAGAGGGGTGTGTTTATGATTTTTAGCCACACCAGTGGGTGAGCTCAGCCAGATGTAACCTCCAAAAATCAGATTCATCCATGTTGGATTTTTAGAGACTGTTGCCTTCTGGGATGGATTTTTGCCACACTTCCCAGGAAGTGGTCATCACAGGGGGACGACCCTGTCCCTGATTGGAGAACCAGGGCCCCCCTGCTTTTCACCCAGGAGCAAGGATAAAACTGGCAGACCTGCACCCACACCTCAGATCCCCTCCAGAATTCAACAAGGAAGGAACTAAAGAAGAAGAAGGACTGCCCTGCTGGACCCCTGGCCTGCACCTGGACCCTGCACTCAGAAGGACTGCACCAGCTGCACACTTGGGCTTCACCACAAGAAGGACTTTGCCTGGCTTCAACTGGTTCAAGGAGGGACTCCCTGTTTGCTACAGGTGAAAAATTGCCAACCAGAGTCCCCTGCACCAACTCCTGAAGAAAGCGACCAGCTGACCATTGTCCAGTGGCCAAAAAGGAGTTTGCGCCAGGTGCATTCTGGGAGTTGAAGTCTGCACCCCCCAAGGACCATCACAGAACTTCTGGACCCTTGGGGTGAGCTGTGGACCCCAAAAGAACCTTAAAAGAACATCTGGGTGAAGCCCCAGAAGTTTGGAAAAGATTTGAGAATTTTCGGAAAAAAGCTCCAGATTGGGACCGACCCGCCGCGGAAATTCTAGCCGGCTTGCCTCAACCGCGACCCGGCCTGACTTCGTGGTTCGTCCCGGTAAAGAAAAACATCCAAAAAAGAGACTAAGTCCGAACGTAAAAAGTTGACCGGGACCTCCCAGCCATCGTATCCGAGAAGGGCTCCATGGACGTCGGATCAAGATCCAGGTTTACCCCGGTCGAAGGATTTTCATCTCGAAAAAACGACTAAGTCCGAAGGTAAAAGTCTCCACTGAGGAAACCCACAACGCGTATCCGGACAAGGGCTCCAGGAGGTCGGATTCAACTGGCAGGTTCGTCCCGGTGAAGAAAAACTTCAAAATAAAGACTAAGTCAGAAGGTAACTTTTTAACCGAGGCCTCCCGCGACCTGTAGCCGAGCAGGGCCCCATCGCGGTCGGCCTGAAACTTTGACTTTGCCCCGGTCCTGGTGCAACCAGATGACCCGATTGGCGCTTTTTGTTTCTAAGCGCTAGAAAAATAGTAATTCTTTAAAAATTCATATCTCCGGTTCCCCTGAACCGATTTTAATCGTTTTTGTGTCATTTTAAAGATAAAAATATAAACTATTTTTATAAATTGGTTTTGGATTTTTAAACTGTTTCCTGTGTTTTATTTAATTACTGTTTTGTGATATTTGAATGCTTTACACTTTGTCTCCTAAGTTAAGCCTTGACGCTCGTTGCCAAGCTACCAAGGGTTGAGCTGGGATTAATTTACTGAGACCTAACTGTACCTATGTGGAGGTTAGTGGCTTGTTGCTAGGTGTAGGTACCTACCTGCCCTACCAATAACCCATTTTCCAACAGCAACATTTCTGTCCACATGGATAGTCTCCTCTGCCTTTGCCTATATCCAGACAAACACAAATGATGGACGGAATGCAGAACCAATCAAACATGTACCCCCAGTCACAGATTTGGGTTTAATCCATCAATTCTTTTGCTCAGCATGCCACTCCAGTTTGGACCCAGCCATATGCAAATCAGTCTTGACCCTGTTCCCCATGGGAACAATCCAGCCCGAACTGCCAGGCCAGGTCCTCCCTGGACCGGAAACAAGCATCCTGGGACTGGTTTCAGGGTATCACCCTTCATCAGCCAGGCTAGCTTGAATCCAGTGTCACAGTGAGCCCGGACCACATCTGGGTCCACTTATGGGAACAAGAGCAAACAAACACAAATTATGGATGGAATGCAGAACCAATCAAACATTCACCCCCAGTCACAGATCTGGGTTTAATCCATCAGTTCCTTTGCTCAGCATGCCACCCCAGTTTAGAACAGGGTGAAGACTGATTTGCCTATGGCTGGGTCCAAACTGGAATGGCATGGCAAGCAAAAAAAAAAAACGAAGGATTTAACCCAGATCTGTGATTGAGGGTGAATTTTTGATTTGTTCTGCATTCTGTCTATCATCTGCTGTTTTGCATTTGCCTATATCAGGCACGTTTTCATCAGCTTGTGGAATGATCAAATAGCCTTTGATTGTGCTTTAGTTGACATGACTGTTTGGGCCTTTGCATGATTCATTTTCCAAAGTCTGTAACCAAATCTTTATCACCATGTCCCCCTCACGCTCGCCCGGCATCTTAATGCACCACTAAGGTAGAGCTGAACCTGGTGAGTGCTCTAATGCTGCAATCCAACTCTGAATTTTAAAATGTTTTGTTCCCACCCTAAACTGGACTACATCACCCCGAGGGAAGGTAGGAACCACTGCATGCACAGCTACACCCTACTCCCCTTTGTTTCTTTCCAAGCTTAAGCTCAGATACAGTTTGCATTGAGCTGTCTCCTCTATACATGTGCAACACACAAATAATTCCTATAGAGGCCACACTATTCATGCACCTCTCCATCCATCTCATCTCTCACTACATTGATGTAACCACATGTCAGTCAGTCAACAACACGAACACAATAAGAGGACAACGCTGGTTACATGCACAAAATTGTAACACTTTCCTCTAAGGCATCACCAAAAAAACCACAGTCTTAAATCAAATCAAGACCAGCGGTTGTGTGCTAAACATCTAAAAGTGTGCATTGCTCCTTGTCAGGTGTATGAAACACTACATACAAGCAACCACTATACGATGCAACTTAGATATAACCTTCTTTTTCTGGGTCTAGCAGTTAAGACTCTTCCTTACTAAAGAAGGTGATATATCAGATAAAGGCAGATGGGGCTTAGAGTGGAGAAGAGGAATGTGTCGAAAGTTGTAGACCAGCAAGCAGGCATTGTGGCCGCGATCTGATGTGAAACAAAGCAAAACGAAACCAACTGAAAATCGTTCAAGAAGTGCATCCACAGCACACAATCAGTAACATTTTACAGTATATCTAAAACTAACAAGGAACCACCACGTAGATCTTTTGGATAGAAACTGTTATTTTATTCTTTTTATTCCAGTAGAAGGATTGTTTAAAGAGAGAGTTGGTATTGGAATGATTTACAGTATATAAATATATATGCAGAAAGCACTGTAGCAAGTTCAAGTAAAAAAAAACACAAGCTGTGTCAAGGCCCACAGTTTTGGGTTTGACAAGATGGTAATATAGGGATTTTCTTCTGCTGGTATATGTCGCTAAAATTAAAAGAGGAAAATGGAAATACTCTAAAGCCTAATCATGGTATTCATAATTTTGCAATAAACTATATAAAATATAAAGAAAAAGTAACAATCACAAATAATTTTATTAGAACAGCACAAGTGCTTCCGAGTTAGCAGGTATGCTTAGAAGAGGAAAGCAAAATACAAACGCTGTGGGATAGCGTAACTGGATGGACGGAATGCGGAACCAATCAAACATTCACCCCCAGTCACAGATCTGGGTTTAATCCATCCATTATTTTGCTCACCATGCCACCCCAGTTTGAACCCAGCCATATGCAAATCAGTCTTGACCCTGTTCCACATGGGAACAGTCCAGCCCGAACTGCCAGGCCAGGTTCTCCCTGGACCGGAAACAAGCATCCTGGGACCGGTTTCGGGGCTTCACCCCTCTTCAGCCAGGCTAGCTTGAATCCAGTGGCACAGTGAGCCCAGGACCCACGTTTGGGCATACCCGGCGCACTTAGGGCGGCAAAAGCAAAGCAAAATACAAACGCTGTGGGATAGCGTAACTGGATGGACGGAATGCGGAACCAATCAAACATTCACCCCCAGTCACAGATCTGGGTTTAATCCATCCATTATTTTGCTCACCATGCCACCCCAGTTTGAACCCAGCCATATGCAAATCAGTCTTGACCCTGTTCCACATGGGAACAGTCCAGCCCGAACTGCCAGGCCAGGTTCTCCCTGGACCGGAAACAAGCATCCTGGGACCAGTTTCGGGGTTTCACCCCTCTTCAGCCAGGCTAGCTTGAATCCAGTGGCACAGTGAGCCCGGGACCCACGTCTGGGCATACCCGGCGCACTTAGGGCGGCAAAAGCAAAGCAAAATACAAACGCTGTGGGATAGCGTAACTGGATGGACGGAATGCAGAACCAATCAAACATTCACCCCCAGTCACAGATCTGGGTTTAATCCATCCATTATTTTGCTCACCATGCCACCCCAGTTTGAACCCAGCCATATGCAAATCAGTCTTGACCCTGTTCCACATGGGAACAGTCCAGCCCGAACTGCCAGGCCAGGTTCTCCCTGGACCGGAAACAAGCATCCTGGGACCGGTTTCGGGGTTTCACCCCTCTTCAGCCAGGCTAGCTTGAATCCAGTGGCACAGTGAGCCCGGGACCCACGTCTGGGCATACCCGGCGCACTTAGGGCGGCAAAAGCAAAGCAAAATACAAACGCTGTGGGATAGCGTAACTGGATGGACGGAATGCGGAACCAATCAAACATTCACCCCCAGTCACAGATCTGGGTTTAATCCATCCATTATTTTGCTCACCATGCCACCCCAGTTTGAACCCAGCCATATGCAAATCAGTCTTGACCCTGTTCCACATGGGAACAGTCCAGCCCGAACTGGCAGGCCAGGTTCTCCCTGGAACGGAAACAAGCATCCTGGGACCGGTTTCGGGGTTTCACCCCTCTTCAGCCAGGCTAGCTTGAATCCAGTGGCACAGTGAGCCCGGGACCCACGTCTGGGCATACCCGGCGCACCTAGGGCGGCAAAAGCAAAGCAAAATACAAACGCTGTGGGATAGCGTAACTGGATGGACGGAATGCGGAACCAATCAAACATTCACCCCCAGTCACAGATCTGGGTTTAATCCATCCATTATTTTGCTCACCATGCCACCCCAGTTTGAACCCAGCCATATGCAAATGAGTCTTGACCCTGTTCCACATGGGAACAGTCCAGCCCGAACTGCCAGGCCAGGTTCTCCCTGGACCAGAAACAAGCATCCTGGGACCGGTTTCGGGGTTTCACCCCTCTTCAGCCAGGCTAGCTTGAATCCAGTGGCACAGTGAGCCCGGGACCCACGTCTGGGCATACCCGGCGCACTTAGGGCGGCAAAAGCAAAGCAAAATACAAACGCTGTGGGATAGCGTAACTGATTTGATTTTAATATAAATCACAGAAAAATATGATTTTTCCTGAAAATTCTACTGGCTTTGAACAACTGTAACATGAAGTTTTAACCCAAAAGGGTGACTACAAAATTTACAACGGACAAAACAAATTATAGAAAAAAAATTGGCAAATTAAAGTACTGGCCCTTCAGCCTTTATACTGAAGTGGACTTCTTTTTAAGCACATGTTGTGGACATGTAATCAGGCAAAAAGCAGTCACTTGTGGCGCAAGAGAGCCAAAGTACGCTAACCCACTGCTCCTTTCTATAAACCTACAGAAGTAGATTTCATACTTTTTGTGATTTAGGCCCTTAGATATTAAAGTGGGATTGAAAACGATTTGGAGTTGTGAGAAACAGTGATTGGAGCAAAAGTGAAAGGATTACCTATAGGCTTCTACCGCAGTGTTTCCCAATCTGTGGTTCATGGCCCACTCGTGAGTCGCGAGCAGATTTTTGGTGGGCCGCAAAAGTCATAGCACTAAATAAAGATGGCTTTAAATGCTGTGTTTAACTTGTCACACTTGCCTGTGATTCAAAGATATGGGTCAAATGTCCTTCTGCTTTATTCTTTCAACATGGGGATTGGTAATTACTTTAATATCTCAGACTGCAAAGTAAGAATAGTTTTTAAAGTGAAAAATGTGACAATGTAGAGTGTTGTTTTTGGCAATACACAATAAAATGTAAATACCTGTAAATGAACTGTATGCATCACGCAGTTTGGGGAGCAAAACTGAAGCACTTTTTAAACAAATTGTGAAGTGTGCTGGAAATAGAGATTTTAATGGGATCAGAAATAATCAAGACACGTATTTGGTGATATACAAATGATAAATATTCACAGAAACCTGATATCCACACATTATCATTTTTATGATATATAGCTTTATTAGTAACAGTGTATGTCTGTGCAAATTTAGTGGCCATTTCAATGGTAAATGTGCTGTCTGCAAATGATAATGTGCTACCATGTGATGCTTTAGTTACCTTCAGAAATCACCCTCCCTCCTGTCCCTTAAAGTGGGTTGTGGTTCTAAAACGTTAGAGAACCACTGTTCTAAAGTATATTTTGATCACAGCCAATTTGAAATACTGTGGGCTCTAATTACAAAGGTAAACTTATACATGAGTAAATCTACATGTGTACGTTTACTCTTGCACTTTTGAGTAACTGTACTACTTTTGGCTATTTACTATTTATCAGTGTGACGTTATTAAAAAATGTAGACTTACATGTCTCCACCCCTGAATTAATGTGGTCGAGCCTATTTTACATGTATATAGTTACTACTTGTACCTTTTTGACATGTAGGCAGAGGTCTGCCACCAGGTAGGACAACTACATGTGAGAAAATAGAGGAAAAGTCTAAAAACTAATTAAACTTAAAAGTAAAGCTGTACAAATGGTTCAGTGCTAATGCAAGTGAATTTAAAATATTTATTTTACGTATAGAACAAAATAAAGAAGGCTACAGTATTGTTAACATAATTTTAAATAAAAAAGTACTTTTAATATATTAAATAAATAAAAAAAGAAATTCTATGATTTACTAAAAATCTAAAGTACAAAATGGATATTTACTATTATATATAGTACCAATTACTCAGTGAAGCATATAACTAACTTAAAATAATTGAGCTACTGTTTTAAAAGAATACAATTAGATTACTGTTTACATTTAAAAAGTTAACATATTCTAATAAACTAACCTTTAGGTTTTATGTACATATATATTAGTTTTTAACATTAAATTAAATGTATTTATATTTATGAAAAATTAAAATACATTTTTAATAAATAATTTATGTGGCAGTATATTGCAGTACCAGTGGTTGGCCATGTCTGGGGCTGAGCTTACAAATATATATATATATTTTTTTGGCTTTAATAACTATAGAAGTGCAGCTTGTGAATAACAATGGTGTAGGGAAGTGCCTCTTTTTGACATGGTTGCCCCCCGCCCCCCTGTTTTTGACTGGTATCTGATGTGATTTAAATTGAAAGTGCACTGAGTTTCTGCTAACTAGGTGCCCAGTACCAGATCTCTTTCCCAAAAATGCACAATTGTTTCCCCAATTGGCAAACACTTTATCACTCTCTGTAAGTCTCTAGTAAATGGTACCCCTGGCACCTAGAGCCTGGGGTATTAATGAAAGTCCCTAAGGGCTGCAGCATGTATTGTGCCACCCTCACCAAGCACATTACATGCTGCCATTGCAGGCTGCATGTCAGTGCAGACAAAAGTGACTACCCAACATGGCACATAAACTGTGTGCCATGTCCCCTAACACTGCATACAATATATGTAAGTCACCCCTCTAGCAGGCCTTACAGCCCTAAGGCAGGGTGCACTATATTACATGAAAGGGCATGTCTGCATGAGCAGATATGCCCAGCTATGTCTTTGTCAGGTCCCAGACATAGTAAGTGACAAGGGAAGACATTTTAAAAGCAGTTGCTGGACACTAGTCAACATACGTACCCCAGCTACATGATGACTTCACTGAAGATAGGAATGTTTGGTATAAAACATCTCGTATTGTTGGATCGACAGTGTTGGATTTACCATACATGCTTCAGAGGCCACCTTAGTGGTACTCCCTGAAACCCTACCAGCCTCTGGTGTGCTCGCTGACCAGTTGCTGCCAGCCTGTCACCCAAGACTCTGTTCTGGACCCCTAGGGTGAGAGCCCTCTGCTTTCAGGCGGTCCAGAACAAAAGCCTGTATGGAAAGAGGGTGTAACGTCCCCTCTCACAGGATGACCTGCAGATTAGCCTTCCTAAAGCAGCAAGCCTCAAAGGGCTACTGCCTTTGGAATGCAAATCTGTCTCCCCTTACAGGAGACAAAGCCACTCTCCCCTCTCCCCAGAGCCTATTTGGTACCTGGACAGGTGGAAACATTAGCTAATCAAGTAGGGGTGCCACCCCCAGGCTAGTACCATCCCTTGGGTGGGCTACTGCAAGGTGGACACAATTTTTCAAAAGTAGCTATCTTGTTGATGGCATACTTAGGAATTTTGGGACAGGGTTATGCCCACTTCCTGCAGGAAGTGGTCATATAGAGGGCATAGTGACCCCAGAGGTCAGTAACCCATTGGCAATTACCCCACACGCCCCTAACACTCCTAAATTCAATAGTTAGGGGAGCCTCTGGCACCAGAGAAGCAGATCCTGATGACCTAAGAAGACAAAGAACACTGAAAAGCCATGACAGCAGAAGAGGAGAAAAGAAGCATCTGACCTGGTACCAACACCGCTGGACTGTCTGCATCCCTTGTCGAAATCTGCACTAAAGTCAACTCATCCTGCAGCTGCCACTCCAGAAACCTGTTCTTCAAAACCTCCAAAGAAGGGACTCAGAAGCCTCTGGAACCACCCAACGCCTGAAGTCACCACGGCACCTGCCGTCTCTGACCTGAGATGAAGTGGACCACCGGTGTCAACAAGATTCCGCAGCTTCCCATAGTCTGAGTCAATCACGGGTTCACCCCCTCCTGGACTCCTGGAAGTCGTCTGCAGCCTCAGCCTTCAGGCCCCCTCTCCCGAGGTCTCTGTAGTGAGAGAAACCTGACACCTAAAACAACCATTGCACTGGTTGCCTCCAGTCTGAGTTGAAGTGGGCCCTTGGAGTCAACAAAGTCCCCCAGCTCGCCTGAACTTGAGTCCACTGTGGTTTCACCCCACTGGGACTCCCCGAAGATAACTGCAGCCTTCGACCACAGGACCACTCAACCGCAAGTGCTCCTGGACACAGAAACCCAACACCAAAGGACAACTCTGCATCCATCACCATTGACCAGTGGAGAAGAGGACCAAAGGTGCACCTACAACCCTGAGCACATCACGCTTGTAACCGACCTGTTGGTTGACCTCGACTGGCTTCCTAGCCAGAGCCTGCAGCTTTTTTCCACGGAGACCGATCTCCATTGAAGTACATTGGGCACCTGACGTCACACTACACCTCTGCACCAGGCCACTCCAGTGCCGCACGGAGAGACCTGTTGGTATGGTCCTGACCCCTGCCCAATACTCACATTAAGCCTCAGAGATTGGCCCGTAAGTCGTCAAACAGTACCTGATTGCAGAACTAATTTTTCCTCCTATGGGATAACATTGCAGAACTCAGAAATTGTACTGTGTCCACTTTTTATAGTAAAAACAATTTATATTCAAAAGCGACATTACCTGAACGATTTGTTTCTGATGCCTAAACATATATAAATATACCTGCTATTTTTATAAATTGATGTGGATCTCCTTCTTCTAGATGTCTTGCACTCCTCTGTGTTGAGCCTAAGGCTGCTTGGCCACACTACCCCTAGATACAGCACTTCAGGATTGCACAGCAAGCCCTGTCCACTCACTGGGGAACCCCTGGACCCTTTACATGGTATTCATATACCACATAAAAGCCAGCTTCCTACAAATGGGCTTACTCGTCTGTGGGTGGCTGAATGTTCCTACTGAAATCTCTCCCTGACACCCTTGAACCTGAATTTAATCCTCCCTACTCCCCTCCCATTTCTTCATACATTTTTCCCATTTTCTATCCACTCGGCATTTCCCTCCCACATTTACTACTAAAACATTTACCTATATGTTCTGAGATCTTTGTAGTTGGGTGGAGAGCTCCAAACAAAAGAAGAGGAGGTTGTAGACCTCTGCACATAGGTTAATAAATAGCATTTTGCAGTGTGTTGCTAGCACTATTGTAGCACTATCAAATGTACTACAGAATGCTGTTTGTGGCCGCTGAATACAGGTACTGGATGACAGAGATAGAGTGACTGAAAAATTGTGATGCACAATAGGACTGTAGGTAAGAGGACCAGTAGTTTGATTTTCTAAGGACTTAAAGGGGGTCATTCTGACCCTGGCGGTCATTGACCGCCAGGGTCAACGACCACGAGAGCACCGCCAACAGGCTGGCGGTGCTCTCAAGGGCATTCTGACCGCGGCGGTTTGGCCGCGGTCAGAAAGGGAAAACCGGCGGTCTCCCGCCGGTTTTCCGCTGCCCTCAGGAATCCTCCATGGCGGCGCAGCTTGCTGCGCCGCCATGGGGATTCCGACACCCCATACCGCCATCCTGTTCCTGGCGGTTCGCCCGCCAGGAACAGGATGGCGGTATGGGGTGTCGTGGGGCCCCTGGGGGCCCCTGCAGTGCCCATGCCAATGGCATGGGCACTGCAGGGGCCCCCGCAAGAGGGCCCCACAAAGGATTTCAGTGTCTGCTTAGCAGACACTGAAATTCGCGACGGGTGCAACTGCACCCGTCGCACCTTCCCACTCCGCCGGCTCCATTCGGAGCCGGCTTCCTCGTGGGAACGGGTTTCCCGCTGGGCTGGCGGGCGGCCTTCTGGCGGTCGCCCGCCAGCCCAGCGGGAAACACAGAATCACCGCGGCGGTCTTCAGACTGCGGAGCGGTGTTCTGTCGGGGAACTCTGGCGGGCGGCCTCCGCCACCCGCCAGAGTTAGAATGACCCCCAAAGTGTCTGGAGGCCAACAGAAAGTGTTTGCTAGCCTGAGAATACAGATTATGTCCATAGAGGTGGTAGGGAAAAGGTGGTGAGCTGGACAGAATGCAAAGAAATGGGGATGAGTGTATGACTATGGAGGAGCAATAACAATAGTGAATGTGTTCCTAATGTCAGTAGTTTTGGAGGCAAAATATGAAGCATAGACATTTGAGAAAGGCAGGAGTGGGCACAAGTGCAAGGTTGAAAATGGACAATTGATGGTGTGAGGCAAAGATTGAGTGCTGAGTTCAGCAGGAATGAGGTCCTTAAAGTAAGTTGATTCTGCAGCATCAACAACAGACACAATGACACTGAGAGCCTATTAGTAGTTATTCAAGGGATTAGGAGTTAGAATTTCCTCTGTCTTTGAGGAGGGATGCTCATGTGTGTCTTAAGTCAGTGAACAATGTGGGTGATTCATACAAATGGGTAAAATGAGCAAGGGTACAGAAGGGATAGTGCAAAACAAAGGCCTTGAAGGAATTTGAAAGATAAAGCCCTACAAATGTGTAGAGAAAGTAGAGATGCCAATCACGGCATAAGTTATCTCGATAAGCAGATATTAATTTTAGTGGGCCATTGATTTAAACAGAAGACCGTAATTGGTGAGGTGCTTGGCATTGGACCACTTCATGTCATATACACTAGTGAATGACTGAAAAGTGATAGATCCAATGGTGGAGAGGATGAGTCAAAGACGTAGAAGTCAGGATGAGTTCCAGAAGCTCAGCATATGAGTGAATGTGGAAATGAGTTTGTTGACCTGTGATTGGTTTGCTGAAGAGGCTTTCTACTGATAGCTATTAAGGTTTGAGTTGAGCTCACCAAGGATTATAAGTGGGAAAAAGGCAGGTAATGGATTTAAGAGGACTTTATCAACTGCATCAAACTATGATCTGACAGCACTGAGGAAATGGTATGACAACAAAGTGTGTACTTTGATATGTGCTAGGGCACTGGCTGTGATGTATTTAGGGAGAAAGGCATAATCATGAGGTAGGCAGACATCATAACCTATTCTGATAATTTTAAGGTAGGATGGTCAGAGCACTGCAGATGAATTAGAAAGTGTGTAAGGTACAATCATAAGGGAATTTTAAAGACATTGGCTGCTACGCCATCTTGACTGTGAGATTGTAATGAGTGAAGGTGGAATAAAAAGACTGGTGTGGTGTGTTGCCTTTGTTACAGGGTGTCCAGCAGAGAAATGTCTCTGTATGATTTGCAGATGTGATACTGACACACTCTTCCACAAAAATACATCTGTGTTTCAGACTGTTAGCAAAGGGATTGTGCTGTGTTTGAGAGGGGAAAGGATGCACTGGAATAATTTGGTAAGAACCCTGGTGTCTAGAATGTCTCAGATTCAAAGTTTCAAGAGGTGAACGGTCATCTGCAATCTTTGTCTCTTAAGGAAATTCCCATTGAACACTGAGTGCTAAACAGTATTTAGTATACTCTATTTCACTCATTTTTTTCAGTTTCTTTGTAGTTTCCATCCTTATGAAATTGATGTTGCTTAAAGTGTTTATGCTAATGTCTGCTTTGTTTTGTTCTAAGTCCACCTTTTCTTTATCTTTGACATTGACTGCTTGTTTTAGCTTTATCACTAATGGCTTCTTAGATGCAAACAATGCTCTCTGTCTTATGAGTTTTTGATTTTAGTTCTCTGCAGATGACATACTGGGAACTCTGTCTGGTGGGTCAAATTATGCACTAACATTTCTATTCTTTGCAGGTAAAGTGGATTCAAGAGGATGCTCGTCCAGATGAGGATACTTTGTTTTAACAGCAGAATGTGCAAGGGCACCAATGAATTATGATATATCTGATATTCTGAAATGAAATGAAATGAAAGTAAGTGTTAAGTCCATATTTTGCTTCTTCTGCTTCTAACAAAGTATAGAGTCCAGATACATCATGGGGATCAATGGCCAGTGAAATTGCACTGGAGTCTTGCAGGCCTCTTAAATGTATCTGTATCAGAAACCTGTATGAATGCACACATCTTAAGGCTGGGTTAGCATATCTGCCCTAGGAAACCACAAGAGAAAGTTCTGGGGGAAGACTAGAGTCATGGTGTTAGAATCCTTGAAACACTCTCATTTCTTGGCGTTTCTTGGTGTCCATATCTGTAATAGCTGAAATGAAACTCCAACATGAGGTTTTATTGTTTTTTTTATTTTCTAAGGATCTTTCAGGATTGGTGGTGGAAGTGGTGGCAGTGGCAAAGAGCCCTTTCAAAGTATGTTTAGAAGAATATAGTATATGACCAGTATTTCTAATTTAAACTGACTGGCTCCTGCATGAAAATAAACCATTTTTTGGGTGGAAGGCAATAATGTTCTTTGTTTTGAGACCAGATCATGATTGGTGGATCTCGCTTCATCCCTCAAAATAGATTTTTCATTGAGGCTTACATAAATGCACTGGGAGAGAAGTAGAATTGCAATTTAAATCTCTACTAACTTACAACATAAACACATAAAAAGTACAAAAGAATATTTTTCAACTTAATAATTAATTAAAAATACAATTAATTGTCAATTTAAAATCAACATACCTGATATGATAATCAATTGCCCTCACTTTTTCAATTTGTCTTCTGAAAATGTACTCAACCAATTCAACAATAAACCTTACACTGTGAATTTAAAATGTAATACATAGCTTAATAAACAATTTAAATTAATTAATAAAAAAGTAAACATGTTTTAAAAAATATCATATCAATCAATTAACATGCAATTATAGTTATAGAATATCCACCCAATAAACCCAAAAGTGGAATTTAAAATGTAATACATAAATAAAAAATGTTTATAAATACCTAAGCAAAAAAAAGAGATAACATTCAACAGATTAATCAATTAAAATTAATTAAGATAAAACTATTAAAAATTGATTCACCCAATCCTCTAATAAATCCAACATCTTCAAATACAAATGTATTATGTTTGATGATGTCCAAAACAGAAACATTTAAAATATATCAATTAACAAATTAATTTATTGTCAAATATGTAGTTTAAAAACCTACCTATTAGAAATGGGGTTTCTGGTTGGCTAGGGAAGGCACCTCCACCAGGCAGAGCCCACCACTCTAGTCAGAGAAAGTCAGTTACACGTCAAAGATAACCTGTGATCACCTCCTGGTAACTTGACACAGAGCAGTCATGCTTATTTCCAGAGGGCATGCGTAAAACAAAAGAGACTCCACACAGTGTGTATAAAAATATGCTTCGTATAGTGCATATAGATATATTAGACTGGAAACAGCATAGGTCATAAGTACAGTGCAAACATGACAACAACTAGAAGATGATATCTAACATTCTGAGTAATGTCATAATCACCAGACATCACAACACATTATCAGGGGATATTCACAACAGGCTTTGTCCTGTGCTACAAAATAAACACATAAAACATGATATCTACGGACGTCATGCAATGGTTGAGTAATATTTATTACTCTGGTAATGCCAGAACCACTATGGTTTACCTTCAAGCAAGACTCTGCAGGCTCATTATACACTCAGTACAGGGACTAACTCATCTGACCAAATGACAGTCATTAGGGCAAAACAACATGATTTATATGATCTGTGCACACAATGCCAAGACAAGTTCCTATGGTGAACCATGGGTTCCGTGTGACACAATCTCCTTAACATTGTAAGGGAGTAGCACACCTGCACTCATATTAAGCGTGTTACAGGAACTGAGGTAGTTCATTGCCAGGACTGCAAATGTAGGACTCGGACGCATTGGTGCACCTACTATACAATATACAGTACTTTATAGGAAGTCTCCACAGATAATCATACGGTGCCAGAGCACCGAGGCTCCTCTTAGGCTAGGTTTGAACTCCTTGGTGAGTGAGGCAAAGTCTGGCACGGAACAAAAGGCCATCAGTGCGCCCCGCCAGTATGGGTGGAAAGACCCCCCCTGGTCTTTCCATGTTCACAATCAACAGTGGAGCAGCATGGCCTGGCCATCTCAACCACAGCCAGATCACCCTGGGAGGAATGCATCCAGGCCAATGGCACCGGCCCACCAGCCCCCACAGTTACTGCAGGTTAGAGGTTTTCCTCTGTGACCCCCTCAGAGTCATCCCCTCCACATGTCAGGGCTACTGCGGGGCATGCGGCATCTCCTTCATTGTGGTTCCTGCATTGGATGGACTGATGTCCTCGCTGAGTAAACCAACCACACCCAGCACACAAGATCAGAGGAGTTCCTCAGCTCTGCTCTCACTCCTGCCTAAGGATTTCCCTTATGTTTGTGGCGGTTCTATCTCAAGGGAGATATGGCACAGGACAAAGGGAGTAGGATGACTGGGACACAAAAAGGCGCCCGTTATTTGGGATGAGTGAACACAAAGAGCACTCAACATGCACTTTTACTTGTGTGACGGCATCAGCAGTGTTCACTACATGCTTATTGGCAGCAATTAAATGGGCCCCAACTCAGCAACAATGCAAAAACACTCCCCATGTGCTACCTTCTTGGGGTGAGAGCAGGTAAAGATGCAGCAATCACCACATGCTGATAGGAGAAGCTAAGAACACAACCAGCGCTCGCCCTGCCCTAGAATCCTGGGAGAATGCTGGGGCTGGGATACAGGTGGCATAGGGCAGGCAGCCTAGCACACCAACCCAGTGGTCCTAATGGCGATCTCTCCTGGGAGCACCACTGTGCCTGTGCTTGAACAAAGTCAGAGGGCAGCTGGCAGCAGCGCACCAAACAGAAAAGTAATCCAGTGAGTCCTTTATGCCACCCAGTAGCAGCAGGTAGCAGGGCAACAACAGAAGAGCAGTCTAGATGATTCCTTTCTGCAGCTCAGCAGTACTTCTGACAGAAGTTCATTCCCAGTTCCAAAAGTGCTCTAAAAACATGGGGTCTTGGGGGGCGTGGCCAAGATGGAAGGCAAGTAGAACACGTTTGCAGTCCAATTCCCCCCACATTATGCAACCAGAGTGGATCTAGCATGGGCAGAGCGGCCTGCAGCACATCTCCTGATCTGAGTGACGGCACCTTGGGCTCGGGCTGCTGCATTTCCCAGTGTGACAGACTGCCGGAAGGGCAGGAGGGAGGTGGTCTCAAGATGGTGGACGTGATGCCCAGTGGTGACAAGACACAGGGCCCTATCTGCAGAACCTGTGACCCCAGAGCTTCAGGGGAGAAAGAATCGGCCCCCTCATCAGGGATACACCCAGCATGTGAGCGCGAGAGGCGTTTCCTCAGTTGGGTGGCCCACATGGGTGACTGGAGAGGTGGGCGGCCAATGCTGGTGTGTAGTGAGCAATGCCAGTGGACAGATGGCGACTGGGCCTGGGCCTCATCGTGGCCCTTCTCCGCAGACCAGGTGAGCCCGGCTCAGCGCTTTGCTAAATGATCTCTGGGCACCAGGGGCATCCCGCTCCGGTGAATACAGAAGGAGTTTGCTGCCACATCATTAGCAGTGGCCACAGTCATGGATAGGCACGGCCTCCTCCTTCACCGGAGAGGGGTTCCTTCGGCTGCAGGCCTTCCCTGCTCATTGGCGATCAACTGTCCCCTGGCAGCAGAGCTCACTTTGCTCCTGTGGGCCACCGAGGGGGCTGAGGACTACCAGCCTTTGGACTGGGGTGTGTGGCAGCCCCCATCCCAGGAAATCATTGAATGGGGTGGAGGGACCTGCCCTGCAATTCGCTCTGGTAGCGGTAGGCAACGTGCTCTGGAGTGCCCACTGGGACAGACCTCTCATCACTCCATGGAGGAGAGCAACGGGAGGATGACATGTACAGCACTGTTTGGTGCCCTCCCCCTCCATGAGTGTCACCCCACTTGTCGCCCCTGACTTGACCATTGACACATACCCCTTCAGGGACAGGGGTCACCGGAGCCTTGGCAGGATCATAGCCCTGGTCCAGGTGGTCACATCAGCACCAACTACTCCTAATGTTGGACTAAGCTGGGCACAACGCCTTGCAGATGCCTGTCTTTTATCAAGGTTTGGCTTGTCGGCACTACCCCGGGGGTGCTTAGCCTCTGAACCTTCACCTGAGATATACTGCCGGGGGTGCGTGGCTTGGAGACACCACTGGTGCTGGATTGTGGGGGCCGGCACTAGCAACTGCCATAAAAGCAGACGGAGGGCCTGAGCCCGAGCAACGACTTCGGCCACAGTACGTAACTTCACCTAAGGAAAAGACTGGTGGCTCAGAGGGTTTGACTGCCCCTAAGCCATTTTATCTTGGGGACGCACCCCATTTCACATACAGACTGCACCAGTGCCCCTACCCATACTGCTCATTGCGCCCACAGATCCACACGAAGGCGGAACATGACAGCGGCACGCTACAAAAAAGATTGGACCCTTAAAGACATGTTGACAAAGCAGATGATGGGTCCTGACGGTGACTGTTCCCTCCACAGCAGCCACAAAACTGTATCAGGGGGCAGGGAGATAGACGGCCCTGCCATTCGGTCCTTCCTGGAGGGGCTTTTTGCTTCCCTGCACGAAAACCTCCAAACAGTCAAAAGGGACCTCGCTCAGGACTTGAAAACAATGCACAAGGACTTTGCCAACTTTGGGGACAGAGTATCCAACTTGGAAGACCAAGAAACAAACAGAGGCAAAGAAACTGAGCAATTACAGCAAAAAATCTGCCACCTTTGAAACCAGTAAATGGACCTACAGACGCATGCAGAAGACCTGGAGAACCAGTCCAGGAGAAACAATATTAGTATCAGAGGCTTCCCAACTAGAGCAGAGGAGGGCAACATGGAGGCATACGCCCAGGCTCTGTTTGCTCATATCCTATGGGCTTCGACTGGATCCACCATCCAACTGGACCGCACACAGGGTTGGTCTCCCTTGCTCAGGGACTACACATTCGGCTGATATTCTGACCTGTGTGCACGAATTCCCAGTGAAGGAATAGATCCTCCAGAAGGCTCAGGAGAAGCATCCCCTTCATTTCTGAGGCCACCCTATGAAGCTTTATCAAGACCTATCTGCTTTGACCTTACAAAAAAGCAAAGATTTCCTTCCCATCATCTCCTTTTTGTGAGCACAAAATGTTTTTAGCTCGTGGGGATATATTTTCGGCCTCATTTTCGGATGTGACAGAGGGCTCCACCAACTCCGATCTCTCACAGTGGCAGGCGAGCTCCTGGGGATTGCAGCAGAGTTGGGGGCCCTCCTTGTCTCCTGCTGGGACAGTTGGATCTATGAAATGCCATAGGGAGCGGAAGGGGCCTTTGACACTTTTGACTCTTCATTCTGACCTAGAGACCATCGCTCAGGAGAGAAAGGCAATTCTTGAGACGTCTCTCAAGAGTCTGACAATTGAAGCGCTACATGGGTCCCTCCAGATGACATCAGCTGGGGGAGGAGAGAAGGGGACCTGCTTCTAATTGGAGAGATGAGATGCAGACCGAACTAAATGAGATGGACGACCCTGTCCTCAGGGAGTCTACTGAAAGTCCAGTTGCTCCATACCAGGCTCCTGGTCAACTGGGGACAATGAGTTTGCTGTTGTATGCTGCTTTGTTATAGGGGAAGAGTACTCAAGAGGTTGTTTGCAACTTGCAAGCTGAATAACACATACAGGTGTTGATAGCAGGGCCTTGTGTCTTTATCTAGGCTTCTGGGAGGACCTTATGAGATGGATGTTCTGCAGCATTTATCAACACTATGGGCCTGATTCTAACTTTGGAGGACGGTGTTAAACCGTCCCAAAAGTGGCGGATATACCACCTACCGTATTACGAGTTCCATAGGATATAATGGACTCGTAATACGGTAGGTGGTATATCCGCCACTTTTGGGACGGTTTAACACCGTCCTCCAAAGTTAGAATCAGGCCCTATGTCTCCCCCACTTGATAAACTGCATATTGTCTCTATTAATGCAAAGGGACTAAACAACCCAGTCAAAAAGAAGTCCTTCCTGCTTTATTTGGAGCAGATGAGGGCAGAGATATGTTTGCTCCAGGAAACCCACTTAGTGTCTACTGACTGGCACTGCCTCAGATCTCGTTCATTTACACCCTTGGTAGCTTGGCACGAGCAGCAGGCTTAACTTCAGAGTGCCAGGTGTAAAGTATTTGTACCAACACACACAGTAACTTAATGAAAACACTACAAAATGACACAACACAGGTTTGGAAAAATAGAAAATATCTATCTAAACAAAACAAGACCAAAACAACAAAAATCCACAATACACAAGTCAAGTTATCAATAAAAATGCAAAAACAGTTTTCATGTAATTTTAAACACACACTAACACATTGTTAGCGTGGAAATGTAGCTTGGGTGCATCAAAAATAACCCCGCACAGGTGAGTGTGCATCAAAAAGGGGCTTGCGATGCATCGACTTCACTCATGAGCGAGACCTTGCGTCGTTTCTCCTTTCACTGGGTTGGGGCACGTCGTTTCTTCTCTCTGCAGGAGAGCGACGCATCGATCCGGTCAGCACTCACAGTGATTGCATCGGAAATCCAGCCACGCGATGATCCGAAAACCACACAGCGCAGGTTGCAATCTCACCAGCCTCCATCAGCAATGCTGTGTGTCGTTTCTCCAGCCCCGGGCGTCGATCTTCGGGTTGCATTTCAGGCGAGTGTCAATTTTCACCAGCGAAGCCGGTGGCGCGTCGATTTTTCAGGCGCAGATCGGAGTCCCCGCACAGTATTTGGTGAATGGATTTCTTTCTCTTAGGCTGCCAGCTTCTCCTTTCAAGGTCCCAGAAACTGGATGGGCACCACTTGGCAGAGTAGGAGTCTCTCCAGAGACTCCAGGTGCTGGCAGAGAGAAGTCTTTGCTGTCCCTGAGACTTCAAACAACAGGAGGCAAGCTCTAACTCAAGCCCTTGGAGATCTTCAGAAGATGGAAGGCACACAAAGTCCAGTATTTGCCCTCTTACTCTGGCAGAAGCAGCAACTGGAGGATAGCTCCACAAAGCACGGTCACAGGCAGGGCAGCTCTTCTTCCTCAGCACTTCACCTCTTCTCCAGGCAGAGGTTCCTTTTGGTTTCCAGAAGTGTTCTAAAGTCTGTGGTTTTGGGTGCCCTTCTTATACCCATTTTCTCCTTTTAAGTAGGCCTACTTCAAAGCAAAGTCTCTCTTGATTGTGAAATCCTGCCTTGCCCAGGCCAGACCCCAGACACTCACCAGGTGGTTGTAGACTGCATTGTGTGAGGTTGGGCACAGCCCTTTCAGGTGTGAGTGATCACTCCTCCCCTCCCTTCTAGCACAGATGGCTCATCAGAAAATGAAAACTACACCCCAGCTCCCTTTGTGTCACTGTCTAGTGTGAGGTGCAACCAGCCCAACTGTCAAAATGACCCAGACAGGGGATTCACAAACAGGCAGAGTCACAGAAATGGTATAAGCAAGAAAATGCTCACTTGCTAAAAGTGGCATTTTCAAACACACAATCTCAAAATCAACTTTACTAAAAGATGTATTTTTAAATTGTGAGCCCAGAGACCCCAAACTCCACATGTCCATCCGCTCCCAAAGGGAATCTACACTTTAATCATATTTAAAGGTAGCCCCCATGTTAACCTATGAGAGGGACAGGCCTTGCAATTGTGAAAAAAGAATTTACCAGTATTTCACTGTTAGGACATATAAAACACATTATTATATGTCCTACCTTAACCATACACTACACCCTGCCCTTGGGGCTATCTAGGGCCTACCTCAGGGGTGCCTTACATGTAAGAAAAGGGAACATTTAGGCCTGGCAAGCGTGTACACTTGCCAAGTCTAATTTACAGTTTAAAACTGCACACACAGACACTGCAGTGGCAGGTTTGAGACATGATTACAGAGCTACTCATGTGTGTGGCACTACCAGTGTTGCAGGCCTACTAGTAGCATTTGATTAATAGGCCCTGGGCACCTCTAGTGCACTTTACTAGGGACTTACTAGTAAATCAAATATGCCAATCATGGATTAGCCAATTACATTAAAGGAGCACTTGCACTTTAGCACTGGTTAGCAGTGGTAAAGTGCCCAGAGTAACAAAAACAGCAAAAACAGAGTCCAGCACACTACAACAACCTGGGAAACAGAGGCAAAAAGTTAAGGGAGACCACACCAAAGATGAAAAGTCTAACAATGTGGTAGACTCCTAGCTGACCAGCTCTGAGCTCAACATCACGCTACAAAGGTGGAGGATCTTGAGGGGGAAAACGATTAAGACAGGTGATGGTATTGCAGCATGCTTTTGAAGACTCTGTGCAGACTTATACTCAGCTCAGTCTCTCCCAGAGCTTGCCTCCACCCAGTATCTTCAGGGGACCATAACGTCCCAACTAACCATAGAACAGGCAACTCATCCAGACAGTCCGATTCGGTTAGAGGAAGTAATCTCTGCCATTGCATGTCTCAAGCCTCATAAATCCCTAGGACCGTATGGGTATCCAGCTAAATTTTACAAAACCTTCAGCACATTCTTGGTCCCGACACTGACCAGGCTCTTTAACTCATTTACCAATCCTATGTCAATCCTGACAGAGATGTCCTAAGCCTCTATAATAGTCCTCCTGAAGCCCGGCAAGGATAAACGTCAATGCAGGTCCTATAGACCCATTTCCTTCCTCAACATTGACCATAGGCTTTTTGGGAGCATCCTTGCGACCTGTCTGAACCCGCTCATGCCAGGCCTGATAGAAGCAGACCAGGGAGGGTTTGTACTACATAAGAAATGTAGTGACAATACCAAAAGACTCCTTCACCTCAGAGACAAAGTCTAGCACTCCGCATGGTGCACAATGCTCCTATCCATAGATGCCAAAAACATGCACAATTGCATCCATTGGCCATATCTGATGGTGACCCCAGTCCACTTTGGCTTCGGCGAACACTTTTGCTACTGGTTACTAACTTGATATAGCCACCCTCTGGCCATGGTATGAGTTAACAGCCATACTTCTCCTGCGTTCCCCATCCAACGTGGCACAGGAGAGGGGTGTCCCATGTCCCCCTTGTTGTTCGCATTGTACATGGAGACATTCCCCCAAAGGATTTGCAACAACCCAGACAATAAGGGGGTTGGCTTGGGCGGAGAAGAACATCTCATTGGGCTTTATGCAGACAAATGTTGCAGTAGCTCTAGACAACCCCGTTGCCTCTCTCCCGGCCTTCTTCAGAGAAATTGACAGCTTTGATGCTGCGGCTAGCTTCTGTATCAACATCCATAAATCACAGGCCTTTAATCTCACGGTTCCACGTGACCAAGAAGTCCGGATATCCCACTGCTTCCCCATACAATAGTCCATCAACTATCTTGGTTTTCAATAGGCGAAATCAGTAATTACCACAGCGGCGCTAAACTATGGCCAGCTACGCCAATGAGTGGTCAGGGACTTAGCACAATAGCGTTTCTACCTTCTTTCTTGGCTGAGTAGAGTGGCTGTTGTAAAAATTACGATCCTTCCACGCATTTTGTTTCTTTTTCAGATCCTCACAGTTGCTCCACCCCCAGGGAGCCTCCAGTCTCTGCAAAAGGCCCTTTATAATTTTGAATGGGAAAATAAATACCACTGAATGAGCAGGGACCTGAGCCACTGGCCACTGGTGAAAGGATGCTTAGGCATACCGCACCTTCAAACCGACTATCAGGCGGCCCACCTCCACTACATGACTGAATGGTCCGGGTGAGAATCTGAGAAACATTGGCTGCTTATGGACCGGGCTATCACAGGTATGCACCTGTGGAAGATTCCCTTCCTAAAGAGATCTCAAACGCCCAGGGGCCTCTACTCTTCCCTGGTTACAGGCTCGACACTTTGAGTATGGGATGCATTAACCATGCGCAGGGGCCTGACCACATTCCCTTCACCTCTCACACTCATAATAGGCAAAACACACTTCTCCCTGGGCCTGGATCAGGTTGCTTTCGCTTATGGCAGAAGGTCGGTTGCTGAGCGTTGGACCACATTTTTGATGACTAAGGCCCCATTCCCTTTGATCGCATGAGAAGCTCTTACGACTTACCAGAAACAGAACACTTACATTATCTGCAGATCCGACACTGGTTCACCTATCCTACTAACCAAGCTGCAGTGGGCCACCCCTTGACGGCTTTTGAGTGGTGATTCATGACAAAATCTTTTAATAAGCACCTAATTACGGAGCTCTATGGCATTCTTCGACAATCCACTCCGGCCCCCTTAATCCCCAATCAAACCTGATGGGAACAAGAAATTGGCAGGCATCTCTCTCCCAAAGAATAGAAAGAGATATATTTCAGGGTGCATCACATGGCTAGTACCATGGTGAGCATAGAGACTGCTAATAAAATCATCTCTTATTGGTATCTCACTCCTGCTGGACTCCATAAGGGCAATCCCACACATAGCCATGATTGTTGGCGGCAATGTGGCCAGACTGGCACCTTACTCCACATCCTTAGGGAAAGTCCTAAATTAGCTCCCATCTGGGATGCAGTATTGAATGACAGACGACTGTCTACACACCACTGTTCCTCACTTCTCGGCCTACACAATTTTGGGCCTACCAAACACCCTCACGTACCCACCTAAATCCCGCAGAGGCTGACATATTAGCATCATCCTGGGTGCGGCCTACCAAATTATTCTGGCTCATTGAGGGACGGACAGAATTCCAACACACACAACATGGCTTCACTGCCTCTGGCACATGCTGGGGATGGAAAAACTAATGTTAAGACTCTCACATCAAGGGGACACCTGCCTGGATATATGGAAACCTTACATAGCACTCTTACCTAAGGATTTCCAGGGATTGACTTGCCCTAAATACTAGCCACTGCTGCGGCTCTTGGAGGAGTGAATTTGGCCTCCACCGACTTAGTCACCAGAGCAACGCCAAAAGTCATAACATACTTTTAGCTTTTGTTTGTAGGCAGCTCAAGTACCCTGAGAGGGAGAGGCAGGCGGGAAGTTGGGGGGTTGGACGGGGAGTTATTTTGTTTGTTGTTGCTTTACTTCCTTCCTGCCTTTGGAATAAACTTCCTTAATAGCAGCCTCCCAGCTGCAGGTTGTAGATGCAGACCATAAAACAGACCCACATTAGCTAAAATAAAAACTGTCTGCACACTGACCTGTCTGACCAGCCCACTGCCTGGATGCCCCAAAGGCCAATCCAACGCTGGAGTTTACTAGTTTTGCAGTCAATGTAAAAATCCTTGTTGAAGATTAGTGGCATTAAACTTCAGTTCAGAAGCAATGGGTTGTGTTGCTCCATACCACACACACACCTTTAAGGAAAGTCCTATGGATAGCCAATAAATAGGCAGCTGCCTGGGATGTCTACAGAGGGCCATGCCAGACTGGGTCGCTAAAAGGCAGATGCAACCCAGTTTACAAGGGAGAGTGGCAACATTTCACAATGCCTAAGGCAGCAAAATCGTTCTACCAAAACATCAGCGTTTTCTACAAACTCAACAAACAAACCAAGAAACATCCAGCAGCAATGGCACAAATGTAATGTCAGGATCCATTTCTATCATGTACTTGCACTGCTTGATTGCATTTTGAAGACCACCCTTCCCTGCGTTTGATGTAATATCAAAGAGACCCG
Source organism: Pleurodeles waltl (assembly GCF_031143425.1). NCBI lineage: Eukaryota > Metazoa > Chordata > Amphibia > Caudata > Salamandridae > Pleurodeles > Pleurodeles waltl. The sequence continues at coordinate 568,217,723 of NC_090439.1, forward strand.
TTAAAGGCCTTTTACAGTCTCATCATTTCAGAACTGAAGCATTTCAATACTTTATTCAAAGGAACCATTGTTGTTGCTTATTTGTCTTATGCAGCTAACAACCATTGACAAAGCCAATAGTCCTGGCTTGCTGCAGGTGTAATGTTACTTGTTGTACGATGTATCTGGATGCAATAACAGAAAAAAGCAGCAAAATGCCAGTTGGGCGGGACACGATGCGAGGCATAGGTTTTTAGCTTAGTTGTTTTAAGCCACGCCCTTAATTACATCGGCCACGCTCTTTAAGGGGACCCCCAGTTTTTTGATCCCACGAATATTGTATAGTTACAAATAAAAAATAACCGATGCTTCCTTCAGCTTTTATGCACATTCTCTGCATGATTCGGGAGGAACGGAAAGCGTAGGTTGTATATTTTTACTCCGTTTTTACCTGTTTTTCTGAGGTGAAGTAAAGAGAAAGGTGGTCTCCGGGGAAACTGCAGTTCTAAGAACTGTTTGTGAACGCAGCAGTCCAGCCAGCGGCTTACAAACAGCACAGGAATGCAGAAAGGTCACTCAACTGACAGGACTCTCTTCCAGAGGTGCTCGCGTCTAATGAAAAGGGGATTGTGTTTGAAGGCCTGCGACGAAAAACAGACCCTGGTTCACTTTACAGATCAGATCCCAAACAGCTGCAGATGATCCACGTCCATGTCAGAGCAGAACATGCATAGAACAGGCGGAAAAGCTTAAAAACGCGCGGGATACTAATCGTTCGCAAAAGGGACGCATTCACTAAACCAGGGGTTCCGAAAAAGATCAAGTGCGAGCACATACTGGAAGCTTCGGTGTGTTGTTTTTTTTGCATAAGAACCCTGTTACCCGGAGTCTTCTCATTAACAGATGTTACTGTTAACCCCAGGGGAGAAGCAGTTAAGCTCACTTTCGCGAAATCTGATATCGACCGACACACCCAAGTCTGAAAAAAAGAAGTTACGCCCAATGCATAAATGTAATCTGTCTGGTTTTCTTGCTGGATCATGCTGGCTTTGTTGGGCGCTTAGTGCTCTAGTTTTACCTGTTTTTTTTTTAACAAAAAAAAAAAACTGTGGCTTCTGTGAATCAAGCCAAATGGATAAAGCCGAGTGCTTGCCTTTACATATGGAATA